>NW_028227265.1:118074473-118559473 GCF_978045245.1 Mus caroli | reverse complement strand
CCCAAGTATGGTTAGAATCTCTTCAATAATTGTTGGGAAATTTCTCTCAATTTAAAGCTAAAATGTATCTGTGTGTGTGTGTGTGTGTGTGTGTGTGTGTGTGTGTGTGTACTTTATGAAGCTCAAGTTAATGACTCGAGCACTAATTGTTAAAAACCAAACAATAAAATTCAAAGACAGGTTTATCTGATGCTTGCAGGCTGAGGAGTGACAGTAGGAACACAGTAAGAGTTTGGTTCCCAACATTGACTCATTAGCAAAGTTCCCACGCTGTGTATTCAGAACCAAGGCTGCAATGAGGTCATGGAAACACCTCAGAGACATTATGGTTTTGAATTAATTTTTGGCCATTGCATATTTAGAAATATTTTACTGTTCCCAAATTTTTTCATGGCCCCCAGATGCTCCTACATGACCCAGTACAAGATTGTGACCCCAGTTTTATAAAACTAGGTTAACTGGTCCTCCATTCTATCTGTACTAAGCTGTCTAACCTCTGAAACTTATTTGTATGTCCAAAACTACAAAGTCCAAGCTATAGCAGACTTCAAGATCCTGGTCTTTACTGGCTTGTGCCCAGGACCGTGGAGTCAGGCAGAGCCTCAGAAGCAGGTCTATGGAGATAATTATGGCTGCAAGATGGTAGACAGCATCCGTAAGAACCAAAACAGAAGAGGGGTCTACAGACATAAAAACTCTAGGTCAACCGGTCTCAAGCAATGAGTGGAGATCAGCTTCTGAGACTGAGTGAGACCCGTCACAAACTCAAGCTCGCAGCTTGTCTACATAGCAAGGCAGGTGGCAAGTGGCCATTCTAAAGGACCGAAGACAGGTCACCCTTGAGCTTAGGATAGTGCTACCTGTAAGATTCAAGGACAGGGGCCCAGCCACCGAATATGGATGCTCCTTAGATGCCCACGCTCCCAGCAAGCGCAAGCAAGACAATGCCTAGTTCAGTTCTCTCGTATCAAACATAAGCACCTTCTATTCAGGGAGTATAATAGACCACCTCTTTGTGCTTTTGGAATTGAAAACAGCTCCCAAACACACGATACCAGAGGGCAGCCCAATTTCTCAAAGAGCAAGAAGACTTTGAAGTAACCCCAGAGAATGTGTGCATGTTAAAGACATTTTATTTGGGCCTCAATTATCGACTACATAATGTGAGACCCTTAAACAGAAGTATGCACACAAGCCTGGCTAGCAGTTGGTAGAAATGTGTTGATGTCAGAAGAGCTTACTTGCCCTGGCAACTGTGGTTTGTGAGTCACCAAACCCACTGTCCAAGGTACCTGTAAAGAATGTAACTACTGTGCACGGGAGCATGGGCTGTTAACTGCGAGCCAGCCAGAGGCAGTAGAACTTGGCTTGCAGAGGATGGATGGAATGAGTGCTCACATCTTGGACAGAAGCAGTGAAGAGGCCTGGAGAGAAAGGTGAACCTGCAGAGGAGAACGTTCTCATGGCTGCCTTGCCCCTCCCCCAACACACACAGCTGGGTGAGCCTCCTGCAGCTGGTTTTGAAATGCTCCCCCAGATCTGTCACAAGGCAGAGAGGTGTTTTGCCCCTGTTGCCACTGTCCTGAAGTTTGAGAAAACACGTCACTGGGCGATCTGCAGGCTGAGTCATACACTCAGTGTAAACATGAGATGGATCCTAGTGACCATTCCATCTTCCCCACTGGTGACATGGTAGGAAAGCCCTGCAGATGAGGTACACACCTGCACCAGGGTCATAAGCTGTGTTCTGACACTCTGGCATCTGCCTCCACTTGATACATACTTCCTTGAAATGATTTCCAGTTTTCTTCTAAAAGGAAAACAACACAGTTTTTGAAAAGTATTTATTTTAAAGTGCCCCGGTAGTGCCCTGCTGAAGATCTGTCTTTTCACTTTCATCCTTGGCCAGAGCCCTAATGTTGTGAGACAATGCTTGCCTCCCCCAGGTACAGCTGACGTCAGAGCCAATCAATAGTCTTTCGATGCGATGATTTTGAAAGACATACAAATGTACTAGCTTTGCCAAGCAAGTCAATGTCTACAAATTTGAAGGCAGCTTGTGTCTACTACGATGGATAAGAAAAAAACGGGGAAATCTCTGAAACAGCAAACTGACCCAGTCATTCACCTGCAGACTTCATTCTAAGGTCATTTTTCCATTCTCATAGTGAGAGACCTTTTACGCTCGTGACACCGTCAGAGCAGGTGACATACAATATATCCCACAGCCCAGCAGCTCTTAGTTCCCCAGAAGATGGCTCCATCTCCACAGGGCCACTGCTCTGATGCATGTAGCCGGGTGACCTGGAATACCCAGTTTCACAACCCTTCACTTGTTAGCTGGCCGGGTTGTGGTAAACAGGGGCCAGTCTGACTTGTTTTCCAGAATCGGTTGCCCTTTGTACACAGATAGGAGCACACAGTTTACATGGAGTCCGAAGTCCAGGCAGGAAGGCACACACAGCTAGGAATGCTCAAACTCACAGTTTGCCTACCTGTTTCAGACATTTCCATTGCAGATACAGGAAGGCTTGGCAGGACCAGGTGGGCATGGGGACCAACAGAACACAATGATTGACAGGAATTCTGCTAAAACCTGACATTCCTGCCTGCCATCCTTAGGCTGTGCCTTTTCATTCTGGTGCGGTCTGAAGTTCTTCACACTTTCCCATTCATTAGCTGGCTATGTGCTTGGTGACCTTTGTATAAATGAGATAAATGAAATCATGTCACTTTAGAAGAAGTGATTTAAAGGGGCTCAAACAGCCTCATGTACGGCTATAGTTATAAAACCACTCGGAAAATTTGCTATTCTGTTGTTGAATGGCAACTACAGCCAGGGGAGGGCAAAAGCAGTTCTTACAGTGTTGTGACCAACTTGCTTAAGCATTTCTGCCACCAAGGAACACCAGCTGTAAAGAGTGCTCTACCCTACTCAGAGAGGAACAAGGTCTATCCTCCTCAGAAAACTGAAGCCAGGAGACAGTCAAACGCATCCTAGATCCAGCCCTTATAGCACCGAGCAGCCTCAGAAATGAACAAAAACAACGTGGAAAGTGAGAGGTCTCTGCAGAGATCTCTGTCTCTAGGGATAGAGAGCCACCCTCTCTCTCCTTCAGCCATGCGTGCACTGAATGGCTTTCCAGCAACGCTCTGCCTGAAACTTCAGCCTCTGAACTGAACCCTGAAAACCTCACTTACTAATGTGTGTCTTTCCACGCTGTGTTCTCAACCATGCTGGTCTCACAAAAGAAAAACAGCCTCCCAGAACAAAATGGTGCCCAGAGTTCCCAGGACTCAGACAGCACCAATGTGTGTGCGTTCTACTGACCTTGAGTATTCAGGACCGGAAGTATTCTAGCTACCCAGTCCCCGCTTCACTCCTGTCACTCTTGCCCTCAGCACAGCTGCCCAGCCCACAGCTTGTAAGTTACCTTGCTTAGGTGTTCTCCCAAGTTCTGCAAAACGAAAACAGCATTAAAAAATCACGTGTGGGGGGAGGATAAGTCAGAGATGCGATGGCCCTGTCAGAGGTTAACGTTTCATGTTGGCAGAGTGTACCCAAATTACAGCTTCAAGGAACCAACAGTTTGGGAGGCCCCAAAGGATGGGAGAGATGAAGTTGGCTCTTCCATATCCAAACTCCACAAGAAAAGAATCTGAGGTGATTAAAACAAAACCGACGGTAGCTTCAGAGCACTCCAAGCCACGCCTCCGGATATCTCCATCTGGGAGCTAGGGAAGCATCTTCCTACCTGGTGATGTCATGGTCAGTGAGCTGAGGATAACAGTTATCTGTGCGCATCCCGAGTCTCCAGGAAGCAATAGACGAAGGAGAGCTGGTAGCTAGGATGTGTCTGCTGGCTGATTGAAACATCAGTGGAGTCTTGGAGGAGGACAACCCCTCCCCGAGACAATATGGTTGCTCGTTTGATGGAAATAGAAGGTGACATGTGAAATGGACATTCTAACACATTTGATATAGTGCTACGTTAAATTCCGCTGGTAAAATCTATGCCTCCCTTCGGGTTACCCTGAGAACAGTGAGCTAAGGAGAGATGCATGTAAATGTTCTAGTTAGGTTGGCTGTACAGAAAGCTCTTGAGTACCTGTCCCTGCTCTCAGTATTAGGGTTACAGGCACACACAGACATGCCTGTCTCTGTTTCCCAGTACTGGAGTTCAGTAAACACAGCCATGCCTGTCCCTACCTCCCAGTATTGGGGTTCAGACACATGCAGCCACACCCATCCCTGCCTCCCAGTATTGGGGTTCAGGTACAAACAGCCACACCTGTACCTGCCTCCCAGTATTGAGGTTCAGGCACACAGAGTCACGCCTGTTTCTGACTTTCAGTATTAGGGTTCAAGCACACACACAACCACTCCCATCCCTGCCTCCCAGTATTGAGGTTCAGGCACACACAGCCACACCTTTTCCTGACTTTCAGTATTGAGGTTCAGGCACATACAGCCATGCTCATCTCTGCCTCCCAGATTTAGAGTTCAGGCATTCACAGCCATACACAGATTTTAAATGGGTGCTAAGGTTTTGAGCGCAGACCCTCATCTTGCAGCGCACAATGCCCTTTCCTACAAAGCATCTTCCAAGCCCTAAACGAGGGGCTTGCAAATGTCCTCCCAACAGAGAAATGACAGATTCACAGTAATAAACAAGCAGTAATATACCTGACATGATCATTCTGCAACACATCGTATTATACCCCACAGATGTGCACAATTATGATCAGTTAATTAAAAACACAACAAAATGAAGGAGGAGAGGAAGAAGAAAAATAAACAACCCTGACTATACTGAAGTCCAACATAAGAGCTACTCACACCCTGAGTAGAAACAAGGTATTACAGCAGAGAACAGAAGTGAGCGTGCTAGCTGCTGCAGAGCCTGCCCCTCATCCCCACCCCTCATACCCGCCCCTCATCCCCCCCATACCCGCCCCTCATACCCGCCCCTCATACCCACCCCTCATGCATGCATACAGTTGGCATAGGAGTGAACACTACAGGTAGTTAGATGTGAGCCATGGTAGGTGGACGGGTAAGCGCTGCCCAGGCTGGACCCTGGCTTACTGCTTCTTGCAGTTGGCTCTATATCCTCTGCCTCAGTCATGCTCAGCTCCCCACCCCCACTACAGACACCGCTAGACACACATTCCCCACTTGATTCGTGTCTCCTCACCTTCTTGCCCATCCTTATCGGTTCTAGAATGTTGTGTGTGCATGCAGCCACTGAGAGTACATAACAGGTTGCTGTTAACTAAATGGGAGGCATGCGAAAACCGGATGTCTAGAGGTCCGGTTTTGTTTTCCCTGAGGACTATTGCCATGGCAACTGGTGCCTTCTCTCTCTGTCCTCAGACGCTCTCTTCCCTGGTACCAACATGCCAGTTTCCCAATCTTCTTAGAAGGACACTCGTCATATTGGATAAAGGCCCAGCCTGTGGCCTTGTTTAACCTTAGTTATCTCTTTGCAAACTAACTCCAAATACAATACAGTTGCACAGAGGGTTGGTACACCAACAAATGAGTGAGTGGAGGCTACAGCTCAGTCGTGTATACACGTATGTACACACACGTACACCCACATGCCCATAAGATCGATGCTATTTTGATGTGTCAGATGACTGTTGGACATGGTGGTGAAGCAGCTATTCTGAAGTTCTGTGCACATATGTGCCGTGTGATCTATCTTGGTTTTCCCCATATGTGTGCCGAGTGACCAATCTTGTTCTCCTCTTGGAATGTCACCTCATTGGTTTTCATCACTCCTTTATAAGACACTTAATGGAATACATTTAATTGCTCACATGTTCTCTTTCATCCATTTCTTTACAAGCATACACTCTTTATAAGTCTTTAGAGACACCCAGAACATTGCAACAACTTCTATAGCCTCAGGTCAGTCCCAAGAGGGCCCGTGCTTCTGCTCCGTATGCTCGGTCTTCATTTAAATCAGCACATGGTTGACTTTGTTCCTTCAGTGCCCTTTCTTTTATCTCAGGCCCTCCACGGGGCAGGCCCCTCTTCTTCATGAAGTTTTCAGTCTTTCCATCAACTAACATTTCCTGCAGCAAACTAGCATTTGTCCAAAAGTGCACTGGCATGCCCTCGCTGTGTCTCTGCATCAGCATTCTAGGCTGACTCTGTTTTCTTCCCAGAACATAGAGAATCTTCCACTGTCTTCCTGAGAAAGGGGTAATTTGTCTTGCTTCTTTGGCTGTGTCCCTTTAACAGGAAACTCAGATAGAGAGTGCTGCTGCCTTTTCTGTGAGAATACTGACAGGTCAAGATCTCAGGTTAAGATGGGTCAAATAGGTTCAGCTCTTCCTCTGTCGTTGTGTGTCTGGGCTGGTGCTGATTCCAACCTCCAGTGCCCTTCACTAATCAGCTGCTCCCATTCATTGCCACAGGACTGGCTTCGGTTCTAGAATCTGGTCCCTTCCTTGGAGTGAGGCTTCTTCTATTTTTATTCAGCATATCAAGGTGTTTGCAGTAGCAGAATTCTGAGTGAACTTTGCCAGCACAAAGTTGCAACCAGAAGCCCAACACCCTTGAGGTCTCTCTGTTGTGTTTCCAGTCCATCAGGTAAATTGTATTTCTAAGAACTGAAGAAGAGCTAAACATTAGGGATCATGTTAATCATATTCCATATATTTCAGAGAACAAATACTTGAAATAATCATAGAATATTAATTTTGAGAATTAAGGTAGTCAGTGGAGAATGCTTGTATATCTGCACCAAATGGTTGGGATAGGGAATGGTCATCCTGTGTCTTTGGTGACAGGATGACAAGGTGTTTCAGCATTCCCCATTGAACTGTCACATGTTTTCCAAGGTTTCTGCAAGAATAAGGGGTACTATAGGCAATGGCAGTGCAATGATGAGCTACATGGTCAACCAGAGCCATCACTATCACCATCACCAACTGCAAGAGTTCATGGCTTCTGCATGGTCTCATGACCATCTTCAGGATGGTCTCACGATCATCTGCAGGGTGGTCTCATGGCATTTGCAGGGTGATCTCATGACATTCTGCAGAGATTCTTGATTATATGCAGGGTCTCACAACCATTTGCAGGGCCTCATTGCCATCTCCACAGTCTGATGACCTTTTGCAAAGTTTCATGGTTGTCTGCGGGGCCTTATGACTTCCTACAGGGTCCCATGGCCATCTGCAGAGTCTCATAGCTGTCTTCAGGGTCCCAAGGTCTTAGGGTTGTTGGTTGGTTGGTTCCACAGTCATTTGAAGTATCTCAAGACTATCTACTGGTCCCACAGCTGTATTGAGAGTGCCAGAGTTATCTGTGGATCTCATCACAGTCTTCAGGTCTCACATCTTCTGCAGTGTTCTGTGGCTGTCTGAGGCATCTCATTGTCTTGCAGAGGGTCTCAAGGCTGCCTACAGGGTCCCACCATCATTTCTCATTCTTTCTTTCATTTCCATATCTCCAAACTCTCGCCACTGACTCTGGAACTGAACTGATAATGATTTACAGTTGTCATTAGTTATCAATGCATACAAGTTCTGTCTTCAAAACAGACTTGCATAAAGATAAACTAACCTCTTCATCCCAAGGAAATTATAGTCCTGAATAAATAAATCCGAAAAGGAAACTGAAAAAGAAAATCCACCACAAAGCCATGTGTTTTTGTGATAATAATTAAAGAGGCTTTCTGAAGATCAAAGTGTAGTTGGGCATTGAGGTTCTTGCCTATGATGCCAGCATTTGGTAAACTGAGACAAAAGGATTGCTGGGATCTCAAAGCCAACCTGGAGCTACATAGTGAGTTCCAGAACAGCCTAGATGCTGTCTCCAATGAAAATAGTAAACTCTAAAGGTGTTTCCCTTGGGTTAAGGAAGAGCTTCATAAGAAAGGCAAGTGGGGACCTGGGAGGCACTTGGAAGGATAGCATGAGATACAGAGTAGGAGATGAAGTAAGAGGGAGACCATGACACCACCTTCTAGTAAGTGACCCTACTAGACAGGCAATTGTATTCACATATGAGCACTAGACACTCAAGTTGTGCATTATCAAAGGCTTAGACTCCTCTTCAGAAGACCACGAGATCCAGAAAGAGGGTGGTCTAGGATCTCTTCTGCCAGCCACATCCTACCCTGTACTGTAGATACCTAGACCTGTTAGGGGTTTGGGCACCTGACTGGCATCTGTGACGTGTGCACACAGAGACCGATGTCTCCCCAGGAGACCAAGGGCTGGAAATGGTACTGGGGTTTCCTCTTTCCTGTACTGCTCCCTTCAATCCATCCATTACCTTCCCGTTTTCATGTCCCATTTGTCCCCCAACAAACTGCCCCCTCCGCTCCTTCACCAAGTACCCCAAGCCCACTCCACGCTGAGATGTAGGCCCTGCCTATAGTACTTTAGCATTTCTTCTTTCTTTCATTTGCTTAATTTCTGCTAAACCACAAGAAACATTACAACACAAAACAAAACCCACAGCACTAAAATAAAAGGGTTTTCACAATATGGTCCTGAAACAAGCAAACGAGCTAAATACATGAGTTCCTCTGTCCCCAAAACTACCCTAAAAATGAAACCCTCAACTCCTATCATGTTTCCCACACTTTATATTTCTTTCTGTTTTTTTTTTTTTTTCAAGTTTGTTGAGAGTCGCATGCAAGGTCTCTTCAATATGAACAGATTAAACTTATGGGGAATTTCCCTTGTAGATTAAAACCTACATTTGTTCTAGTTCTATTTCTATAATAAAACTCTGTGATAACATTTCCTGACAAAAGCATCTTAGAGAAAGGGGTGTATCTCAGCTCACACTTCCAGGGGACAGCCTATCATGGTGGGGAAGTCAAGGCAGGAACTCCAGCTGGCAAGCCTATCTCATCCAGTCAAGAGCAGAGAGAAATTCATGCATATGAACTTAACCACGTGCTTACCTGCTCAGCTCATTTCCTCCACTCATACAGCAAAGAACCCTTTGACTAGGGAATGGTAACACCCATGGTGGTATGAACTAAACTAGGTATCAACTATCCTAAGACATACACAGGCCAAGCCAGTGTAGACCCCCATCACTGAGACTCTTTCCTAATGATTTCAGGTTGTGTGAAGTTGACATAACAATCATTCTAAGGCACCACATAGATTTGATGGCTCCTCAGTTGTGCAGAAACTGACACTAAGGCCCGACAGGTAAATTCTCCAACAGAGTAGGATACCTCAAGGTGTAAAGGCGAAAGCAAAGGTTACCGTGGAGCCTGTGCAAGAGTTCAGATTTAAAGCAAAGTGTTCCTGTTTAACAATTTGCCAAGCTTTGAGACTAATGTCCTGGTCACTGAGTACCGTGGTAAAGAGTCTCACACCATGATCATCTGAGTAGTGTCCAATGCCTCAGTTGACAGCCATGTGTTTAATGCTTTCCTATTTATTTGTGCTTTCCCCACTCATCCACACTGAGTGTGCCCCCAGCTACCCTGCTGTGATGCTGCCACTCAGGGAAAGCAGACAGCAACAACATAAACAGAAGTATTGCTGAGAGCACAGCTCCTAACGCCACATCCCTCCAATGTGGGGGTCACACTTTAAGGACCACTGACAAGGAGCATGTGTTCTGTGCTCTGAGGAGACCTAGGGAAGACATGAACTGTTTGCTTTCATAAACTTCTACTTCCTGCCCATGGTCCCCTCCCAAACTCTTCCATCAGAGAGGTCAGAGCTCTTATAAACTGGAGGGCTGCATGGTATGGCCAGTGGCTTCTCATCATGTTGGGAAGTCATTAAATATCAAGGACATGGCTGTGCCATCTTTAAAATTCAGCCTCGCAGCGAGCTCATGGCTAACACATGTTGCTGAATGTAAACCTTTCATGGTCATGTTATATGCACACACAGCACTTTTACATGCCCAGGCTTCTGACAAATCTAAATGCTGGGCTCATCAGGCCTCTAGTCCCTCCAGAGTCCCTGCTTCCTCTCTCTAACAAAGGTTTAATTATTGCCCATTTGCAGATCGAATAACTGAGGCACAAAGGTTAAATGGCTGACTTCAATTTCCTGCATGTTAACTGAGAAAGCCACACGCAGTGTAGACTCCTGGAGCCGTCAGCCCAGAAGACACCGGGTTGCCTCGACTACAAATGAGAAATGCGCACAAAAATCAATTTTATTATGGAGATGAATAAATCATTATTTCCCGTGGAAGCCCTGTCTCCTGAAAGATAATCAAATGGACTAATACTTAATTAGTCAGAGGTCTCATAATCAAAACAGAAGCTTGCAGCAGGCACAGGACATCACAAGGAAACTAAGGCAAAGGTTGTTTCACAGAGACAGCCTTGCTATCTCTGTCCTGCCAGCCTGTGTCTTCCACCTGGCCTTTTTGTAAGCTAGCTAGCTTCCACAGCGTGGGGTTGGCCTACCTTACCTACAAGATGGTTTGTGTCATCTTTGAACATGTTTCAGAGAAGATAAGATATTTTCGTGAGCAGGTCCAGAGCTGTTCATGAGATTGGTGCACAGAAAGGCACCAATAGGTTGCTATAGTGTAAAAGTTACCCAAATGGCTTTACATGATTGTGTAGCTTAGAACTACTCCTTACATTTTGGTAACTAGAGGACATGCGCCATGTGTAAATTCCATGAGGTATTACTTTATAGTGCATAGAAGGTAAAATGTACAGAGGCAAAGCAGATGACGAACAAGGTTGGTGAAGGGTCCTCTGTTCCTGCCATGGCAAACAGCCTGTATGAGGGCAGTCCACTATGACACAAAAGCTTATTCCTGGTGACCAGTGTGAAGGCTATAACAAGAGAAAATACTGAAGAGCAAGCTTCCAGGAAGAGGGATGAACCACTGAAGGAAACTCTGTTCTTTCCAGGCCTTCAATCCCAGTTCATATGACTGCTCAGGAGCAGCAGGAACCAAGGGAATCCTGAAGATGCAGTGCCAGAGATGGTGAGACCAACAGGCATTGTCCACCTAGGACTTGAGAGCATGATCTCATGTGTGAACGCCATCTTAACAAACACTCAGCTGCTCTCAGGTGAGGGCATCTTCATTGCATGGCATGAGGCCTAGGTCCGGGACCTTCAGAGCTCATGAGGCGGGACGGCTTCCAGGGGCTGGACAGACACAGGAGCCTCAATACAAAGGAGCTGGGTGCCTGGCCTTCTCCTGTCTCAGTACTGACTGACCCTGAACAGAACCTCACAGGCACTTTGGTCTGCTCCCTGGTCCCTCTGCCTGATACCTGTTCCCATCTCCAAGGCTACCTGAGTTCTGAGTTTCTCCCAGTGTCTCAGGCCAA
This sequence comes from Mus caroli, assembly GCF_978045245.1. Lineage (NCBI taxonomy): Eukaryota > Metazoa > Chordata > Mammalia > Rodentia > Muridae > Mus > Mus caroli. Next base: position 118,548,167 of record NW_028227265.1, on the reverse strand, counting down.
GAGAAACTGGCCCCCCTCCCAACATGCCTCACCCTCATTGACTTTCCCTCTTCTGAAACTGCTCTTCCCCATCCCATAGAGATGGGTGATGGATGCAGAGGAAGATGAGAGTCAGCCAGGTCAGCCAGTCAGGAAGCAGAGGGAGCAAACACGAATCCAAGGGTCCTGCTTCCATCTGGCTCCATTTCTACAAAGCCACACTGTCAACACTACTTGCATATTTTGGTCTCATACATAGCAAGTATCAAACACTATTTAGGGAGTCACTCTCCAGTGATTCCACTAATGTAAACCCCCTGTATCTCCCTACATCCTAAGCAGGGGACTAGGTATGCATGAATGATACCCCAAGTGTTTTTTGATGCCAATTCACTTTTGATTGCCCATTGATTTGATTTGAAGTAGCAGAGCTGACCCTCTGCTATATGGCCAACGTGTTGCCAGCGACATCCAATATTATTGATTTAAACATTGACCTGGTATCTGCAGGGGCTCTCTCACTCTAATGGCTCATTTCAGTTTATAGATTGATTATTTTGAGAGATTTAGCTGTGCTAGTAAACATCCCCCGTTGAGCGAAAATGGCATTGCTGTAACTCCATCATGAGGTGAACTGGAGCAGCCTCCATAGGCTGCAGTGACCCTTTCACAGTGTGTGTCAGACAGTGTTGTGCACGGTGTGTTGGTAATGCGTTGATATGTCTTACGTGTGGCAGTTATAACATTCCCGGTAGTTGAACACAAGGCCAGAATTGACAGGTGGAACATACAGACCCACCAACCTTGTCAGTAATGGGGAAAACGTTTCCTGGATTACATCAACTCTGACACATTGGTCCTCACTGAGGGCAAGTCTGGTGTCCTTACTTGGGTGTACAGTAAAGCCAGTTGTCCCAGGAAGCCGTCTCTCTTGCTAGCCTGCCTTCCTAGCCCTTTATCTAAGGTTTGCCAACACTTTCTTGTCTCAAGCCTTTGAGTTCCAAAGTAAGGGTTTGAGTGAGTTTTCCTGTGAAAGCAGAACAATTATTGTCATTGTAAAATATGCATCAGGACTTTCTCCTGGGAGTTGTATTTTGCTCTGTTTCCCACTTCTTTTCCTGGTGTTCTCTGGGATCATCTGTTTATAACACTGGTGTTATTTTCGATGTCCCTGTCATAAACTATAACTTGAATCAGCCAGTCCAGAGTAAGAGCATGAGGTTGGGTGATATCTCATTAGTAGCGTTTACCTAGCACTCACAAAGTTCTGGGTTCAATTCCCAACACTGCAAGCCTGGTGACTCCCTTCTGTGCTCAGGAGGTACAGGCAGGAAGATCAGAAACCCAAGGTCATCACTAGTTACACAGACGGGTCTGGTCAAGGCCAGGTGGGCTATGTGAAATCCTGTTTGAATGTGAGAAAACTGTTTGACTTCAGGAATGCTTGTCATATATGGCCTACCCACTTCCCAGTGTTCACTACTGGATTTGTGGGGAGCAATTCCCAAGCCAGGGAGCTGACTCGGCTAGTAAAAGCACTTGCCGTGCAGACCTGACAGACTGAGCTTGGTCACCAGAAGTGCTATGGAAAGCCAGATTCCATAGCACACATCTGTAACTGTGACCCTCCACTGGAAAAGAGAAACGGAGACAAAAGACTCCCAGGAAAGTTTGCAGAGCAACTAGCCTACCCTTCACAGCAGCAAAAAAAAAAAACAAAAACAAAAACAAAAACAAAAAACAAAAAACAGTAGAGACCTAAGCAGGCAGACTGTATCTCTCCCCAGCAGCAGACTCTAGCAGTGCTATAAGCATCTCCACAAGCTGCTTGTTTTGAAGGCATGAACAATATAAGACTAATGGGGTCATGGGCAGCATCTAAGGCAAGACACTGTTGGAGTCCCTGCAAAGATGCCACAAGATGCTATCTCCTAAGGCTATATAAAGGTGAAGCCACAGCTGCAGTAGAGGCCCAGGGACATTGGAGATGCTGGAGCCAGATGTGCAAAAATGGAGATGAGAGACTACTCAAGCCCTTCGGAGCCCAGAACCCTGTTACAAGCCCCAAATGGTGGACAGAGATCTGTGGGAGTTTGTGTTTCCTGCTGGGTTTGGGATCTGCACAGCACTTTGCTATGTGGCCTTTGGGAATAAAAATACCTGTTCTGTGCCATTGTATGTTATAAGCATAAACATTGTTCCATCGTATGGGAACTCATAGTTAAGAGGCTTTGGACTTCTAAGCACAAAGAATTGTTGAAGATCTGGGAGCTTATGAAGTTTGGGCTGTGTTTTACACTCTAAGGTAAGCCTGGGACTTCAGAACACACCTCGTTATCAGGGCTCTGCACAGAAGCTCGAGGTGAAAGGCAAGGTGTTGTGGGAAAGAGCTTGCAGTCCAGCCTGGAAGTTTCTAAACACCATGCCATTGGGCTGGAAGTCAACAGGGATGTAAAAACACTAAACTTAAGTTTTAGAGTCGCAGCCCAGAAAGGTGATGCTTCGATATGCATTAATTCTTCTTTCACTTCTGGAAGGTGTGTTTTGATCATTGGAAAAGGAAACTCTACATACAAACACAGGTTGCAGAAGCTCACTTCAGTCCTTGCCTAATGGTGGAATGATACAAAGAAAGATGGGTGTGTGCTCGTATGAAATGCAGCCTGATGACAAGGGTCATCTCTCCGTGGAGGACCCTGGGCCTGCAAAAGTGCTCCTCCTAAGGAAGCTCTTACACGGCAACAAGGCCTCCGGATAATCAAGTTTGTGATGCTGAGGAGCACAGGACCCTCCTTCAGGAGCACAGGAGGAAAGAAGCAGACCATGTCTCCGGTGAACATCAGGTACCAGCAAGGACATTGAAACAGCACGGCCAACCCCAGGATCACACAGTCTCAACTTGAGTAGTAGCTCCTCATTGTCTGCCGGTCCTGGGTCCAGATCTAACGTCTGTGCCAAGTTCCACCTCTCACTGCTTTCCAGGCTGGACACTGGCCATGTCTCCACCGACAGATACGGAAACACCATGCAAGGGAGATAGCTCAGCCTTGACTCTAGCTATGCCTATAGCTCCCGGAATAGTGCTTGGATCAAGGTAACCATGGCAACACCCCCAAACTACAAAGCTTGCATCCTGTCATTTTTCTGGACCAATCTTTCTCATCAACTAGAGATTTTGTTTTGTTTTCAGAGTCTGACCTTGCCAGCTGGGAGGAATTTCGTGGCACACAGACCAGCATCTTCATCATGTAATTCTTCACCTTCCTCGGATGTAATTATTTCCGTCCTCTCCTCTGATTCTGCTCATGAGTCTCCCAGCATGCCTTTCTGTCTTTTCTCCCCAGCTATATTCTCTTATCTATAATGTCACTTTATCTCCTCCCAAGAGCTAACTCTCCCTCTTGAGTTCCCACCCACCAGTCCTATGTAGAAAATAATCACATGCATTATGAACTGAAACACCCATCTCATTTCTACCTGTACCTGAGATTCTGTGGAAGTACCGGTATGTCAGAGCCAGGCACACTGGGCTCCTGAACAACATGGTCAGGCCAAAGTTCACCAAAACAGGTAGCACGTGTCTGTGTTCAGGACAGCACACGCCAACTCTATGTAGTCAGCTCCACTGTCTACAGGACAGCACATGTCTACCCCATGCCTCTAGTCAGCTCCACTGTCTACAGGACAGCACATGTCTACCCCATGCCTCTAGTCAGCTCCACTGTCTACAGGACAGCACATGTCTACCCCATGCCTCTAGTCAGCTCCACTGTCCACACTAAGTCAAGCACTCAACTCTGAAACATCACTTAGCTGGAATCCACTCCTGCATCTTCCTGTTCATTCCTAGGCTATAGGTGCCTGTTTGAAATATGGACAGGCTGTATACAGCCATACTATGTGAACCTTCATCAAGCTCCAAATTCCAAACCTGATCTTGCTCCCAACCCCTCAGCCCTGCAGCCTCACACTACTGTCTTTGCTAACTCCGTGCCTCAGGTCTCACTATCTTGAAGCTGAGCCATACACAGGCTAGACATAGACGGGTGTGTGACTATCCTTCCCTACAGATGCTCTTTCTGAGTCGGCCCACTACTTCCTGACAACACCCCTCTCAATTCCCTTCCTTAGGAATGGCTATTTGCCAAGTACCCCTGCTGCTGCTGGTGTCTTTCCATTATGCATTCCCAGTAGTCTAATCCCTGACTTCCAACTATACAGTAAACCTTCAAATTCTATGTTCTGCCTCCTCTATGTCCTCGTGACCTCAGTACCATTGGCTCATGGAAGAATAGCAAGAGCAGAAGCTGCTCAAGTTCAAGGTCCAGCTTCCAGCATCACATGACATCTGTAAGGGAATCTGTGAGCATGCTGCTTGCAGCTAGGAAGCCAGCTACAGACGTTCCTACATACAAGGATGCTCTGAGCCCGTCAGCATATATCTTAGCAACTAAGGACCACTGAGACATCACACATTCCATGGGCCATGTTACACGTGGCTCTTGCTCCGGGAGGTTTGACCCGAAAAAGTTCAAACGCAAGAACACAGGGAAAGGAGTTTGCTGTAAAGCACAGGTACTCATGACCACATGGGTCTATACCAGAGGGCTAGTGCCAACATAGGGCTTGAGTGATGTACAGGTCTAATACATAGTTTAATATCCAAGACCACAGAAGAATGTGTCGGCAATTGTAGTGCATGCCCTTAGGTTTCTCACGGCCTTGTCACTTTAACCCTGTTACACAAAGTCCCAGGCAACTGATGCTAACACCCAAGAGCTCAGTTCACTGGGGATGGACATGCAGGAAGTGAAAGCGGATGCTTCGTGTTTACAATAGGATACCCACAACTCTCCACTAGAAATTTCCCACCTCATCTGGTGATGGGCACCCAGCATTGAGGTTGGGGACATGAAGCTGCAGGTGAGGCTGTTCAGCCGTGCTCGACAGAGAAAGCCTGGGAAGCCAGGGCATGATCCTTACGTGGTGTCAGCTTTATCTTCTCATCTCTGGAGGTGACAGAAATAGAGGTCACAGATGGTTTCCTCAGTACCAAGAACCCAGTGTCCTTTGTCAATGACATGCATGTAGGAGAAGAATGGTGGATGCCCCTGGACCTAGACAGCGAGGCTGAGAAAGCCAGAGGAATGCAGAGGTACTCCCAGATGACCAGGGAGGTGAGGGGCCCTACAGAAGAGACAGGAAGGGGCTAACCCACAGTGCTGCCTGTCAGCCTTCAGGGAGGAAGCTGGAGTAAGAGTTTACTAACAAGCTGCATAACTTTCGGGAAAGGGGAGGGAACACTAATTAGGGGACATGGTTGCTTGTTCTGTGACTGACTGAACTCCCAGGAGGCCTTTGCCAACACCTATAGTTGCTGGCCACTGAATTTCTTGAGATAGAAAGTAAAGGGAGGGAGGGAAGGATGGGAGAGGGGAGGGGAGGGAATCAAAAAAGAAGGAAGGAAGGAGAGGGAAGGGAAGATCTCTAAACAATGAGTCTTTTCTTTAAATAAGATTATAAGGTTAAAAAAAATTAGGTTACAGTTGAATCTACACGAAGCATCTGAATCAGGCTATAGTCATGTGGTGAACCAGCCACTGCGATTGGTACCCATTGCAGAGACACACAAGATGAGGCCCAGTGTGCTGCAGTCGGTCTTATGATGAGGGAGAGAGAACGGCATTAAGTACAGTGGCAATCACGTTGGGGACGGTAATGGTGGGGACAGCTCCCAGCATTGCCTCATGCCCAGTGACCAAATGGCACACTCACTTCATCAAAGCTGTGTGACGATCAGCTTTGACCAGGGCAGCTGGAAATGCTGCCAGCTTAGGGTCACGAAATGACTGCAACCTGTCGTCCACTGGAAGACAAGGGTGCCAAAAAATGTAAGATCCAGAGTTAGCAGTGTCTTCTGGACATGGCGAGATGTGCCCTCATGAACTCACTGCAGATATGGCCTGCACAGGATTGGTCTATCGCCCTGTGATTATGCATGGTGAAAGGAGGGACTCGTGAGACTGCACCTTTCACTGCAGGACTTAGACAGTTGCTGGGCAAGAGGGTGTCCCTTCATCCAGTGCCATCTGAAGCCATCAGACCAGTGCCAAGTCTGATGTCATCTAGTTAATGAGGTCCCCACTCATCCCAAAGGCATCACAGTAGGGGTAGGCTTGCTAAAGAAGTTATCTCAGCAGGAGTGGGGGGAGGGGTATGAAAGGGTGATGGGGTGGGTAAAAATTAGCATATTCATGTATGATAATGTCAAAGAATGAAATCAAATATTTGCAAATAAAGAGCTGTTCCCCTATTTCTTGCTTTCTAACAGCTATGAGAACAGCGGGCTGCCCAGCTCCCCTCACATATTTCCAGTGCCACAGACACCTGCAGGTCCAAGCTGCTCTGTGTCATGTAAGCACCTTACCCATTTAGAAGTTTGTCTGCTGATTAGAGCAACCCGTATGTCCAAGGTCAGGCCTGTGGTCACGCATTGCTCCGTTCCCCCTACATCACTTCCTGTACCATCTCTTCCGGCCTAAGGGAAGGTATGGCTTCCATCTGAGCGAGCTTCCTCTCCAGCCAGGTTCTTCTCTAGTCCACTCTAAGCCCTAAAGACAAAGGTGAGGTCACAGTAAAGAGCTGTGTCCCCAGAGTCTCAGTGTGACTCCCAGGTTCCCAGTGTGACTAATCTTGGAAAGAGGTTCTCAAAGGAGCAATTCAGGGTAACTGAGGACATGAGAATCGGGCCCTGGCCCAGTAGGACTGATGTCCTAGTAGAAAGATGGCAGGAAAGGACACGCACAGGACAGAGACACTTGAGGTCACAGAAGAAGGCTGCCTGCCAAGAGGAAAGGCCTCCCAGAAAGGAACTATACTGGCACTTGATCTCAGACCTGTGAAGAGATAGTGTTCTGTTGTCTAAGCCAGAAGCCTAGAGTGCCCTGCTTTGGTAGTCTCAAGGTCTACATAGGAACCAACCAACCCATCCTTTTTGTTGCATGCACTGGCCTCCCACATCACACTGTGTGGACATGGTAAATGCACACATACTTTAAGATAAACAATGTCACCTCCGGCTGCTTATGACCAGGTGAAGAGGCAACTGGAAACTATTGAGTCTCTCCTAACTCAATGTCTGAGTCTCTTTCTTTCTTTCTTTCTTTCTTTCTTTCTTTCTTTCTTTCTTTCTTTCTTCCTTCCTTCCTTCCTTCCTTCCTTCCTTCCTTCCTTCCTTCCTTTCTTTCTTTCTTCCTTCCTTCCTTATTTTTTTTTTTTTTTGGTTTTTCGAGACAGGGTTTCTCTGTGTATCCCTGGCTGTCCTGGAGCTCACCCTGTAGACCAGGCTGACCTTGAACTCAGAGATCCTCCTGCCTCTGCCTCCCAAGTGCTGGGATTAAAGACGTGCGCCACCACTGCCCAGCCTGAGTCTTCTTTCTACCATAGATTTTAGTCTTTAGGAGTAACCACAGACATTGATTTCTCTTGGTTTTGCAAATACACACACATGCATGCAGACATATGTGCACAACATAGGCTTGGAGAGAGACTGCAAGCCTCATAGTGTTCATTCTTCTCAGGTTTCACTCCCACTTCCAGGTGGAAACGCACTGAAGTTTGATGCTGACTGCCTGGCTGGTCTGGCTGGAAAGCATAACACCCCTGAGAATAGTGAGCCCGTCACTACCCAATGGTGACTTTGTTTCGTATTCACGGTGACTTCTAGGTGCAGGGTATGTCTTCCGCCCATTTTGAAATGACAAGTTGTGTCCCTGACCTCTGACCCTGAGTCATGTCACACCAATCACCATCACTTGCTTCTCTGCCTCTCCGTTGGCTTTTCCTTCTCTTCCTATGGTATGGACCCTGCCTCTCCTTCTTCCTAAAGTCATTCGACCTTCACTGGCTTGGTCCTATGTGCCTAGGAAGAAATCATTAGAAAACCATAAAGGCAGTGCCTTTCTTTCTCTGGAAGATACTGAGAGAAGCACCCGTTTTCACCTGATCATGAATTTTTACGTCCACCTCATTCTCTGCACAGCCCATCATGGAGATTCTCCAGCTGTTTCTTGTTCCCTGGAGTCATTAAACTACCCCAAACCCTTCCATTCTGGATGTCCCTTGATTTGCATCCTTCACACATCATGTCTTTAAACCCTGACCTCTTCTGTATCTCAGATCTTCTCACTTCTCACGGCTCCACACTTAACTACTACTTTTCTTTTGGTCATTTTTCTTCTAATGTGTTTTACGCAATATTCTATGTTCTTCACTCTCCACCACCGTCAACACTGCTGACTTGGCTGTAAGTGAGATGGGAGGCGTGACAGATCTGTTAGGAGGCCTATGTGTCTTGCCATTCCAGAAGGTTCCTGGACAATTGGCACATTGAAGTGGGGGCAAAAGGGTTGTGTGGCCACAGAACATTGTCAAGAGATGAGCCAGATGTGCAGCCTGCTGTGCCCCTCATATGGAAATCAGAACTATCCACAACACCAGCATGTTAGAAGCAGGGCTGAACTGACCCCTGTCATCCCAGAAATAAGCCAGTTGCAGAAAGCAGGAGTGAACTTCGGGGGAAATACAGAAGCAGCCACTGAGGGCTGGGTTATATAAGGATTAGGACCTATGGCTCAGAACCTTAAGTTTGGAGAGGTTGAGCTATAGGTGGTCATAACACATGAAATGGAAAATACCACTGGGATCCAAATGCCTCCCTAGGTACAGGGTCTGGGGCAAGGCCATACTGAAGCCAGTGCCCCATGGAAGCCAAGCTGGGTGGGTCTGACTCTACTCTGTGTGCACAACAGGCATTGCTGGAGTGGGTCTCCTTCAGAAAAGTAAAGGAAATACAAGCCATCTGAAGGCCTTCAGCATTCCCTCCTTCCCCTTCGGATAAAAGAATAATGTCCCTTAGCATTTCAAAACAAACATCTTAGACACAAGTCTTTACATTGTAGGGCTCCAACCTTCTTACTCCACAAACTCCATATTTTAGAAAACCTCTCAAGCCTGCAACATACATTTTACCTTGTCTATGACTTTTCCCAGCTCATCCCAACCCTGGCCAGCATTAGAATCAGTCCGTGCCTCTTCCCCATGAGGGTTTCCTGGATCAAGCACTGCCCACTGCGTCTCCCTCATCTGGATTCCCACAGCAGCCCTCTCTGAATAATTCATCTCCTAGTTAATCATGCGTGCCTTGCATTGCAATAATTGCCTGTTTCAAGTCTGTCTTTAACTTCTCCTGTGATTATGGCTACACTGTCCAATGAGAGCCATGCAGACCAGACTTTGCATAGTTCTCTATCTCCTACAACTCTTAAGGATACGTGAATTACATCTCCAGAAATAGCTCGCTGTGGTTCTGACAGTGGTCTACTGTCCTTTCTAAGGCCCATGTGAGCGTGACGCACTGTCAGAGCCACCATGCCTCACTGTAGTTATCCCATGAAGAACATTTGCCCTCATGACTGTTGTACCTGGGGATGCTGCCTGATGAGCAGTAAGCAGGGGGGTGGGGGTGGGGCAGACTTCTTGGCCAAAGTTAAAATGTGTACAGACAAGTAAGAAGGCAATACGTGGGGGAAATATACCAAATGATTCTTTTCCATTGTTTTTTCCTTTTAGTCTGTATTTAAAGGGCTTTTATAAAGAATAAATGCTGTCATTTATTTATATGCATTTAAATCACTAAATTGGTGTGTGTATGTGTGCACTTGCATGTGTATGTGCATGTGTGTGTGTCTGTGTGTACTCATGTGTGTGTGCATGTGTATGTGCATGTGTGTGAGTGTGTGAACATGTGTATGCACATGCATGTGTGTATGCATGCACACGTGTGTGCATGTGTGTGAGCATGTGTGTATGTGTGTGTGCATGTGGAGGGGTGGGGTTTGTATTTTTTTTCTTACACAATTTTAGAAGCCTTGAACAATTAATTGGTCCAGTCCAGGGAGTGAGAACACACAACAGCTTGTCACCAATTCTCCCTTCCTTTCTTTAAGCTATGAAGGCTGAGGTGAAAGGGTACCTCATAGAGGGGGCCAATGGCAGAAGGCAGGCTAGGGTTTCGTTGCTTTCCTCCTCGCCCCACACTGAGGACAGAGCAGCTTTTGCTCACCTCTGCTCCCAAACTCCCAGGAGAGTTATAAGTCCTGGGTAAGGTGGCTGTCCAAGTATGAGAGGTGTCAGTCATACAGCTCCAGAAAAGGGACCTTGAGGTGGCCTAGATCTGTGTGGCCTATCACCTTGTCTTAAATCTCTCTGTGTTTTGTTTTGCTTTGCTTTGCTTTGTTTTGGAGACAGGGTTTCTCGGTGTAGCCAGCACCATGGCTTAAACCTCTTACTGAGCCAAAGTGTGTGTTCCTCCAAGTGGTACAGAGTCAATTGTTTCTTCTGCCTGATGTATTCTCAGGAAGGGGACTTGTGGGCTTCAATGAAACCCATCCAAGCAGGGTGCTGTGGACCACAGCAGGGGGTCAGACAGGCTAAGCTGCCTGTGCCCCCTCCCCCAAGAGGCTGTGGATTCCAAAGTCTGGGTTCCTGGGGGCGTGATGACAAAAGGCAGCTGTGATCCTTTGGGTTTCTGAAAGTGTTCCTTCCTGGTAGAGAAAAACAAGGACATATTGACAGACTAGTTCTTTTCATAGCCTGATAGCAGTCTGTGCTGTTCAGAAGCAAAAGAAACACAGGGTACCAGCTCACTGTGCTTCCCATTAGCGTTCCCAGGACTCCTGCTCCTCGGGGGGGGGGGGGGGGGGGGGGGGGGCGAGTGCTCAGATGGGCCAAGGTTGGGGGTGGGGGACCAAAGACACTGCTTCCCTTCATTTATTGTTTAACACTGTCTACCACCCATGTGTTTTGTTCGGTTTATTTTGATTTTCTCCTATTGTTGACCTGGACTTCCTTTCCCCATGATGTCTTTCATGTTCCCTCTCCCCACCGCCACGTGTGTGTCCTCCGTGCCCTCCCCCCCACCCCCCAGTGTGTAAGCTCCTAGGTTTGTAATCTTGGAAGCATCGTTTATTTTTCCGGACACTTTGGGAGGAGTAAGGCTAGGTGGGGTCAGGAGCTTGTTTACTGTATGCCCTCCCTCCCCTCCCCTCCCTTCCCCTCCCCTCGCTCGCCTGTCCTCCCTCAGCTCAACCCTGGCTGGTTTGTTTTCAGTGGGATTTTCACTCACTAGTTGCAAGGTCCGCGCAATGAATCTGGATTGCGCAATAGGTCCCCACAAACATGGAAAAAGCAACGGTCTGACATGTTTGTTTGTTTGGTCCGGGAGTCGTGATTATGTAACTGCCTCTGTTTTCTCTGTGCACTAGTGTCCCTATCCAAGTCTCCAGAAATAGGACAGCAGCCATTCCAGGTAGCAGGGGAATGGCCTTTCGTCACTTTCTGACGATTTTTTTTTTTTTTACGCTCTTCTGTCTTTGGGGAAAGGGGCAGGCTAAGGAAAACCAGGAAGCCACACAGACCTCTGCCTGTGACACAGCACGTGGGCCGACCTCTGGCAACTGACAGAATGAACATTGCTACTGATGCGAAGAAAAGTCATCAGAGATTCTAAAAAATAACGGTAAATATAGTGAGTTTTGTTTGGTTTTAATTATAGCTGATTGGTGGTCTGTTTCTAGAAAAAAAATCAGTCTGTTAGCTATTTATTACTAATTTTCCTTATTGACTCCCACAGACTATGGCGGATAAGCGAGGAGGGACAGGAGGTGACGAAGGCCACAGTGGGGAGAGAACTCGCAGAGAGAGTACCTACCTCAATCAGGCCACAGCCGGGATGGAGGTTCTGAGCCACATCTCCTGAGTTCATTTACTCAGTGGAAGTCAATCTTAATTGTCAATTTGATGGGATTTTAATCGCCATGGAAACAGACCTCTGAGCATGTCACTGAGACTGTTTCTATATCAGGTTAATCAAGGTGAGAAGATCCATGCTCAGTATGGGTATCAGACAAGAGAGAGAGAGAGAGAGAGAGAGAGAGAGAGAGAGAGAGAGAGAGAGAGAGAAAGAGAAAGAAAGAAAGAAAGAAAGAAAGAAAGAAAGAAAGAAAGAAAGAAAGAAAGAAAGAAAGAAAGAAAGAAAGAAAGAAAGAAAGAAAGAAAGAAAGAAACTTCCCTGGTTTCTTACTGCACATGCAGCTTACAGCTGCCTCACCTCACCCGGCCCAGGAGCTATTCACCAGCGTGGACTGACCCTGAAACTGTCAACCACAGCAAATCTTTGCTTCCTAAAGTTGCTTCGCCAGGCAGTTTGTCCAAGTATCAAGACAAGAACCTTATAAACCCTACCAGAAAGGTTCTCCTGTGAGGTCTGGAAAGTACCATGGTCAGCTGGTGGAACTTCTCAAATAACGAGAAACCCAAGTCAAAGAAAACTTCCTTGAGACATGAAACTGAGAGAAACTAAGTCAAATGAACCATGTTCTGTGACAAAGGCTTAGGTGCAGGCAAATGTGCTTCCAAGTTCCTCGTGGGAAGTCAGAGCTTTGAGCAATCCGAAGACTGCCCACAAAACAGTCTCACTGCACTGGGTGTGAAGGGGGTGGGGCCACAGCTACTCTGGCAGAGATAGAGGAAGCTGCATCTCAAATTCTGGAGAGCTCAAGGCAGCTTGGGCCTGCCCCAAGGTAGGTCCCCTAAATTAAATGCCTACTTCCTATGAGGGGAACTGTGGGCTCATGTGATGCCCAATCACAGTTGAGACTATTGAGTGTCTGCCTCTGTGGTGAGAGAGAAAGAAAGATGGCCTCAGCCCGGTAAGCTGTCTGTGGTCTCCACTGTGTATCCAGCTTCACACTCATCCCCTGCCTCTATTCTCAACAGGTACATCTGAGGCGATCTGCAAAGTCTACCTCATAGTAGCCTCTGACAGTCCAAAGCACGAGCGGTCACTGCCAGGGCAGCTCCACTGTCTGCCAGAGCTCTCTCTGCTCTGCTTATAGCTGTCTCGTGCCAGCCGAGTCGCTTCAGCATGCAGGTGCCTGCCCCTGCTCACCCCCTGTCAGTTCCCAGGTATGGCGTGAGGCGTAATACCCTGGTGTCTCTAATGGGAGTCATCACCTACGTCACAGTTCTAGGAGCCCAGTGTCTGAGACTGAGGTGTAAGTGGGATCCTACACTTTCACGGCCCTAGGAGAGGATCCTTCATGCCTCTCCCAGCTACTGGTGAAGGTCACAGTTTGATCATCTGACTTGAGGACACAGTGCCCTGCCATCTACCCATTTCTTCACATGTAGGCAGCTGTGCCCAAACAGTCTCCTTATGTAAGTGCTACTCACTCCCCAACCTACATGCTGCCACCTGACCACTCTGGCAGAGTCGCTCTTCACAATGAGACCACATGCCATAAAGAGTCCCTTGAAGAGGCTACGCAAGCCCACACTGCCACCCAACCTCAGATCCCATGCTGACCCGTCACTCACATCCTTTCATTGGGCATGTGCGGTTCAACTGGCCAGCTGCAGCCTCAGGGTCCCAGGTCTTCATCCTTACCACATCCTATTCACCTTGGAAGTTCCTGTTGGCTCCCTCAAATGGTTATTAAACTCCTCTAATGTACATTATGTTGGTAAATAGTCGCGTACTGTTTGAGCCCACTGAGTATCTTGCTATGGAAGTGGGGTTTGCCCCCACATTTCAGACCAAAGTGTGTTTATGTCAAGTGTCTTCCAAGACCTTGTGCCCACAAATAAAACAAAACAAAGCCTATGCTAGCTTAGGCCGAGGGCCTCCTGCTCTGTAGCAAGCAGTTGGAGTCTCTGAGTATTAAAAACATTGTGTCTTTGGGAACAGCTAGAAGGAAGAGTGTTTCCAGCAGAGGTTGCTACAGTTTGGCACGTGATACAAAATGTTTGCGGTTGGAAAGAGAAGCTAGGAGCTCATTGTGGAGAGGGTGGAAAGGGCCCTCACAGTCAGGAGCTCCAGCCACCTGACTCCCTGGCCGGTTTGGGCTGGACATCCTGACCCCTCGATTTGATGATGCCACTTTTCTATTCTTTGTTCTTTTACTTGGAAACCGCACCAAGAGAATGCTCAGCCCTACTCTGGACTCTAAGCCAGGTGCCTCAGTGGGCCTCCTTGGTCACATATGCTCCGTGTTTAAAGCTCCCCTCTTCCCACCCCACTTAACAAGATCCCCCCCCCTCTCTCACTCTCTCAGTCCCTACAGATCAGAGACACCAGGATGCCCCCCAGTAAAAGATTTTCTTCTATAACTTGCCTTGGTCATTGTGTCTAAGTAGCTAAGACACCTTGCTCGGTTTTAAACTCACTCATTCAAAACCAAAACCATAGCTTTCATAAACCATTCTCTGGACTGTACAGAACAACTCCTTAAGGCAAACACATATCTGTGGATTCTATATATGGCCAAGCAGGTGAGTGTCTCCTTAGATGGCTGAGAAGTCAGGTAGTGATGATAGACATAAGGTACCAAACGTCTATGGTTCCAGGTTAACTCATTCAAGGCACAGGCATGTTTGTGCTGAGTCTGTTTTAATCAATGCAACATGCCTGGGTTTGGGGTTGCTATTTCTCTAGAAATCTCCAAAGATTTCTGCCCTAACTCATAGACTATATAGGTGTGGGCACATAGCAGTCACCTGAAGACCTGCAAACTATGACAGAGTGTAAGACCTTTGCCTCCTGATGTCATTATCCCTTTCCAAGGGGTGCTTGCTACTTGAGTAATGGCTCCCCTGTGCTGTGTTTATAGGAAGGGGCCTGGAGAGCAGTCCATCTCTCAGGGTTTGCTTTCCTTTCATTCACGTGAGCAGGACTTAGCAGACAATCCTCCTGGTGTGAGATCTGATGGGAATTTGGGGTCACAGAAGCATATCAGTGAGGGTTGGGGGCTTTGTGAGGTTATCAGATAACCCTCTTGACTCTGCTGGGTCCTGGGAGGCAAGAATGACAGGCAAAGGAGCCACTGAGTAGATGTGAATGCCTTTAATTCCTGTACTGAGGGAAGCACGGGCAGGTGGATCTCTGAGTTCAAGGCCAGCTTGGCCTACAGAGCAAGTTCCAGGACAGCTAAAGATACACAAAGAAACTCTGTCTCAAAAACTCAAAAGCAAAAAAAAAAAAAAAAAAGGAGAAAAATATATTAAAAAGTACTTAAGTATCCAAGGTGTCATGAGCTAGCAGATACAATGTGCAGTCATTTTAACAGGGGGTTCTTAGTGAGCGACTCTTGGTAGCCCTCAACAGCATTCCTGGCTATTTGCAGAAGGTAGCAGGCCCTGCTTGGTCTCTCTCTGTAAACAAGCCAGCATAGCCAGGGCAGATATTTCCCCACTGACACACCAACCAGTCTGTGTATCCTCAGTTGATGCCTCCACAGTGTTTGGCACTAGAGTCTGTGTGTGGCCGAATGCCAGGCCCACAGATGTCTTTAAAGATAGCTCATGTCCAAGAGCAGATAATGTACACTACTCTTGATTACTAATCAACTCCAGTCTGCCCCTTGTGAGGAAAGCTCATGCTTTGCTGAGGAGTGACAGAGGGTGCAGTCTCAGCCTGCGCTCCATGGGGGCTGAGCTCTGCAGGAATCAAGACATAAAACCTTCCAGCTGCAGCTCTGACACACCTGGCTGAGGTGAAGGGAACCTTCATGAATCATCATGGTGAGCCCCTCTTCACAGTAGACCCTGCCCCAGCTCCTAGCAACCAGCACTGCTTTCCCCAGCTCATCCTTCTGTAACTGTGAAGCTTGGGGGCAATCCAGAGCTCTCTGGAAGTGTTGTTTATCCTTCTCACCACAATGAGGAACCCTGTCCCATCACAGGGGCACCCATAAGCATTGAGACCTTATTTGTTTCTTACACTGGCTCTACCCATTGCAGAGATGGGTAAACTCTTAAGAACTGATTCTGGAAAAGATGACCCACTCTCCGTTCACAGGGTTTCAGAGGACTGGGCTTTCCCTTTCCTTCTCTCACGGATGAGAGGGAAGCCAGTGCTGAGAGCTGAGGCTTAGTCAAGAGACAAAGTTCTACAATGAGCCTCTAGGCCTAGAGCAGAGCCTAGCCTCTGCCAATGGCCCCTGACCTCCTATCGTTCTTCTTTGACTTCTGTTTGCTGTGCGAAGTTGTCCAAGGAATCCTTGAATAACAAGTCAGTGAAACTCTTTGTTGGAATCCTTTTATGCATAATTTATTATATTTTATGTATATGGGTATTTTATCAGTGTATATATCTATGCACTACATATGTCCCTGGTACCTGTAAAGCCAGAAGAGGGAGTCAGATCTTTTAATATTGGAGTTGCAGACAGTTGTGAGTTGTAGGTGGGTGCTAGGAATTGAGTGAATGTGGGTTCTCTGTAAAAGCAGTTCTTAACCACCGATCCCTCTCTCCATCCCCTCAATGAAACTGAAAACCACCGGATGTCATCTTCTCATAATCTGAGGAAATACGAATGGAAGCACATGCTGGGATGATGGCCAGATGTACGACGCATTCTCTTGATGGACTCTCGCAGTAGTCATGTAAGAAAGGGAGCCTCATGCCACCCATCAAGAGCAAGCAAAGTGGCTTCATCCACTCCTGTTCTCAGGAACTACTTGCTAACCACTGCTCAGCAGGCTCTGTTTAAAGAGCAGGGAACCACTCAGATGGGCTAGACACCTGCTCCCATGAGCAAGGTCCCAGCACAGACCTGAGGCTCATGGATTGTGAGTTGATGTGAGGAGGACTTACCACACTCTATTGAGCCTCTCTGCTGGGACACACATGGAAGAAGTTGATGAGAGTGGTCTTGACTCCAGTTTAAATATGTCAGCATCACTCAGGAGAAACCATCAGGGCTATAGAACATGGTATTCTGAAGTCGGAAAGGAGTGAGTGGGCTCGACATCCAGTAACAGAAAACCTGCTGCAGAGAGGAATGGAGGGTACCAGAGATCAAACGGATGGAAGGAGTGGACCACACTCAGGAAGGTCCCACTTCCTCCCCATCCCTCTACAGTCACTCTCATGGCTGTGGGCAATGACCTCTTACTTACAGAAACAGATCCCTGGCTTCACTGGGCCCATAGGCCATAGTTTATGGACAGGCTTTGGTCTATGACATTAGTAGGAAAAAAATCATGGTTCGAAGAGTACACACCTCTGTCACATGCTTTGGCAGCCCTCACATGTACATGTGGCAATCTGTCTTTCAGAAAAGGGACTTCTCTATCAGGTTTCCAACGGGGAGGCTCACGGAAATTCAGGAGGTCTGTGACGCCTTTAAAATTATAAGCAAACCTTTATGCAACTGTTTTCCAGAGATTTGTAATCCATAATGGCCTGGTGCCCAGAAGGCTAAGGGCAAAAGCAAAACAAAGAAAGAGAGAGAGGGAGAGAGGGAGAGAGGGAGAGAGGGAGAGAGGGAGAGAGGGAGAGAGAGAGAGAGAGAGAGAGAGAGAGAGAGAGAGAGAAAGGAAGAAAGGAAGAAGGAAGGAAGGAAGGAAGGAAGGAAGGAAGGAAGGAAGGAAGGAAGGAAGGAAGGAAGGAAGGAAGGAAGGAAGAAAAAGAAAAAAACACTCGTAAATTATCAGTCTGAAATTCCTCATTCTTTCTCATGATGACTGCATCAGTCACTCTACAAAACTCCCCAGTAATAATGTGATCGGGGTTCTAGGTCCTTCATCACATCCTTATCCCCCAAGACCTTCAATGGCAAGCCAAGGCAGCAGCCTTCAGGCCTCCACAATGCCACACTCACCTCCTCCCTTGCACCTTCTCATCATAGCCCTATTCCCAGGCCCAAGAATCCTGCCCCTCCCAGGAGGCTCAGTAGCTCTCAGACCACGCAGGAGGAAGAGTAGAATTGCTCATAAGTCGAAATGTTCTCAGAAATGCCTTTTTATAGTTGTTTTGTTTTTTCACTAAGCATGCCAAAAGCCACACCTTATAAACGCTTCTCAGCCCAGCGTCTCCAGCTGTCAGGCTCTAAACAGGAACTGGGTTGTATACATGATCTAACCAGGGCATCAGTGACTTCCAGAATTTAACAAAAACAAAAGGCATCATGCACACAGTCGAACCAGAAAGGACATAGAAATGATGCAAAGAGGTGTGGCATGCCAAGGGCAGTTGAAGAACAAAAAAAAGACCCAAAGCCTGTCCGTAAACACCTCCAGAGAAAAAACGGTGTTGAACAATCATATCCCTAAACCTTCTATAGTCTTAAGGAATTGAACAAACAATAAACAACTAACGCAGTATTGAAGAAGACAGAAATGGGAGCCCTGAAATCCCCCAAGCTGGGGACCTACTATGGAGTTACAGTACTGAGGACACAGAAACACCAGCAATGGCGGGGCTGATGATCCAGAAAGAGACCCTCGCCAGTATCATTAATGACCCCTGAGGAAGACCCAGGAACTCCACATTTCCAGTAAATGCTGGGAAAACTGGACTGTATGTTTTCTTTAAAAAAAAAAAAAAAAAAAAAAAAAAACAGATCTAGAGCGATTTCCTGAAAATTAACTCTAACTGGTTCACAGACCAGACCAGCACAAAGCATGGACTCACAGAACATCCAGCAGAAACCCTATGGGCTTGGTGAAGAGTCCTTAGGCAAAATATGTGTTAAGATCCAAGATCCCTGAGGAATAATTGCTAAGGGATTCTCCTTAAATTTAAAACTTCTGTTGTAAGAAGGAAAATATCACGTCCCGGGGAAAAAACACACTTGCAAATATAACCAAAGACTGTGAGGCAAGTGAACAAGCTCAGAACTAGAGAAGGAGCCATCCTTGAGGAATGGTTTGTGACCCACACAAAGGTGAGAGTCGGCAAGCCTGTGAAGACTGTTCACCTTTCAGTAAGGAGCTGAAAATTATAGAAGAATGTAAAGATGATCTATGCCTACTAAACAGGTAAAGTCCACAACGCTGACTACAGCAAGTGCTGGCACAGATGTGGCCACAGGAGCTTCCATTTATTGCTGGGGCAGAATCAGGATGGTTTGCCACGTTGGCTGTTTCTTACAAAACTGCCCACACTCCTATCCTATGATCCTGCAGCGAGATCCTTTGCTTATATACCTAAGTAAGTTGAAAATATAATGTCTGAACAAATACTGACAATGTCTAAAAGGCAGTTTTATTTGTAATTGCAGTTGAGTACCCTCTGGTGCTAAAATAAAGAACAATGAACTTTCTAGCCAGGAGGAAGCATAATGCATGTCATCAAGAGAAAGAAGTCAGCTCAAAAAGCATGATAAGCTTCTAACTATAAGATATTCTGTGGTAACCGAAACTATGGGGACAGGAACAGGACCCATGGTGGCCATCGGTTCTGAGGGACAAGGAGAAAGAAACAGCTGAGCATAAAGCATTCCACAAGCAGGGAGAGGTCCACTCAGATCCACTGGCACAAAATGCCTCCTACCCACAATTGTCTTTATAAATAAAGTTTTATTGCAACCTGGGCTTACACACTATTTATATAGGGGCCATTGTCCTCATTGAGGTGTCCAGATTAAGTAGCTGTAGCAGAAATTATATGGAGCATAAAATCTAAAATACTATCATATTCTTTACAGAATAATTCTGCTGAACTCTTATGAATCCATCGATTGTTATTTTTATAAAGAAGGAGTTTTATTCTTAGAATCTCACAGGAAAAAATTCTCAGCTTGATATGAGTACAGTGTGGTGACCTGAAATGGAGCCTGAAACAGATGAAAGAGAATCAGTTTAACAACCGGGTGAACTCTGAGTAGATCTGTCCTGAGTAGAAATTAGTCTGTGTTCATCTCTGGGTTCTGACAAGAATGCCATCATTGTACAAGATGTGAACACTGACTCTCCAGTCTGACTCTGTGAACCATTTCTGTCAACCCAGTGAATCTCAAGATTTTTAGAAAGTTTATTCACAGGAGGAACATCTCAGCCAACCAGCATTTGAGGACTGGAGAAATGACTGAATTGACATAGTGCTGACTCCTGAGGCATGAATTTGGACCCCAGCCCCACGTGAAAGCTGGGCATGACAGCAAATAACTGAAGATCCATCCATCCCCACTGTGTAGAGTGAAGGCAAGATCCCTAGAGAGCACTGAACAGCCAATCTGGATGCATCAATAAGTTCTTAGTTCTATGTCTCAAAAACTAAGAAGATCAATTGAGAAAGACATCCGATAAAGTTGACTTCCACATGCATGCCCAAGTGCCTGTGTGAGCACACACACACACACACACACACACACACACACACACACACACACATACACACAGGCAAACACACAAGCACATACACACACAGGCACACACACATACACACACACACACAGGCACACATACACATAGGCACATACACATACAGGCACACATACATAGGCACTTGCACACACACACACACACACACACACACATTGTAACAAGTATACAAAGTGTGAAATAACCCTGTTTCCAGTGGAAGGTCATGACCTGATCTTTGAGTCATTTGTTCATATATTCCACACACATTTATCAAGAACATGCAACCACTACCAAAAAGAAGTTCTTTTTATTAAAAAAAAAAAAAAGGAAAAGGGACGAGCACCCCATTCGTAGATATCCCGTTTGAGGAAAGCTTCTTTGAACGTCACAAGCTGTTCACCAAAAACATTGACAACCACACAACATTTCTATGGATAGACACATGGGAAGTGAGAAGGAATGGAAGGTCCCAGAGGCACTGTAGAGAGCTAAACACAGCCAAAGATGTGTGGGGAGCGTCAATCCCGAGACAGAACATTCTGGCAGCACGGCTACCGGGCTGCTTCATACAACAAAACCCCCTGTACAATGTCCCATCCCTCGGCTGCCTTCCAGAACCAAGTGTGAGGACAGCCTTGAGCTGCACCTCTAGAGTCCTGAGTCTCAGGGTCCATCTGAGATTTCGCTGCTAGGAGACAACAGCTGAGGGAGGACTGTCTAGATCCTCACAGGAAGGTAGGGCAGTGTCTGGGCTGATGTTGGAGGACCAGAAGGCAGGCCAGCTCCTCCAGGTGCAAGAATAGACTAATGCTGTCCCCAGCAAGCAAAGAGTCAGTGAGACCTCCCGCCTATCAAATAACAATTGAGAGCAAGTACCATCGATGGATCAGAGCCCACCATGGGAGAGGAGTTTGCAAATTGGGAGGCTGCCTACGCTTTCTGCCAGATGATGAAAATCCGCACACAGAATGTGAGCATATTGGGTAAAATCGGGTCTCAGTGGCTCACAGGACACAAAGTTAGGAACTGTGTGGCTATCTGGGAGGAAAACACACCACTAGCCTCATCTCTCTAAGGCTTACACAGGGAAGCATAACTGGACAGTTTCCAGGAAATGACAGCCCATAGTGCTCTCCTGCCTGTGTCCATTTCTTCTGAAATAGGAAGAACATACTGACTGTCTTAGTCAGGGTTTCTATGTCTGCACAAATACCGTGACCAAGAAGCAAGTTGGGGAGGAAAGGGTTTATTCGGCTTACACTTCCACACTGCTGTTCATCACCAAAGGAAGTCAGGACTGGAACTTGGGCTTGTCAGGAAGCAGGAGCTGATGCAGAGGCCATGGAGAGATGTTACTTACCGACCTGCTTCCCCTGGCTTGTTCAGCTTGCTTTCTTTTAGAACCCAGGACCACCAGCCCAGGGATGGCACCACCCACAATGGGCTCTCCCACGCTTGATCACTAATTGAGAAGATGCCTTAGAGCTGGATCTCATGGAAGCATTTCCTCAAGGGAGGCTCCTTTCTCTATGTTAACTCTAGCTTGTATCAAGTTGACACACAGAACCAGCCAGGATACTGACTGTCCACTTGAACCCTAGAATCTGTGGTACTGTGAGCATGGCTAACAAGATTAGCATCCACCAAGAATTCAACCTCACAGGAAAAGAGAGAGACTGTAGAGTCGGGACCTCAAGCTGGGTGACTTTGATAAAGAAGGTCCTGAAAAGCCCTAGCCGTCTGAGGAATCTGGCCTTTGGAAGGCACTCTTCCAGTCACCAGCCACAGTTTAGGCCAGGCAATGCCAAAGTTCACTGAGAGGAAACTAGAGTCTGGGGGGTGTTGTGGCTGTCAGAATTGTTATTTCCTGTCATAATCTTGCAGCAACAGCTTTCTCTGGCGCAGGCTGGAAATGAAGTGTTTCCTTATTGTGAAGGACCTGAGATAGAGGGGCTAAACGTCCCAGAATGGGAAGTCATCCAGGGGCATGGACTTCCCCCCAGAGAACTCTCCTCAGCGACTCAGCATGTGGCCCCAAGCACAGGGAGAAATGCTTCCACACGAATCTTCACCAGAGTTTCTCATCAGTCAAGAAGAGACTAAACTCTACAGTAAGTATCCCACCAAGTTCATAGCTGCTAACAAGAAGCCTGGACTCAACTGTTCACACAGGAATGTCTGCCTTCCTCGCCTCTGACCACCTGGAAAACATGAAGGTTTGGGTTCTGCGTGTACAGAATGATTGTCATGTAGGGCCCTCGGCCAGCCAGACACTGGCCAGCTGTGTGGGGACAGCAGGGACCCTTCTGTTTCCAGGGAGCCATGATGATGACAGCAATGTCACAATCCACAATCAGGCTCACATGGAACAAGATGTTCCACTATGGACAGTTCCTGTAAATCTAAATGTAACGTTTGCAACAGAGGAAGAAAGGGGCTGCAATCTAAAGAAGCAAGTTGTGAAGGAAGAGCTAAAGGTGGAGACAGTGGCTTTTCAAAGAACAGCAGGGTTTACGATGGGGAAGAAGTGGTTAGGCCATGTCAGACAGAACCTTGGGCCCTGTGCACAATGCCTGTGCACATGCGCACAGGGTTGTGGGGTGGTGATGGCTGCAGGGCTTCTAAACTCTTAGAAGATAAGCCAGAAAGCACGCATGGGTTTGAACTGAAGTGGCTTGAACTTGGACACACTGGAATTGTGTCAAAGGTCTCCCCTGAGGTTTTAGAGAGGAGCTGAGCCAAGGGCTCTGTATCCCCATCCAGACAGAATGAACTCCGTGACTGAGCCTGGCTGGCTGTAGAGCTGAGACTGGTGATAGGCAGAGGGCAGGGAGCTAAGCCAGGCTGGAGTTCAGACCAACCCCGCAGGCTTGTTTCCAGTATGAGAGGAAGACTTCAGTTCTAACCCGAGAGTTCCTCTTTCACCTTGGATTCCTTTCCATCATGGGAGAATCAGGTCTATGTTTCCTGAGAACTCTTCCAGGGCATGGACAGGACAAATATCCAAATTGAGCAGGGGGAAGAAGCCAGTCCAGACTGGCCTTATAGCAGTGATGGAGTTCATGTTAGATACAAAAAGCCTGGATTCTATGTGGGGCAATGGTGCACAACTGTAATCTAAGAATTCAGAAAGCTGAGACAGGAGGATTCCTACAAGCATAAGCCCAGCCCAGGCCAAACAGTGAAACCATGTCTGAGAAGCAATGTCTTCATGTTCATAGATCAGGAAAGCCTACAAGGGCAGCGGCAGGCTTCCTTCTAAGAAGGCAGACCACCCAGGAAAGTCAGAGCTGGGTAGGCTGCAAGGGGGTGTAGACAGTGGAAAAATCTTCTGATGGGCTGCATTCCGTGGTTTCCTAGGTTGCCATCCTGACTGAGGGGTGTGCTCCCTGAGGTGTGACTCAGCAGAAGGCCGGAGGCTGCTGCTGGATATGGAGCACGCAGGGGTTCCCAGGCTAGACTCTTTACTCTGGCTTCCTAACTGAAGCACCAGGCAAACTCTGAGCTTCATGGAAGACATTCTCCACGTCTCACCCCAGAAGGCAGCGGTGTCTGAAAGACATGTGAAATGCAGCTCAGTAGCTCTCTGGCCAGCAGAGAAAACACCCACCAAGTGCAAGGTGTGTGTGTAGTTAGGAGACCCAGAGTCCAGAAGCACGAGATGTAGATGACTTCAATGCCTTTACAGGCATCAGTGCCTCCTCAACACTTCCAGCTCCCCAGAGGGGCGCACCAGCCAGCTGCTTCCCCCACTCTCACATTGCTTTTCTCCATCTCTGTGCACTGAGGTGATCGTAACATGTCTGGACACTGTGACAGAGCAAAGAAGGCCATGTGCTAGGTCTAGCAGCAGGATCGAGATGGCAGAACTCCATTTGCTTCCCCAAGGTCAGGCACTTCTGTGTTTGATGATTTTAATCTGTTCTCCCATGTGAGCTCAACTGGCAGACACTTTTGCCTGGCACTCACCTCCTGGACTCTGTGCCCCTCCTACTGGCTGCTGTTTTCCTTCTTTGGCCTCTGTCACTCCTTTTTAAAGATGCACATTAGAGAAAAGAGCTGTCCATTTTCCCTGGTGACATCAGAAGCAAGTGGTCTTTAGAGTGGTCATCCATGAGACAGCAGGAATATGGGACAGTGGCCCAGATTCCAGGCCACCCTGCAGGAATCTAAATATTACACTTCCAACGATCCCTGAATCTAGTGCAAAGCTTTGGATTCTGTTATAGAAGAGACTCCAAGTCTGTGTAAACAGAGAGAGGCAGACGGAGAGGAACATGGTACATTTGGATTCTCTCTGGTCTGAAACCGTGTGTTAAGTGGCATGAATGGACATTTGCCTTTCTTATCTATGTGTGTCTTACTTAGCAGCATCAGAACACTGCACACGCCAGAGTATGTTTGTTTTCAGAGTCTGACTAGACTAAAAGCTCTTCATTTTAATCCATGGGCTCTCATAAGCTGCAAATCTTAGTAAGCAACAATAACATCTTTCACCTGGCAGAACTGGGTGAGCCAAGAGCACAGCCCTACACTGGAGCCAGGCTTTGAGAAAAGCACAGTCAAACTATGAACTTGCTCACTGCACGTTGCAAGGCTGAGGCCAGTTTCACCAACGCGCAGAGGCACCAAGACTTGGAATGTGGTATTTGTCCCTGATGAACAGCAGTCTAGATAAATACAGATTTGTTCATGTAATTGCTCCTGGTTGACTTAGAGACCCAGCTTGTCCTGGGAGATAATCAACAAGATTTAATTACCAATGCAGCCATTCAGCAGGGTCAATTCTGGACAAAGCTCCAGTAAATGCATGTGGACTTTATTTTTTCACAAGCAATCATTCTATTTGAGGTATGTATGTAGCTATTCAAATTCATTTTTATGAATTGAAACCGTCCCTACTGGAGGGAAGAGGAAGGCTCACAGAACAGCTGACAAGGCTAAGGAAGCTTCTAGAACTTTGCAGACCCAAGGCCTCTCCCTGAAGAGGCGACTGACTGCAGCAGGCAGAGCAGTTTGTGAGGTGTGAAGAAGTTCCAGGGATGCAGTTCTGATGCGTTCTCATCCGTTCGAGGGTGGACATCGTCAGTGATGTGCCTGATTTCGGTCAACATGCTCCTGTAAGTAACCCATGCCCTTGTAGGTGACCCCCGCATGTGCTCCTGTAGGCAACACCAGCTCATTGGCTGTCCAAGCTTGACCCAGGTGGACTCCTTTCTTTGGTCTGCCAATGGTAGCCTTTCTGGGATGAAAAGACATTGGTTGATGTCTGCTTCCAAAAGGTCACAGAACTGCAACATTGTAACCTTACAGGTTTCAAGGTGAGCAATGTAGCCCTGTCAACCACAGGACTGCCATTTGGATTGCCCTCTATATAGTTGGCTTTGAAAGGGAGAGAGGGAGCCACTACCCCAGAACCCCTTCATTCAGCTCAGTAACCAATGTAATCGAAAAACATGCACAGTTGTCGTATGCAAAACCAGCATAATAAATTAAAATGCACAGAGGTGGAGAGCAAAGCTAGGGTCATCAGAGGTCAGAGGAAATGGGGACATATAGGTTGTAGATCTGGGACACAAATCAGGAGATTTATCAGGTGGCGAAATCTAGAGATTTAGTGTGATTTTAGACACTAGGGATTTAAGTATTATATATGGAACTCCAATTTAGTGTGTGTATATGAGTGTGTGTGTATATGTGTGTGTATGTATGTATATGTGCTTACATGTGTGTATGTGTTTATGTGTGTATGTATACGTGTGTGTGTGTGTGTGTGTGTGTGTGTGTGTGTGTGTGTGTGTGGGTGTGTAGATGTTTTCATTAGCCTACCCCAGGAACCTTTTTACCATCAGGATGTATAAATGTCAACCCATTCCTTGCAAAGGTGTAGTAACATAAAACGAGCCCTTCAACGAACCAGCCAGTTTTACTGCACTGTTCCTGCCAGGCAGTCCTTGCCCTGGGGTAGTGGCCCTTCAGTCAAAGGTCGCCCAGGTTTTCACTATTTTTCTTCTAGAAGCTGTGGTGGCTGAAAATTGTTTGCACAGCCAAAGAATCCTTCCTGGAAGAGGCACTTAGCCTAACAGACAAACAACCTAAGTGCCCTCCTTGATGGAAAACACTTCAGGCAGAAATGAGCATCATCACCACTGAAGGCCTTGCCCTTCTGGATGCCCCGCCATGACCCTCCCTCTACCATGAACCCCCCCCCCCCGCCGGGAACCACTCCCTCTTGCCGTGACCTGTGGTAGTGATGGCCAGGTGATGTCATACATTTCTCCACAGCCACCTCAGTTCTTCTCACTAAAAATCAGCAGAAAGCCAGGACTGATGGATGGGTCACCCAGAGCTCAGAC
This sequence comes from Mus caroli, assembly GCF_978045245.1. Lineage (NCBI taxonomy): Eukaryota > Metazoa > Chordata > Mammalia > Rodentia > Muridae > Mus > Mus caroli. Next base: position 118,521,624 of record NW_028227265.1, on the reverse strand, counting down.
AGCATCTCCCAGAATGAAAGGCATCCCACAGAAACACTTTGGAAGGTGTGACGTTTGATACACACTTAGAAATGCCCTTCAAATGGCCGTCCTTTGAGGGTGGGAGATCTACTCTAGCACATACTAGACCCTAACTGTGCAACAGCAGTGGAGCTGAGGGGCTGAGAGCACAGACACCCAGTCAATGCCCATCCGAGAATATGGCTTTTACTCAACCTCATGAGGCTACTGAGTGCCCTTAGCTTGGCAGCTTGCCCAACACTATGGAGCCAGGGAGTTCAGGGAGCAGGAGGGTGTGCTAGTGAGGCCATGAGTCTCCTGCCTCTGACAGAGAGGCTATCAGATCAAACCAGAGACTCCTCCTCTTTGAAAAGCAGTTGGTTCCCCTGTACTGGGGCATATAAAGTTTGCATGTCCAATGGGCCTCTCTTTCCAGTGATGGCCAACTAGGCCATCTTTTGATACATATGTAGCTAGAGTCAAGAGCTACGGGGTACTGGTTAATTCATAATGTTGTTCCACCTATAGGGTTGCAGATCCCTTTAGCTCCTTGGATACTTTCTCTAGCTCCTCCATTGGGGGCTCTGTGATCCATTGGGATAGCATTGGAAATGTAATTGAGGAAAATACGTAATAAAAAAATTAAAAAAAAATTCTCTTTGGAAAAAAAGAAGAAAATTCTCTTCTTGAAAATATACCAAATGCAACTAAATAATCTTACAGTAACTCTTAGACACTCAAGCCCTAAAGGTGACATCAGTTTATCACTTCACTTCATTCATCCGTTATACCTTACCCACAACATTCTCTTGACATTTTAAACATTTGTGTCTCACCTGAATAAATGCTTTCCTGAGAAATAACACAAAAGAAAGAAAGAAAGAAAAGCAGTTGGTGTTTTGGATTTCTCCAATTGCTTGCATTATCTTTGTTGAATAAACCATCAAATACATCTTTTCACAGTGAGCCAGACCCTGAGGTCCCAGCCTTACACACATCAGCCTGGCTTCTGCCAGTGGTGGGGGTTAAATAATCTAGAAATCAGATCTTCAAAGCTGCAGGGGGATGCCAAAGATGGACAGCTCAAGCCTAAGTCGGTCTCTTATAAGGCATCTGTCTTTCAGAAAAGGCAGAGTCGATACTCTAAGCTCTGAAGTAGTAAAATTAGAAAAAATAACCTGAAGTAAAAAGGGTTCATTCCAACATTCTCTATTTCTTTGACACGTTGGAGGTTTCGTTTGCAGCTAAAGTACAACAGCCCTTTCCTAAATCACAATTTTCCTTCTTAAACCAAGAGAATCAGGTAGGCTGTCTAGTGGTCCAGGGAGACTCTTGGTTGGCCCAGCGAGTTATAGAACTGGGAAGCAGCTGATGTATCAGTGAGCTCCTGGCATTGAAGCTTGGGCGTTTGAGAACCTGATCTGACCACTGCATGCAGATGTGAAGTCTATCTGCTAGTGACACACCTGAGATGTTTCTGTCAATCACCGATTCCCCATGCCCCTTCCCAAGATGAGGACAAGGATGCTGGTGATGCTGGTGATGCTGGTGATGCTGGTGATGCTGCTGCTGCTGCTGGTGGTGGTAATAAGGGTTGTGATGGCGATGACCTTGGTGACAGTGGTGGTAGTAGCAGTCATGATGGTGATGAGAATGGCTGATGACAGTGATGATATTGGTGATAAAGTGATGATGATATTGATGATAATGGAATGGTGCTGATGATGGTAATGATGGTGGTCATGATGATGATGATGAAGGTGATGGATGCTGATGGCAATGATAGTGTTGATGATTCTCACATTGAACTCAGCCATTGCAATGATCACACACAATGGGCACACAGTGCTGTGGGTAGATTCTCAGAAAGTGTCTGTTAACACCACTCTTTTGATCTTCAATCAAGTTCATGACCATTTATGGTTGTGTTTTCATTATCCTTGTGTTTGGAAATCTCTTTTGGAACAGTCACACCCATTTTCTTAGGTGGTAACATCAACCAAGGCCTACTGCACATCTATAGGGCCACTAAGAATTCGACAAAAAATATTGAAATTATTTAATATTTTGTGGCTGTCTTTTAAATTTTGTTCATGTTTTTATTTATTGTTAATTTAGAATTTATAGATTTCATCTATAGTTTCTTTAGTGGATTTGATACTTAAAACTATCTTCTCTGGGTCAGGCAGTATTTTAACAAAGATCTTCACATTTTAAATTTTCTGTATTTGATTTCCTAATTTAACCAGATTCCGTGTAGCTGGGTGTGTCTGTCTGTCTGCCTGCCTGTCTCTGTGTGTGTATGTGAAACTGTGTCTGTCTGTCTGTCTCTCTGTGTATATGTGAGGGTATGTGTGTGTCTCTGCGTATGTATGTGAGGTTTGTGTCTGTCTCTGTGTGTATATGTGAAAACGTGTCTGTCTGTCTGTCTCTATGTGTTTGTGCGTGTCTGCATATGTATTCACATGAGGCCAGATGTCAACCTCAGAGATTTTCCTAAGAAAACATCCACCTTGATTTTTTTGATCCACATTGTTTCTCTTTCCATGTTTTTATTTTGTCTTAGAAAATTTTATACAATATATTTTAATCACATTTTTCTCCTTTCCCCCATCCCTCCCAGATTTCACCTTCTTTCTAAAGACAGTCTCTCACTGGCCTAGAGCTCACTGTCAGGCTAGGCTAGCTGGCCATCGAGCCCAGGGATTGCTTGTGTCTGCTTCCCCAGGATTAAAAGCACAAGCACATGTCAGAACACGGATCCCTAGAGTTGGCCTCAGATCCCCATGCTCGCCTGGCCTGCCCTTGGCTGACTGAGCGATCTCCCAGCCCTATCCAGATGACTAATGTAAAGTAAAAGACTGGGGGTTGTGCATTCTTTTGTTGTTTGTTTGTTTGTTTGTTTGTTTGTTGTTTCATGAATTTTGATGGTGTCCTGATGTTGGCTAAGGTAAAATGGTACAAATGTGAAGGCTGGCCCTGCCAAGTTGGGACGCTGTCATGCAGGTCACACAATGCAGGGAGGAGCAGATTCCACACATGAGTAGGAGAGTAATTGACTCTGTGGTTTCCTGTTCTCAGGTGAGTTTTCAGAGCACCAGAGAAGACATCTGAAAGCCATTGTCTTCTCAATGGAGAAGATTTGGTTTTCCTTGGAGAACCCACTAGTGGGTACCAAAAGGAGGACTATAGAGAAGCCTGGACATACGGGAGAAGAGCTCAGAGCTCAAAGATGCATGAGGACGAAGAGCCCCATGCTCATTCTCAGGCTCTCCCAAACCTAAAATATGTGAACACTGAAAGAAAAAGAACAAGTTGACAAGAGGAAGGGAATTATCAGGAGAAGGAGGGACAGGAGAGGGTAAGATGAGGGAACATGCTCAAAAGACATTATGAAGAGGTAGAAATGAAACCATCATCATGCTTAATTAGTACATACTAACAGGAGAAAGAAAGAAACAGAGAGAGAGAGAGAGAGAGAGAGAGAGAGAGAGAGAGAGGAGGGGAAGAACACCAGCCCTGAGAGAAATAATGAAGACAGCCTGCCCTGCACTGAATGAAACAGAAAGCTCCACATCTACCCTGCTATTCACACAAACACACAGACACACACAGAGGGCGTGATAGCAGCAGAGCCTAAGGATAGTGTGGCTGGAGAGAGGACTCAGCAGTTAAGAGCGTTTGCTGCCTTTGCAGAGAGTGTAGGTTACTTCCTAGCATCCCCGTGGCCCCTCTCAGCCATCTGTTCCTCCAGATTTCAGAGACCTGAGGCTTCCACAGACACTTGGTGCACACATTGCATAGACACACATGTAGAGACTCCTGCTTATAAAATAAGAAACAAATCTTTAAAAGCAGATCACCCTCGAAATACTGACTAAAGAAGAAAGGAATGAGCAGCCTCAGGCCCAGCAGAGCAACACAGGACTGATCTGAAAACCAGGCGGATTAGTCAGAGATGTTGATATGCAGGCTTGAACAAGGGACCATGAGATCAACCGTGGAATTCTGCAGCCAAAGATGCTCCATGTGGACCAGTCATAGGAAGCAGCAGACAGGCCCAGCTCAGCAGCATTGATGACCAAGGCTCTGAAAAGCCAAAGAGACAGGAGACCTGACTGCCAAACACAAGTGAGTCTCTAGAGGCACTTTGTGGGTAAGCATTCTTGAAGACTGAGGACCAGGTTGTGGCAATGGGTCCATACAATTCCCTGCCTCTGTTGACTGCACTGAAGTTTCCACAGCACAGTTTTCCTGTTCATGAAGAGTCACAGAGCAGAATTCAGGGCTGATGAAGAAGTCATTTACAAAAAGAAGACGAGGAGGGGGAGGAAGAAAGAAGAGGAGGAGGAGGAGGAAGAAAAGATTAAGAAGAAAAGAAAAGAGCAGAAAGAAGAACAGGATAAGGAGAGGAAGAAAAGGAGGAGGATAAAAGAAAAAGAGGAAGAAGAAAAGATTAAGAAAGGAGGAGAAGAAGGAGGAGGAGGAGAAGAAGAAGAGGAGGAGGAGGAGAAGGAGGAGGAAGAGGAGGAAGAAGAGGAGGAAGAGGCTGTTGTTGTCTCTCATTTAGAACTTGAAATTTCTCTGTAGTATACACTTTTTTATAGCAGTTCAAATTCTCCAAAACTGGTGCCTTCACATGTAGAATATAAAGTTTTGAAAATCTGTGGGAGTTTCACAGTCCGTACCCACTGGACTCCACAACTCTGATTTGGAGTAGTCCCAGGTAGTACATGTCTAGTCACAGCTTAATAAGGAAGGCACACACACACACACACACACACACAACCTCAAAGCCAACACATTGCTCAAAGAAGAAATCCCTCACAGCTTTTCAGCATCCTAAATAAAGATCAGTGACACCCGTGGATGAACCCCGTCAGCTGCCAACCCCGAAAATTGGAAACGATGAGCTGGTTCCACCAGAAAGAGTCCAGAAACTTCTGTCCTTGGACTCTCATCAAATGAACATCCAGCCAGGAGAGATGAGATCATGCTAGCTCCAGGGACGATGGCAGCTACCATGTATGCCTCGTGCTAAGTCCTCATGCATACCATCTCACATGATCCCATGAGAACATAGCCAGCACCTGTCCAAGGCAGTCACAGCGACCCTGAAAAGGAGCAGAGAGTGTTATCTTTCACAAAGGCAGAGCCCAAAACAAAGAAACAGCCAGAACCTTGCCTGCTACCAAGTGACTCATTAGAGGACACAGGAATTCTGTTATAAGCTGCTGTCAATTGTTCTTCTTGGTTGTTGTGTTATTTTATTTTATTTTATTATTTTATTTTATTTTATTTCTCATTGGTATTGGGATGGAAGCTAGGCCCTGTGCTTGCTGGGCAGGCCTTGTGCTGGGCAGACCCTGTGCTAGGCAGGTGCTGTGCTTGCTGGGTAGGCGCTGTGCTGGACAGGCGCTGTGCCACTAAGCTATGTTCTTAGCCCTCTTTTTACTTTTTATTTTGAGACAGGAGCTCTGCAAATTATCCAGGAGAGTCTTGACCTTTCGGCCCTCCTGCATCGACCTCCTTAAGTAGCAAGGATTATAGACTTCTATACCACCGTTTCACCCTTTCTCTTTTTTATGTCTTAGTGTTTCTGATTACTGTGATAAACCACCTTGGCCAAAAGCAACTAGGGGAAGGAAATGGTTTATGTTACCTCACAGCTGATAAGTTCTTCATCCAGGGCCAGGAACTCAAGGCAGCAACCTGGAGGCAGGAGCAGAGGCCATGGAGGAGTGCTGCTCACTGGCTTGCTTCCATGACTTGCTCAGCCTGTTTTCTTATAGAGCCCAGGACCACCAGCCCAGAGACAGAATCACCCGCAATGAGCTGGGCCTTGCCCCTGAATCATCAATCTGGAGAATGGTTCACAGGATTCTGTAGTGGGGCCCTTTCTTGACTGAGCTTCCATCTTCTTAAATGACTGTAGTTGATGTCAACTTGACATAAAACTGGCAGCACACTGACATGATAATTGTGCATGTTCCTGGGTGCTGGGTGGTGCTCCGGCATCTGTGAGTTCAGTGATCAACAGCAGCAGATTACTGTGCCTGTCATCTCACACTGGCCTGTTGTAGTGCTGAGGACACTCAAATCTTTTCCTTTAGCTATTTGAAGTGTACACTAAATGACTCCTGACAAGCAGCAACCCCACTATGCTATGGAGCAAGGCAACTGATTCCTCCTCACTGTTCTGTCTCTGTTTTCCTGTATTCCTCAACACACACCCATATACATTTACATACTCACATGCACACTCATACATGCTCACTCTCACATACACTCACACACATTCACACACACTCAAATAAACACATGTATATTCACTCACATACACTCACACACATACTCACATAAACACACACACTCACATACACTTACACACACTCACATATACACACTCACATACATACACTCACGCACGTACACACACATAAGCATACACATTCACATATACTTACACACATACACACTCACATATACACATTCATACTCACATGCACACCCTCACATACACTCACACACATACACACATTCATATAAACACACACTCACATGCACACTCATACACACTTACTCTCACATACATTCACACACATACATGCTCATACATACATAAATATATGTAGACATGCATTCACACATAACACGCACGCACACACACACTTCCTGCCTCTGAGGAGACTGAGCAGTGTTTGTCTTTATTTTACATGCATGGTCTTGAATATCAAAGACCAAAAGTCCTATGAGTACATTTAATACAACTTATTCACAAGGAGCTTAAGGCCACGAGAGGCTCCTGCCCAGCCCCCAACACCGTAGGTTCCGATTTCCTCCTCACTTTCTGGAAACTAACTCCTAAATCTTACGATTTGAATTCACTCTTTGGAATTGTCCCATTTGGGGAGGTGAAGCCGCAGATTGTCTTGTAACCCAAACCTCGCCCATAACACACTCAACATAAAGGGCTGGTGGGTTGGGAGCTCTCCGTCCATTATTCCTGGCTTGAGGGGGCTTTTTTCTTTCACATATTTGGCCAATGACAGCATCCAGAGCTAAGCACAAAGCTATTCCATTCATCTCGACTATTTCAGCAATTGTATCTGGAAGCACACAGGAAACATTGCCATGGATACGGAGCTCTGTGCAATGCTGCCTGAGCCTTGAATCTGACTGTTTTGCACTTGGTTGTTAATAGTCTGTCACCTCTTCATTCCGATGGTCACAGATGTCTTTTAGACAACTATCCCACCCAGGCTAGCCCTTCTGGGTGGCAAAGAGAACTAAGGGAGAAGAGGAAGGGCCCAGGAGGGTACGAAGTTCAGGGGACAAACCCACATCACTCCATGTGTCTGCTTTGCGGATCATCTCACCAGCTCATGGCAGTGATAGTTTGCACTCCGTGTAGGCCCTTGTTTGCTCAGTACTGTGTAGGGAAAGAAAGGCATCAGCAAACCGGGCAGGAGATGTCTGGTGTGGGAGCGCCAACACAGAGGAATGGGATCACCTTGGTCATGTACCTTCAAAGGAAGTCCTCATGCAGGTCTTAGGGCAGGAAGGGACCAAGTAAGCTAAAAGCAAACAGTTGGATGCAGCTTCAAGTAATGAGCCACGACTTTGCAGAGGCCTCTCTACTATCAGAGCATCTCACCCAAGCTGGGACTTGAATCTTCACCGCCACTAGAGGCAGGTAGCCCAGCCTGTGCCCCTGCCCTTCTCTCTCTCTCTCTCTCTCTCTGGTCACCTGGTGTGAGAACAGCCCCTTCAGTTCACTCCTGCCTCCTGTCTAAGCCCAGATGTGAAAGGAGACAACACAGAACCAGAACAAAGCCTGCTCATGAGAACCTCATGACAGCCTGGTAAAGCCTGCACAAGGCAGCCTAGTGAGGCCGGCTCATGAGAGCCTGGTAAAGCTTGCACAAGGGGGAGGTCTGACACAGAAGCCTGGTGAGTTTTAGGATGTCGAGGAAGAGCGGCCATTAAATGACACAGGAGTAAAGGCCCTTCCCAACTCTCCCTGGCAGACACTTCCAACAATCGTCATTTAGCCGTTGCATCTTGCTCTAGACTATCCGGTCCCTCCCACACAGGCTTACATACAATTTCTACTCTTCAAAGACACCGCTTAAATCACACGATATACCTACTGATGATTATTATTGGTCATGATATGTCAGTCGCTCGTTGCATAAAGAATCTCTGGGGTAACTTTTTATACCAGTGACGTGGCCTGTATGGTCATTACTTTCTCCTTGTCACTCTACCAGTTGGACATCTATGATGGCAAGATGACTGACTCAAGCGTATTTCACAGTCGCTGGCCCGACTGCTCATCCTCGCAGACCACAGAAGCCTGAAGGCCCAGGGAACTAACTACACATTTTGTGGGGTGAAGTGGTTCTTTCCCATTCCTGATGCAAAGCCTGATCACACCCCATAGCGCTCTTGAGAAACCCTGACGCCTGGGTCACAGTGGGGACTTGCAAGCCTCTAGACAGGAGATCTTATTTGCTGGGCTCAAAGTCTCCAGAAGCACACGCCGCCTCTCTAACCTTCTATAAAACTATCCTCATCTTGTGGTCCTGGCGACGTTTTCAGCCTTTCTGAAGAAGGCTCCATCTCGCTTTGCGTTACTAGGCCAGTTATAGTTCCAGAACGAAATAAACAGGAAGTGGATGCAGTCCGCTGGAAGATCAATGTGGACGTGAAGTCCTGCTTCTTCCAGTGAGCTAGGGAGCCAGTGCAGCCCTGGGGAGGGGCTTGTCCAGGCCAGAGGGGAGGGGCTTGTCCAGGCCGGAAGGAGTGGAGGTGTGGGGAGGGGGAAGCTGGGGGGGGGGAGAGCAGGGGAGTCTTGTCAGAGTCTTTTTCACATCTCAGCGGTTTGTAGTGTTTGTACTTCTGAAAAGGTATCAAAGCCGGAGAAGCTGAATTCAGATCTCCTGCACCCGTCTGAAAACTGGGATTGGGGTGGGGGAGGGAGGGGAAGTGACCTCTGTCCTGAGGAGGCAGAACCAGGAGGCTGGCTGGAGCTGGCTGACAAACCAGTATAGCCACCTGAGGACCTCCAGCTTCTGTCTCCAAAAATAAGGTGGAGATAAAAGAGGAATTCCTCAGCACGCAACGGGATGCGCACCCACAGGCAGGCAAGCACACGTACCCCACCCACCCCCACCACACACACACACGCAAGTTCACACATCTGTTACCTTGACTTTTGTCAATATCCTCCATTTTAATTCAAGCCATCTCGACATGGTTGTGGATTTAGCCCTCCCCGCAAAACAAAAGTTTTCCTCTTTTTCTTCTCTTTTCCTCTCTCTTCTCCTTCCCCCTCCCCCTCCTCTTCTCTCCCCCTCCCTTCTCCCCTCTTGACCCTTCACCTCCTTTCTTACAGATCTTCCCCTTCCCTCCCTCCCTCCCTCCCTCCTCCCTCCCTCCCTCCCTGTTAAGGAATGCATTTGACTTTGAAATGAGAACATCTTTCATTAGCTCATCACAGAATTTAGTCCTATGTGAATATATTTTTTTCCTTAATCACAAAGCAGGTTCCCATTTCTCATCAATGACTTTGGTGACATGATGTTGGTGGGTGGCCCCTATCTCCCTCCCTAAACTCAGGGTGACTGTGTCTCTCCAGCACGTTTCTAAGCCCGCCTCCCTCTCTGGCTTGGAATTGAAACCGCTGTGGTAGGCGGGGCTGGGGGGACTGCTTTTTATTTTCTCTTCTTAAGTGCAGGGCAGCCAAAACAGGAACCTAATTATACAGAGAGTCAGTTAAGAGCGGCAGCCCCTATCAGATCTTGCTGGGCTCAGCACTGTTTCCCGGGAACCGCTGCAGAGCCCATCCGCCACCAAATCCATTTGGCTCTACTTAGGAACTAAGTACAGGAAGGTAGTTATTGTACAAGATTAGTTTCCTGTAGGCCATAAATTGGCAGTGGCAGAAAAATACAGGATGAACGTGTTACGCTGCAAGGTCAGCTCAGAGGAAAGCGAATGGCCTGGCTTCCTTTCACTGAACCGGACTCCCTCTCCAACCTCTGCTCGGGCTGAAAAAGACCCTTTAACTGCTTAATTACTTCTTAATAGTTTTAAGCAAATTCAAAAGGCGTCGTGTTGCTAAGTGCCTGGAGGTAGGGGCGGCCTGCACTATTTCAGGAATGCCCCTCCGAAGCCTGGCTGAAACCTGACCAGAGGGCCTGACAAACCCCGGCTTTGTGAGGGTTCTTGCCTTATTTGGCACTGACTGGAGCAGGATTTGCTTTGAAGCTTGGATTTTACATTTGGGGATAAAGGAGCAGCTTCTAAGGGAGGGGGGACCGAAATTCAGCCAGTCAAAATAAAATTGTTTCCCACCCAGAAGCAGGGGAAGGGGGACGCCTTGCACAGTCACTTTCTTGCACAGTCACTTTCTTCACCGAGACCCGGGGTTTAAAAACAAAAGCGAAGGCTCCTTTGATAACTGGCCTTCAAGGAAAGGGAGCCCTAGGTGGGCTGCACAGGAGGCTTGTTTGACACTGGAGGAGGTCACCTGAGCCTCTTTGCCTGGTTGAAAACTTAACCTTTCTTCTTCTATTCTTTTGAATTTTTTTTCTTTTTCAAACGGCTTCAAGTTGCCAGGGAAAACTAACTCCCCACTGGAAACGGATGGGGTGTTTAGATCCGGTTCTCTGGCCCTCTGGCCTGAAAGGCTCTGATTTAAAGTCTAATGATGTAGAAGACTGGTGAGTCACTCCCCCGAGGACCCGCTACCCCATCTGGTCCCTGCTGGCAAGCTCCTGTGATTGCTCCCAGCACAGGTGGAACAGAGAAAGTGGGGGTTGAATTGTTGCTTCTCAGGAGGGGACCAGTCCCACTTCCTGTCTGCTTTCAGCAGACTAATCCTCTCCGGCATGTGAGCAAGCAAGCAAGCTCACACTCCTGCGACCCTAAGAGCCCTTACAGCTGTATCCTTTCCATCACAGCCATCTGTACCCCACACTGCACCAAAATGAACCTTTCCTGCCTTGAGCTAACTCTGGCCCCGTATTTGATCACCACCGAAAGGTAACTGGCAGGGCTTTTGGCGGGAGGAGGGGGAGCTCTCCTGATATCCTAGTAGACTGCAGCTACAGCTACAATGAAACAAATAGCTTGCTGTCAATCAAGCATGAGCTCCACAATATCCTGTGCAGAAAGGACAAGGAGCGATTAACTACTGGCTCCGCCATAGCCCCTCCAGCTTAGCTGCCTGGGAGCCTGGAAGGCTCCTCTGCTACAGAGAAAGCAGACTGAGGGTGGGGGAGCCCTTTGAAGTGACGCACTGCTCCCAGACTCTGCTTCTGGGAGCCTGGGGGATGCTAGTGCTTCCTCAGCAGGACCTCTTGTGCTAACTGAGCAGCCCTGAGAACACAGCCCCAAGTCGACTCCGACTCCTCGACAGTCTGCAACTTGTTCCAAAGCACCCACTAAAGAGGAGAGAGAGAGAGGGTGCCCCCCTAAACAGGTACCCCTGCCACAGGGACGGAGTGGGAGCAAGGAGGACATCATATCCCCTCCAAGGGAAGGCTTTGACAGTGGCCACTGCATGGATCCTCAAATAGCATTGTTCTTCAGAAGAGGCAGACTCTAAGTCAGCCTCAGCCCCATGTTCCTCTGGCCATAGCTGGAGCTTCATTTTCAGGCCAGACTCAGCCTCCTGTAACCTTTCCACAGCCCATTATCCCAAAATAAATCCAGGAATTGAGGGGGAAGTTCACATCCCACATGGTGCCAGGAGGAGCCTCTGCCAGCCAGCAGAGGCTAGGCAGCACTTGGCAGCCAGAGCTTTTACTCAAAGGAGACAGCACAACCCATCTACCACTCCCACCACCAGGAGACTGACTTCCCATCCCAGGCTGCTCTGTGTTGTCTTCTTCACCCCAGCACAACTGACCCCCTCACACAGATCTGGGGGTGACATGCTTAGCGAGTGGTAACTGATGATGAAGAGATAGTTCAATCCATGTCCAGGCTCCTGGATGTCTTGGTTCAGATTTCCCAGAGGCAAGCTTGGTGGTTGTTCCTGGTGCTGTAGCAAGAAAGGCAACAACAGGTCTGAGAGCAGGGAACACAACACTAGGAGCCTGCAAATTTCCTGCAGGCTTCATGGGGAAATGTAAGGCTACTGCAGCAAGGATGCTGTGCACCCTGCTCTCCTGACCCCATGAGACATAAAGGCTGGGTACCCTGTGCTGAGGGCTCCACCCTCCCCTCCTGTATTCTGTGCAGGCTCCTGAAGCCCTACATCTGGGGGAAAGTGACGTTGTGTTAGTTCCTCTGAGACTCCCAAGGGTCTAACTGCAACGTGTGGTAGTACCTTTGCCACCCAGGGAGCCCACTGGGACTCACAGGGACTTGGCTGACTCTGCCTGTCCTCCACTTGGCTCGCTGATACTGTGCTTTGACTGAGCCCATGGAAGGCCTCACTGGGAGGTGGCGCTGGCTTAGTATTGCTCGTGCTATGTCCAAGTGGACTCCTTGTCCCCTGCATCAATTGTCAGTGGCATGGAGCCACTGGCTACTCAGTTCAGTTCCTTGGGTAACAGGACTGCAGCTCTATAGAGGGAGAACATAGATGTGTTCTCTCAACAAATAGTTGAAGCTAAAGATGGAGTCTTCTCACACTGAGACCAAGAACTCACAGCCACATTCAGGATCAGCCCCTCACTGGAACTGCCCAAGACCTAGGACAGATGTTCCCAAACCCCCAACAGTGAGCTCAGAAACTCATGAGCCAAAGACATACCTGACAAAGCAGACCTGTGGCAGACACCCAGTCCAGAGTGCTAGCCAAGCACACTCAAGCAGCAGGAGAGTGAATTCCAGATGCAGCATAAACGCATAAGGGGCACTCAACAAAGCCACAGAGGAGATTGTGTCCTATGGTTAGGCATTGTTACGTCAGGGCTGGCATGATCAAGGACGCCATCTTCCGTCTGATCGTTTGTTGTTTGTACTTCTGATTTTAAAAATGAAGACACAAAAATATGACGCAGTCACAAAAACACTGGCACAGGAGGCAAGCATGAATCATCCATAAGGGATCGAATCCACATACCTTCACGTCCATGGGTGTGAAGCATCCTGGTGTTGGCTGGAGTAGATGGAACTGTGGGTGACTTCATGAATGCAGGGTTTCCTCCTGGCCTGATAAAAGGAAAAAGTTCTGAAACTGAATTGCGGTGTCAACTACACAGCTCTGTGAACAGTCTGAAAACAGTCATGCCGGGTCCCAGCACATCGCATGATTTACGTCTTAACAAAGGTAACAAAACCTATAAGGGGCATCGAAGCAAGGACTCCCACCTGGCTTCTTCGTCACACTGTGCTCATGACCTCTATTCAGCGTCATCAGTAAGCCATGATCTCTTCTGGGGCAAAGGCCCCTGGGATTTGGATGGATGCCCAGGGTTACAATCAAATGTTCTGGGGGGACCTGGTTCGACTCATTTCCTGGCTCACTCACACATTCCCCTTTGAGGTCTTATCCCAATGAAACAGCTCGTTCCGGTGGAGCCAGAGACTTCCAGAAGGCAGGGCCAACTTGGTCAACATCTCAGCAGCTTGAATCCTGTTGGCCTGGAAACGGTACAAGTTTATCTATTTTGTAACCAAGCCCCGGCTCAATGAAATGTACTTTCCGCTGAGCTCCTCTCAGGGGCTTTGCCTTTCCCTGTCTATAGGGGAGGGATCGTTGCCAGGGGGATCTGGCTCTGTGGACAAGCTGATTTCCCAACCTGGATAAGCTAGCTTTGCGTCCCAGGGTGTTCACGTCGGTCCGAGCCCTGATGACGGCAGAGCCCTCGGCTCTTGTCCCAGATGTCCACCTCCGTAAAACAGTGTGGAAAAGCCCAAGCATCTCCTTGTTGCTTGGAAACCTAGGACAGACCTAGAGGGAGACAGTTTGATGGCCTAGTGAGTACCATCCTGAGTCTGTGATGAAAGCCTAAAGGAAAGGGGGGTGCCATTAGACAATGGAGCCTCAGCTCTCCCCCAAGCTCAGGCAGTCCCCTCCGCTGTTCTCAAGGCATCCAAGCTGCCCTGACAAGCAGGAGACAAAGCACTTCCCAGGGCAGCGGGAACCCTGCCAGAAACCTCCAGCTCCCTGACATTCCCAGCCTTGCCTGTTGGATCCTTTAAGACCTGTGCACTCACTCCGAAAGACAACTTTGGATCCCCTGGAACTGGGCTTACAAGGAGCGGTGAACCACCTGATGTGGGTTCTGGGAACTGAACCCCGATCATCTGTAAGAATAGCATCATGTGCTTAACCGTCTAGCCACTGAGACTTCTCTCTAGACCCATCTCGGTCACTACTTTTAAAATGAAACCATTTTAGAAGTGTAAGACATATTATACTTTCCAGGAGTGAAGGATTGGGGGTGGGGTGGGGAGGATAGGGCTTGGTGTTGTTAGAGCACTGGATAAGTGAACCCACACAGGAAAGAGAACCAAGTACGAGGTACAGGTACCCACAGTGTGGCCCCTTTGCACAACCTGTGTACTATCTGTGTGCCATGGCTTTCCTAACCCTCCCCCTTGGGAAAAACTTGGCACAGGGTCCATTCTTGTTGTTCCTACAACTGCATATGAATCCAGCTATGCAATGGCCTTACATGTTTTAACTCTATTTGTTTTGTAAACAAACACGTTATGCTTTATAACTGCGGTGCTGTGTTTGTGAACAGTACACTACGTTACAAATGTGGTGTCTTAAGGCATCAATTAGTCACAATCAAGACACTGAGTAAAGTTAGAAGGATCTATCAAAGAGATTGACCAAAGTCAAGAGCCAAACACCATCTCAGTGGGTGAGATGGGGGCTAAGGACAGAGGATCCACCCAGACATGTTTGACAAGTTGATACTAGGGACTCTGATTCTTAGGTGAAAGTTAAGATGGAGTCTCCGCAAGATCTCCACTATCAAGGACAAGAGTCTGGTGCAGCCCATCAAGCTGGCTAGGGTAACCAAAGTGCTGGGCAGGACCAGTTCTCAGGGACAGTGCATGCAGGTACAAGTGGAATTTATGGATGACACCAGCCATTCCATCATCTGAAATGTCAAAAAGTCCTGTTCCAGAGGGTGATGTGCTCACCCTACTGGAGTCAGAAAGAGAAGCTCAGAGGTTGCCCTGACCTTGCTGCTGGGTCCTGGATCTCTACCACTTAGCACATGGGATGACCCGAAACTGTTAAATAAAGAATTTGGGTTAAGAGAGAGTGAGAGAGAGAGAGAGAGAGAGAGAGAGAGAGAGAGAGAGAGAGAGAGAGAGAGTTTATGAATGAATGAATGAATGAATGTGAGCTTTGCTATAAATACTCTGTCTCATTCTTCAATTAATTTCACCATCATCTCTAGAAGTGTTATAATGTAGGGCCAAGAAAAAAAAAATAGTTTAGTCACATTCAAAGACTCACACAAATGTCATGTATAAATTACATTTCAAATATATCCTTTTCCACCGTGCCCCTGAGCACTCACAACATAAAATATGAACTCTCCTTGTCTGTCAGACTGTTCACACAAGCCTTCCCTGACAGCTCCATCTAAGTTTCCATGTCCCAAGACAGCAGGACACACCCCCTTACCTGGCCTCACCTTACCTGGCCTTATCCTCTTGCTGCTCTGACCTATGCAGTTTCATCATTTAGAGTCATCTGACCTGTCTTCCTAATCCAGGTTACATTGTTCTTGAGGACAAGGCCTTGGGGAGGCCCAGGAAGGCATGTCAACACACGATACTTGGAACATACCTGGAATTTAATAAACATCTGTTCCTTGCGTCAATGAATTTCCATGGCTGTAGCCTCCTCCACTTCAGACATTTTAGGCAGAGATGAAGGCAGCATATGGCTTCTGGATTTTGTTAATGTTATTGCATAGATGCTATAACCACAAATGAACTTGCGCTGAGACATAGACAACAGGGTGGGATCTGTGAGTCCCCGGGGTTATCAGGCTATTATTTTTACACATCTGGAGTGGGAAGGATGTTGCTATGCAGCAACGGCAATATGTGCCCTGGCCACTGGAGCGTATAGCCCAAGAGTGGCAAAGTCCACATATACACACCAGCTAGAAAGTGGGCACTAATGCAGAAGAAATGCCAGGGGAGGTAGATGATTCTACAAAACACCAAAGCTGTCCCTAGATCAGGGAACATCCCTGTAGGGTGTTGTGAACAGGTGGAAGAAAGCCCACACCACAAAGAAGGAGCCCTAAGAGCAGGTATGCTCAGTGAGCTTGGTTTGGGAAGATACAGGAGGCTGAGGTTGGGAGTGGAAATGGGGAGAGAGCAATAATGGCAAGAGATAATGAAGGGGTGGAGCGAAGTAAGAGTTTCACGTAGTAAAGACGCACATAACACCATCCATCTTAACACAGAAACAGTAATGGCAGCCTCTCCTAACCCCACCAGAGCAGACCAGCTAACTTGTATTTATAACCACAGTGATGGGCATATGTTGACCTATGGCTTCCCTCCAAGCTCCTCACCCTGACTCTGGACTGGAAGCCTCCCAGAACCCAGAAGGGAACGATGTAGAAGGGCCCAGCCACTCCCTGGGTCATGGAGCCACTGTTTTCTCTAATTGGCCTCCAGACGTAAACTCATGAAAAACTTTGTGCTTTAAAAGGTGACATGCCTTTTAAAACAACTGAGACGTACTACTGTATCTCAGAGAATAGATTTGGCTCTTGATTATCTGCTAAGTCCACTGAAACATTTGCACCCCTCTTGGCAAATTCTGATGCTAATCACAGCACACTCATGTGAAGCTTGAGTAGTTTAAAACAGTTACAAGACACTCCTGCATCTGAGGCTCAGGGAATGTGTGTGTGTGTGTGTGTGTGTGTGTGTGTGTGTATTTGAATATAATAATAATTACTGGAAAGGGAGTCTGTGAATTTGATGGAGAGCAGAGAAGAACATATGAGAGGAGTTTGGAGGGAGGAAGGGGGAGGAAATGCATGAAATTAAATATGATCTCAGAAATAAAAAAAATAGGAAAAGGACTGGAGGAACAGCTTTAATTTGGAGGCCATCAGAGGCCATGTCTCTGGGATAGTATTAGGGAAGGGAATTTAGGGATCATTATCTTCTCCTCCACCAAACTTAACTCACCAAGTCAGAATTATTTTATTGAGTTACAGACATCTAGGGCATGTGCCTGATCAGTTTTATGTTCTACATCTGTGATGGTTTGTATACACTCAGCCCAGGGAAAGGCACTATTAGATGGTGTGGTCTTGTTGGAGTAGGTGTGTCACTTTAAGTGTGGGCTTTAAGACCCTCATCCTAGCTTCGTGGAAGTCAATATTCTGCTAGCAGCCTTCAGATGAAGACGTAGAACTCTCTGCTCCTCCTGCACCATGACTGCCTGGATGCTGTCATGCTCCCACCTTGATGATAATGGACTGAACCTCTGAATTCGAAAGCCAGTCCAAATTAAATGCTGGCCTTATAAGAGTTGCCTTGGTCATGGTGTCTGTTCACAGCAGTAAAGCACTAACTAAGACTACATCCAAGAACAACCCAGGTTACATAGCTGGTAAGACTCAGACTCCAAGCCTTGGTCACCTTGCAGAACATTACCCAGTATTCGGTATGGACCATGCTAAAGAACAGCGTGCTCCAGCCCCACCCAGTGATTCAGAAAATAAGATCCAGGGGCCTGGAGGGCTAGTGCTCCCCATGGCACACTGGCACTGAGAAGTGACGACTTCCTGTGGAGTCCCTGTGAATACCCAGGGAATGATGAAGATGCCAGTTCAGAACCCTGTTAACCAGCCCTAGACCTGGGCCTGCATCAGGAAAAATCAAGACAGGATGAGAAAGCCAAAGAAGGTGAGGCCAGTAGCCATGAGCAGGGCTTAGAGAAGACCCTCCCTCGCTGCCTACCAGCTCTGTGAAACTGTGTATCCTGGAGACCCATCACCTGCCTCTCATGTAGCCACGGCCTGCTTTTGAACAAAACCGGAAGGATGAACATGTAATGCAGAGCCAGTAAACAGACCTCTGGACCATCCTGACATCATCTTCGGGGAACTGTCAGGGTGTCTCAGTGTGGCTGGACTGTGTCTTCCGGTCCCCAGCATTGCTACCCCTGTGTGAACTTCACTATCTCTGATCTGTCTTATTGATGCAATCCTGGCTCCCAGGGCTCTATGGTAGGGCACTTGTTTAGTGTGACCAACAGAGGGGCTAGGTTCAAATGCCAAAAGTGGGGAGGGAGGAAGATTTCAGAACTTTCTTGTTCCATGTGCCCTGGCTTATCTGAGCTCTCATAGATGCCAGGGTTAGCATCTCATCCTCTGCTTCTGAGCATGTCAAACTCCAAGGCCCTCACCCTTTCTTAAGCTCACCATGCTAGGTGTCTCTATTTTCCATACCTCCATGTCGCTAAGTCCCTGATATCCTTGTGGACCTTACAGTGAGTCTCCTATCCCCCTCCAGCAAAGATTTTCTGCTCCTGGTAATTCCCCTCATCTTCTCCCTTGCAACAGCTAAAGGAAATCTGACACCATTTGGACAAAGAGTAGACTGTGTGGCTTACAAATAAACTCAACTAATAGTGTGTTTGTGTAATGTGAAAAATGCCCTGGGTTCCAGCCCAGCACTGTATGAACCAGGCATGGTGGGCACAGCTGTAATCTCAGCACTTACAGAGTAGAAGTGCATCAGAACTTTAAGTTCACCATCAGCTACATACTGAGTTCTAGAACATTCGGGAATACAAGCTATATGACGCTCCATGCCAGAGAAAGAGAGAAGTAGCCATCTTCTGAATAATTGGCTTTTACTCTAAATGTTTTATTTATTTCTAATTTGTTATATGTACTCAACTGCACTCATGTGTATATGTGTGAATGTGTGTGCCTATTCATGCATGTGTGTGTGCATTTGTGTATGCATGTATGCATGCATGCGCTCATGTGTATATGTGCACGTTTGTGTGCATGTCTGTGCATGTTTGAGTGCATGCATGCGTGTGTGCACGTGTGTGCACGTGTGTGTGTGTATGTGTGTGTGTGTTCAGGCCTTGAGCTCGGGTCTTCAAGCAATCTCACTGACACACCTCTTCTTCACTTCCACAAGGTCCAACCCAGTTCCTAACACAAATAACAAACTCAGTAAACCTACTGGATGAGGACAATGCAGTGTGATGGTGGTAGGGGTTTGATGCTGGGAGTGCACACCAAGCTGTGGAAAGGAAATAGAGAGAAAGAGGGAGGAGATGAGACTCAAAGAGATCTTAATTCTGGGGTTGTTTGGACCATGTTGGTTGACTTGTCTCTAAAGAGAGTAGCCAAAAAAAAAAAAAAGACTGAAGAGACACAGAGAGGAGCTGGTCCAAAGCCATGGGCTATGTATCCTGATACGGGAGAGGGGAGAGTTCACCTGGTCAGTGGTTCTGCACACTCGGGGCTTTGCCTGAATGTGCCTGAATTCCGCGTAAGAATCTCCATGCGTGTGGAGGCAGGTGGAGAGCTAGGTGCTCAGTTCCCAGTTAGGGAGGAAATTGGAAGAAAAGTATATAAGCGTGCTGAGGCTCACTCCAGGAATGGGAAGGAGAATTGCCCCAAATGCAGACCTCAGTGGCATCCATGCTCAGCTCTCTAGCACATCACCTGACATGACATCCCCACACGCGGCTGTCACAGCTTTCCAGGGAAAGTCTCCACACTAAAGATGCAGTACCTGAAAAAAGATGCCCTGTCCTAGACAGGCTCATCCACACAGGGCCAGTGGCCTCAAACAATGACCTCGGAGTCCATCTAAGGGTGCCATCTGAAAGCTCTGTGTCACAAAGGGAAGGGTCACACTCATGTAAAGTTCATGGATTCGGGCAAACACAGAGGTAACTGGAGCCTGGCTGCAGAAGAAGGATGCCCCACCCAGTGCTGTTTCAGATTTGAGGGGTTTATTACATGTCAACATTTCCCAACCTGGTGATGTCACGAATCTCCAAGTTACAATTCCAAGGTTCAAGACTGCCCACCTGTACTCCAGAACATCCCGTGATTGCCTCTAATGTTGAACCACCCCCCAGGGCACATGGCACCCCGAGATCAAACAAGGGATTAAACAAGTTGACGTCAGATCTCATCCTACATGACTAAAAAGAAGGTTGGACAGGCGATGGACACGTCCTTTAGAATGGGGCACGTTCGAAATGGCCTAGCAGATGCTTGTGCCACATTAAATACCACTTAATCAAAATAAATACGCCTGGGCTACGTGTATCTCCGGAAAACAGGAGACCCGAGTTGAGTCCAAGCAGTCCGCCCAAGTCGCCTCCTGTGTAAAACCCAGCAAGAAGCAGAAAACAAGCAACTTGGCTCAAGGTCAAGTCTAAACTTGTAATCCGAGCGCAGCAAGGGTGGGTGTGTTTTCAACATGAACAGGTCAACTAGGGAAAAGGTGATGTTTACCCCACTCTGTAAGAATTCACTGCATCCCAGTAGCTGACCCAGCAGAGCCCTCCTCTTGAAGGCCCAGAGGCTTCTGGCTCTGGCTCCATTGAGTCTGGGCTAAAAGGAAAAGTTAGGCAATGGTCAGGGGGACTGAAAATCCACAGCCTGCTGTGACTGGCTCAGCAGACCAGAAAGCAGGCGGATACTGAAGAAAGGAGCAGGTAAGGCGGGCTGAGGCCAGGGAAGCCCAAATAGGTGGGCTCACTGTTTCAAGCAGAAGTCCACTCTGAATGGCCTTGATAAGGGACGGAGTGGGAGAGAAGGCCTCTGTGTGGTCCCACACCCTGGAGCTGCTGAGCACTGTGTACCCCGAATCTGCCATTTGCAAAGTCATTGCAACTGGATCTCTGTGGGTCTCTTCATGACAACTGTTTTGGAAGCACACACAGGTTTTCAGCCCAAAATCTACAAAAGACAAGAACAAATCTGGACTTCTGCATTAACGTCCATGCTGTGGCTGATATCTGTGGTGATGTCGGGGCTGCAGTGGGGTGTGGAGCGGGAGACCAGAGACCACAAACACACACAGTCCTGCAAGTCACTTTGACGAGCTTCACCAGTGGAAAGGGCTCACAGTGTGCACACATAAGCACACGGCTTCTCTGGGTGCATTGACTGGGGATGATTCTCTGCTTATGTTTAAGATGGTCCAGGGGTGTTACTGTGGTGGCAAGGGGACTCTTGGTTATCTAGGAAATCAGAAAGATCATAATAAAGCCTTCCCTTGTGAAACTGGACTGTTTTCTCTTTGTGCTGAAAGAACTCAGTCAGCCATTTTGCAAGCCTGGTCCCAGGAGCACAGCTGCTCAGGAGCTGTCTGGGCGGCACCTTGGAAAAGGCTGGGATTTGTTCTTTCCTCTTCTTATCAGTTCAAGTGTTCCTTGGCAGATAAGCTGTGGGATGAGCCAACGATTGAAGGACAAGGTAACCCACTGGGGAGTTTCTCACACTGAGAAAGGTTTTTCCATGTTCTTAACCTTGAGAGTGCCCTTGGGAAGGGTTACAGCTTTCAGGGTACACTGGCAAGGATAGCCAGAGCACATTGCAATGTTTGAGGAGCCATCCTCTGGGGTGGGTCACATTTCCTGTATTCTGTCTTGGAATATACCAGAGAGGCACTTCTTAAAATACATCTTTCCTGTCTATAAGATGGAAGCTGCCTTGTTTTTCTCCGTGCTTTTGTCTCCGGGTCTATTTTTATTTTATTGCGCTCACATTTTGTGAGGCGCCCGATGTTCTTTTTGGAAGGGGCATGAATAAGTGACTTGAAGGCAGCAGAAATCAAAACAAACACCAGGCCTCCCAAGACCAAGTCCAGGAATACAGAGCTTCAGAGATTCTGAGTAGCCACTTACTCAATCACTTATTTGTTAGGTAAATAATTAATCCACGCGAGCCTGTCCTAAGCCGGCTACACCACTCCAGGTCGGGTTGCTGAAATACTCTGGGGAGCTGATATCCTCAAAGGGAAACTGATTTAAGGTGAATCTACCTAGGTAGGAAACCAGCGGTGCAGAAAAGAGAGATGAGCAACTGTGAGCCTTGCTTAGGAACACCCTGCTGTAGCAATGACATTAATCAGGAAACAGAGAAGAAAACAAGAAATGTGTAGGGCTCTCTATACATGTGGCCAGGGAAAGACAGACGCCCAGCTCGCTCTCTCTCTCTCTCTCTCTCTCTCTCTCTCTGGAACACATCTGACCACCAGACCCCTATCACTTTGATGTTTTAAGTTGCGCAAATCCTTTCATGAGACAGGTACAAAGTAACAGTGCTCTGGGCTAAAAGTCTTTGTCTCTGAGGAATCCTGACACTGTTCCCAGAAGATGCTCCTGTGAGCTGGCCTTAGACAAAGCATTCTTTACAGTCTCCTGTATCTGGGCTCTGGTTTCCTTCCTCCAACTTTGTGATAGAATATCCACAACCACAACCCGGACAAAGCCCCCAGCCCTGCTCAGGCCTATCGTTCTGCTTTAGCGAACAGCAATAGAGAGATTCCTCCTCGGACCCAACTCTCCAAAATCAACAACAGCCAGGCCTCCTGGCTTCACCTGCTCAAGAATACAAAGTGGCTGCCCTGAGCTCAGGCTGGGTGGGCCATCTCTGCCTTGCATGGCCTTGAGGCTGTGGGAGATTGGGATCATGATTATCTTAAAGTGAAACTTGAAGTCCTTAGCATATGTTCCCAAATAAGCCTTGTACATTCGCCGGACATGCAGAGTAACATTTCCCATGATGCCTCACGCCTCTTCTCCCAGTGGGAAACAACAGTGGGAAGACTTCCAGCACCCCCCAAGTCATAGCCCTCATATTTCTTTTCTTGAAATGGGGGTGAGGGTTTGGTGCTAACGAACTGGGACACAGGGGGACTCAGAGGTGACTTTCTACTTTGTCTGTCTGTCTGTCTGTGCTTAGTTCAGTGGTTATTACATTTTCATAGAAAGCTGGAGACACAGAGTCAGAATGTGTGTGCAGCACATTCAGGAGTTCAACTTCATCATTACACCAGTAAGAATTATCATTTAAAACATTTGAGAAGGGAGAAGTATAGAAATGAATGCCTCAGTGGGCAGACACACTTGCCTATAAGCCTGATGCCCTGAATTTGATCTCTGAAAGTCATGATGGAAAAAAAGAACTCCCCCTCTTCCTAAACATATCTGCATGTCTGCATGTTTAGCATTGCCAATCAATTCGAGCACCCCTCCCTTGTCCCCCAAAGGCAAGCAACATGATTGCTTCACATTACAGAATCTATTTCATGTTAATTGACAATATTATAAAAGAAAGCAATTAAAAACTCCAGTGTGCTGTGCCCTGCAGCTATGTCTAGACATCTCCTCCACCTTGCTAAGACTCCATAGAAGTGACATGTGATGTGACCCATGCCATCAGCTGATGCCGTGGCCTTTGGGTCCCCAGGAGTACCCTGTGGCCTCCTACACAGGCTCCAGTGTTCCCTCCACCTGCTGGCACACAGGCTGGGCCAGGACTTGGGTACCAGAAGGTGACACTGACCCATAACCTGTGGCCTCCCTCTCTTTCCATTCGTATTGACACTGTTCCAAAGCCAACCTCTTAAAGAGACTGCACCGGGCTGAGCCACAGCAGGATATGGCTAGCACACTGCTGTGTGCACGTGGCATATCTCAAGGTGCAAAAGCCGCATCACCATTCAGATGGGGCTTGGGTGGAGGCTTTTCTGCCTTTAGTGCTAACACCTGTGGCTGCTACCACGAGTGTTGTCACTCTGGGTTGGCCTTTCCCAGGCCCATTACTGCAACAACTTCCCCACTCACTCTCGACATCCTAACCTGTACGTGAATGAGAGGGGTGACCTCCGTTAGCTCTCTGGGCCCTCACCTCAGGAGAGCAGGGTTGGAGCTATAACCTGACCCATTGTGGCTTCCCCAGGACCCTTTTGGGGGAGAAAAAGGATACAAGGCAAGCCTTCCTGCCTGGCCTCATCAATACCACCCAGTCTAAGCCTAGGAGTGGGGGACATGATTTCTTCCTTTCACACACAGCACAGTTTGTATCTTCACAAGGGACAAATGGAAAGATATAGGATCCAAATCATCCACCATTGGAGGAAAGGAGGAGGAGGAACTGGAAAATAGGCTGGAAAAGGCAAGTTATCCTTGCCTTTGCCTTAGCTCAGAGATAAGGATAGAACAACCATCACCCATGCAAGAGGGACTTAGTGGATGTCAGGGAGGGATGATGAAAACCTAGAAGTGTGTGTGTGTGTGTGTGTGTGTGTGTGTGTGTGTGTGTGAATTACGGTTTCTATTGCTATGATAAAACACCATGACCAAAAGCAGCTTGTGGAGGGGAAGAGGTTTATTCTACCTTACAGCTTCTAGTTCATCACCCAGGGAAGTCACTTGAAGGAGGCAAGAGTTGAATCAGAGTCCATGGAAGCACGCTAATTACTGGCTTTCTTCCCATGGCTTGTTCAGCCTTCTGCCTTATAGAGTCTCCTGGCCAGGGATGGTTTCAGGATGGCTGGGTCCTCCCACATCAATCATCAATTGTGAAAATGCACCATAGGTCTGCTCAAAAGGCAATTCAGTGGGAGAGTCTCTCAACTTAGTGATCCTTCTTCCCAAATGACTCCAGCTTGTGTAAAGTTGACGTAAAACTGGCCAGCGTGGGTCACCTCCTGCTCCTTAGAAATCACTGAAGCCTGAAATCCATACACCCTAGACTTGTGCTCCATCTACCACAGAAAGGGACTTTGCTAAAGGGTGAGCCTCTGTCTGGAGAGACCACTGTCTTTTTCTTTCCTTTTCACATTAATAACATCTTTATTGCCTATTTCATGGTGCTGTTGGGATGATGTTTATTTCCGTGAATCACTTAGGAAGCAATCTAGACAAGAAATCTTTCTGGATTGTTTTTACTCTTTGTGTTTCCACAATGGCCCCCATATACAGTGACGTGACTATATTCACTCAAAAGGTTTGTCTTTTCAGAAGCAGCAGCTTCTTCCCCACCCACCGGTAGTTACTTATTACAAAGTATGGTATCCTTAGGTACACAGATGTTCACATGCACACCGAGAATTCAGAAAACACTGTGTGCTCTGACAGATGCCCTTGTTATTTGTCATTCTTGCCTAACTTGGTCAACGGGTCTGTTTTCTTACATGCAGGTCATGACCCACTGACCTGATTTAGTGACCTTCAGGTCAGGATCCTCAGTTCATGCAGTCCCCATGGGGAAGGCAGAGAGTAGGCAGGCACCCGCAGGCACCCCACACTCAATGTGATGCTATGTCCTACCACCTCAGAGGATGATTCAACAGCAAACACTTGAAGACTGCAGAGACCCGTCATATAAACTGCGAGTTCTAATCGGTTTTCTATGTTTTGTGAAACTACAAAAACCTTGTATTGCCCGTAGAGACAGAGAAGGAAAATACAAGAAAGCTCAGCGCTGGGGCCTCTTTGCACTCAGTGCGTAATGATGCTTTCCATGGAATTGAATGCTCATCCTTCTGAGGAAGGGCTGACAGCATGCAGCCTTTTCTATCCCTCCCCCTCCCCCCCCCCCCGAAATGTACTCCTGCATGTGTGCTACCCAGAGCAGGACAGAGCCATGTGGCTAAGGGCTGACATTAACCGGCTCCTACATAAAAAACAGCCGCCCCTGCCCCGGCCACACCCATGCTCCCTTCAGAGTATAGAAACACACCTTCATGCTGGCAGAATAGGAATGGCGTGCAAGTTTTCACTCACAAACTCAAGAGAACCAGTGTTGTGTCTTTTCACCATCTGTCATACATCACAGAGAGGCAGGACAAAGTCATACTTAGAACTTTTCCGTGTCTTATCTGCTTTTAAGGACCACCTGCCACATCAGTTTGTTGACCTAACAAAGGAGAGAAACTTCAGAGCCTTGTGATTGTTTATCACAACATACTAATTCCCGTATGTCTGTGAGGAGCCTGGAGATGTAGCTAACAGGTAAAGGCACTTGCTACTGAGCCTGAGTTCAAATACAAGGACATTTGTGAGATGAGAATGGGCTTATGCAAGTTGACCTCTGCCCTCCATAGGTGTTCCATTGCTCACACTCATTCACATGAAATAAAAGAATTAGTATAATATAAAAATTCTTAAAGCTATTTGTGGTTCACATAGTATTTAACGCTATAGTTAAAGGTATTTCAATATGCTTTGAACTCATTGCCGCCATTTAAAGGTCATACTCTGCCCCAGAGCCCAGATGGCAGGAAATGTCAGGGGCTGGTTTTGAAGCTTTTGTCTGTGATTAAAAGTCACAACAGGGCCAACAGGTCTAACTCAGAGGTTCTGGGTTTGCCTAACATGCATTAGTTCCTAGGCTTGAACACCAACCTAGCAAAAACAATAAGCAAGTAAATGAATAAATAAAATATTGGGTTTTTTTCTTAAAAATGAAAACACAACTTGGAATGAAGCACAAGACCTAATATTTTATGAAACCTAACTGCATAGTACCTGGGTTGCCCTAGAGAAATAGAACCAGGCCTCCAGAGGAGAACCCACTCTGGAATGTGTGGGTCAACTCTACTCATAATTGCCCCATGCTTGAACAACCAAAGCGTCTCTCTACAGGTGAATGAATGAACAAGCTATGGACCTCGTGGCCATTGAATACAACTCAGCCATGAAGGGGGGTGAGCTCATAGCCGCAGCTTAGAGGAACCTTAAAGGCACTACATTGAGTAAAATAAAGGAAGCCAGTCTTAAAAGCTCTGTACCCTACAATGGCATCATTGACAAGACAAACCGACAGTGTCACTCTCTAGATTCATGGTTTCCAAGAACAGGAGTGTGCAGAGGATGTGCCATTAAAGGTGGCATGAGGGAGCTTGGGATGGTGGGACTGTTTAGAACCCTGATTGTGGTAGAGAACACCCATCTGTGCTTGTATCCAGACGGAGAGGTGTGCGTGGCACCTTCCTGTGTGACCGAAGAAGGTGGGCTTTGAAGCACTGCTGTAGATAGCTTTGAAATAACAATGAGGAGAGCAGAGGGTTGTAACCAGGTGGAAATATGATTATATTTGGGTTTTAGCAGGATTGATCCTTTACCGAGGGAAGATGGATTGGAGGGGGTGACTTCGAAAGAAAGGAAATCAGAATTCTATCACAAGGGATCATTTATAAAGAAAGGTCGAAGATTCAGCTCTGCACATTTGGAGCGAGCCGTGAGATGTTGGAACAATGGTTCCTGTGGGGGTTGAGTATACAGCTCTCCAGAAAGACATCCGAGCTAGTAATAATAATAATTTGATAGTTGGCATTTGAAGAACTGCATGTAGGGCCAGAGAGAAAGCTATATGTTGGGTTTGAACTGGGGGCAATAAGAATATCTAAAAGGAAAAGAGAACAGAGAGGCACAGCCAGAGAACAGAGCAAGGCAGGTGGCACCATGTTGCTAAAGCTCAAGGAGAGCAAGGAGGAGCCTGCAGGGTCCACTACCATCATGACATCCAATGAGTCCCTTACAAGGGATCCTTTAGGCAGGATTTTGTCTACCACAAAGACCTGTATAGTCGCCCAGGCCAGATTCTCACTTCTCAATTGAGGAACCAAGATGGTAGGCCACAGGGAACACTGCCCAACTGGAGCCAGTACAGCAACCCATGCACCCCATTGTTGGAACCCACATCAAACCTTCTTGCTGTCTTTGAGCTTATTTTATCTACCCACTCCCCTTCCTTACATCTGCTTGCTGCAGAAAATCACCCTGTCCTAACATAAGTCAGAAGAGAATGAATCCAGTTTGGTTTTCTATTCGTTAAAAGTGACTTTCAACCTACCTGCTTAGACCCTTAGGTTTCTCTCTGTATCCAGCAGAACTAAAGCATTGCCCTTGAACAAGCTCCAAGGCCATGAGTTGGGTTCCCAGACAGACTTCTTCCCCGGGCCTTACATTCCCATCTTTCTCCAAGTATTGGCTATCAGCTCACTGCAATATGAGTTATATGTTATACACAGGATTTCCTTCAACTGGGGCAACTTAAGCAGGCTTCCCAGCAGCCTGAGAGCTAGAATACACGACTTATATTAACCCCATGCACATTTCAAAAGCTTATAGCCAGTCCAATGTCATGGCCGACATTTTCTTTTCTCCAGGAAAAAAAAAATGCAGACATCATGTGTCTCTGTCCTAGGTTCACAGTGTGTCTTCTGAGTAAATTTCAAGAATGAGCAACAGGGTGTCACAAGTGCCAGAGCCTTCCTCCTTGATCCAAAGACACACTAAGACCTCAGAGGGGAATTTAGTAAAAAGGATGAGCCATCTAGAACTGAGTGGAGAATGAAGTCCATTTTGGAATAAGGCGAGGTACTTGCCACAAGGAACGATGCAGGAATGGAGGCAGCACAGGAAAGACGAAGCCTCAAAGAATCAGAGCCCACCCAGTGTTGGTAGGAGCGGGGATGCTTGTTTCTGGAGGAGAGAGCAGACTGGGTCCTAACAGTGTCATGGGAACGGACTCCAGACAGCCTGTGCATCTGCTAGCCACAGCCAGGGACCTCTCCAGCCTTCCTACCAGGGATTGGGAAGTTTCTCTGAACATACTGGGAACATCTGAGGCCACAGAAAAGACTGGCTCCTTCCTCGGAGCTTCTCAGGTGGGGATTAGGCCGCTATCACTCTGGAAAGTCTCCATATGTGAAACTTGCAGGAAAAGCCAGGCCTCAGGCAGGGTGGTACCAGTGAGGGGAATAGGGAAAGAAGGAAAAAATGGTAGAGGTGAGTGTACAGGGTCAAGCATGGGAGATATGCAGAGGAGAGACAGGCACTGCAGAAGGGGACATCACCAAGAACCGACACAGCTGCCCACCAAGGCCAGGCCTCTGTGGAGCTCAGCTTGTCCTTTGCACCCACCCAGGAGACATCTGGAAATTTAGACACAAACACCCTGTTAGCCCTGAGACATCTCCACACAGCTGAATCCTGAAGCTCTGAAGGAGGAAGGTTTGTAAACTTTAAGTCCCAAAGCATCCCAGATGAGAAAGGAAGACTGTGGACTCTGTACTAGGAGGGACAGGGACGGGGGAGCTACCATTCCATAGTAGATTCCATTTCTCAGAAAGGCACAGTGAGAAGAGAAGGAAGTTGATCCTCAGACGCTGTTGCTGAGCCCTCTCTCTCCTTGAGACCTACGGTAATATTCTAAGAGGCTTCTCTTCCAGGTCCCTCACTTTTCCCAACAGGTTTTCCTCCTTCGAGGTTACCTGGCCCAGGCAGCCTTGACAAGGAATGCATGCCTATTGGCCCTAGTAAGTGGATAATTCTGCGCTGTTCACCTCCGTTCTCCCTTAGGAATCATGGTCATGTTAGGGGAGCTGTTCTCTGTGTGTTCTCTGTTCTCAGTCATCCATACCTGGGAGGACTCATTTTCCTCCCCACTATCTCACTGGGCCCTGAGCACAGCAAACCATTGGCCCATCTCAAGCTTCAAGTTCTTATGCTAAGCATACAAAAACCCGTGGCAGTTTGACTCTTCCTGTGTGTGTGTGTGTGTGTGTGTGTGTGTGTGTGTGTGTGGTTTGGGATTCAAGTTGATCAAAACAGAAAACAGGAGAATAAAGTACAGAACTTAATCCACCTCTGTCCATACAACAAAATGCTACGAATGAACTTGATTAACGCCCCCAACAATGAGAGTCCAGAGAGCAACAGGGATTCTGAGCAGACGATGCCATTTTACTTATTTTTCAGATTTGCTTTTTAAGAAAAATATATAAAAGAAAGTGGGAGGGGCTATGGAGTGGAAGCTCTGAGAAGCTCTTCCCAAGATGAAGCCCAGATTCTGTTTCTTGACTGAGGTGAACTCCTCAGTGGGGTCTGCAAGCTCACTGTAAAGAGAGTAGGCCTTCACTTCAGCTGAAGAAGGAGAACCAGACACAGAGATGGGTGTGCTTCATGCTGCAGGCTTGCGGTAACTCCCACAAACAAACAAACTCCCTGGGCGCTGCTGTGCGCCCAGGGCAGCCATGTGTCTCCAGGGAAACACATTGTTCTTAGACAGCTTTACTCAGTTGGAGTGATGCCCTGGGTCTACCAGTCACTGATACTGGGGTGTCCTGCATCCTGCCCATGAGGCTCTATCTTGGCAAAGCAAATTTTTAGCAGTTGCCATAATTAAATAGTGCAGATCATGAGGAAAACAGTGTGGATAGAAGACGCCGGCAAGGGGGTCCGATCTAATCCCCAGGTGTGGTAATCACTTTTCTTTACTGTGACAAAATGCCTGATGCACAGAACAGAAGATGGAGAAGTTTGGGGCTGCGGAGGGTGGCTTAGGGACTAAAGTATGTGTGCCACAGGAGTGGGATGCAATTCAGGTTCCCAGAGAATGACAGAGAGGTGTGGTGTCCTGCCTTAAGCCCAACCTGGGGAGGCTGATGCACAGAATAGCCAGAGCAAGCTGGCTTCCAATAGCAGACATATGTTCAGGCTCTGGGTTTGATTGAGAGACCCTGCCTTCAATGAAAAAGATAACAGGATGATCAAGGATGAACTGCAGCATCAATCTCCAGCTTCTACGTGTGCATGTGTAATACAAGCACACACACACAAACACACACACACACACACACACACACACGTGGTGGGGGATGACAAAGAAGGACTGGATTTACTTTCTTGTGGTTTCAGTCTATGGTCCCTAGGCTCTGTCACTCCTAGACTGAGTATCATGACAGGAGTGTGGGGCAGGGTAGAGCTGCCCAGCCCATGGTGGCCAGCGAACAGGGAGATAGGGCCACAGACAAGAGAGAGACCCATCCCCTCTAAGAAGAACCCATCTCCTTTCCATGGCCTCTCAGCAATGCCAACAAGCTATGAGGCCACCAGTGAGGTCACAGCCCTGAAGATCCAGTCATCTCCCCCAAATCGCAAGGGCTGGCAGCTGAGCCTGAGGGACATTTCAGTTCCAAACCATAAAGCTTGAGAAGCCAGCACACAAAACGCCCTCAGTAAGCAGCAGTGTTTCAGAGATTTCGAGATGAAAAGAAAAAAAGGAAAAAAAAAAAAAACTGTTCCCTTTCAGTTTTCATGAATGGGTTCTGCCGACAGCAGCTAAACCACCAATCACAAGGTGGCTGCGGGGAGGTGCAGCTAACTGCCTCTGCACAGCACAGGGAGGAAGCTCTCTCTTGGCCTGGGCTCTTGTGAACCTTTACTGAGGCCACAAGGCCGCCCTGAACCAAGAAAGCCAGGAAGTCTCCGTAATGCACTTATCAGCTCCTGGGAAAACCCTCCCTGTCTTGGCAGCTGGCCCAGGCAGGCGTGGGGAGGTGGCCCAGGCCTTCCTGCTGCCTCGCCTACTGCGGAGCAGCAGCAGTTGCCATTCAAGGAAGAGGCTGCACAGGAAACAGATGTGTACGCGCGGCGGAGAACCGACACCAGCCCTGCGCAAAGCAGCCCGGCCCTCCATTCATAAAAACCGAAGAAAGGGCCATCCCAGACAGAGGAACTCGCCAAGCTGATAGTGACTGCGAGGAGCAATGAAAGGGCTGGCCCTGGAGGAAACAAATAAAAATCAAACACCCCATTTGAGCCAGAGAGATAGCTGAGGAAATTGCACCCATAAAGAAATTGCAGCTACAGGCAGGGAAGGGGGAGGAGAAGGAACGAGAAAGGAGAAGGGAAAACAGCAAAAGCCAAGGGGAGCGAGCAGCCCAGAAGAGTGGCCTCCTCCTCTGTGGCCAACAATAGTAAAAAACCTACGTTTAAAAGCAAAACGAATCAGACAAAGGAATAGGAAAAAAAAAAAAAGTCCTCTGACTGTACCAAGAGGGTCAGCCAACGACAGATCAGATACCACCGAGGATGGGGATGGTTAGAGAGGAGCAAACAGATGACTAAAGGCAGGTTGAAGTTCAGCCAGGACTAGAAAGCCAAAAGGGTCGCGCCTGTGTGGTTCCTGAGGGTCAGGGAGATTCGCAGAGCTAGCGCGCGCGCTCTCTCTCTCTCTTTCGATATTTTCAGGCAGGGGTTTCTCTGTGGAGCCCCTATGCTATGTAGAACAAGTCTCAAACTCCTGCCTTGGGCCACTGCGCCACAAATAGCAGGGAGTTCGCGCACAGGTTAACTCCTTGCCCTGGTTCCAGGCTTCATGAGCATGCGCTGACAAGGAGGGGCCACGCCCCCCCCGACTCCCCACCCCACCCCAGCCACACACACACACACACACACACACACACACACACACACACCGCCTTAAAACAATAGCATCTAAACAACTGAGTAACCTCATTCAGCTGAAGCCAGCTGTGCAGTAGAAAGGGCTCTGGGGGGAGGGGTAAAGAGACATAAACTTAAGAATGTAAAACTGTGAGCCTCAGTGCAGAGAGATGCTCCACCCTTTCTTTTTTGTTTTTTGGTTGGTTGGTTGATTGGTTGGTTTTTTTGGGTTTGGGGGTTTTGTTTGTTTGTTTGTTTTTTGTTTGTTTTGTTTTTGTTTTTTTGGGGGGGGTTGTTGTTTTTTTTTTTGTTTGTTTGTTTTGTTTTTTGGTTTTTGGTTTTTTGGTTTTTTCGAGACAGGGTTTCTCTGTGTAGCCCTGGCTGTCCTGGAACTCACTTTGTGGACCAGGCTGGCCTCGAACTCAGAAATCCACCTCCTCTGCCTCCCAACTCTTTTTGTTTTAAACAACGATTATCAATTAAATTAATACCAGCACGCAGGAGGCAGGGGCAGGGGCAGGCAGATCTCTAAATTTGAGGACAGCCTGGTCTTCAGCGTGAGTTCCAGGACAGCCAAGGCTACATGGGAGAAACCAGGTCTAGAAAAACCAAAATAATAAAGTAAAATAAAATAAGTTACAAAGAAGAAGTTGGGGGATTACATTGCCTCTGTGAGAAAGGCAGAAACATGAGGCCCCAAACAAGTCAAACAAATCAAGCCAGCCTGCTTGATTCAGTGGTCTGACTGCTAAGCAACTGTCTCCACCAGCAAGCACTGACTCCATCCGAACTTTCCTGTGACCTTTGTACCTTCCGATTCTCTGCTGTTTTCTTTGTAGTGGTTGGTTGATTTTTGGTTTTGCTTTGTTTTGTTTCTTTCTGTTTTGTTGTTTTCTCTCCAGGCAGGGCCTCTCTGTATATCCTGACTGTGCTGGACCGCGCTATGTGGACTGAGCTGGCCTTGAACTCAGACATCCACCTGCCCCTGCCCCTTTTTCCCCAGTGCTGAGATGAAAGGTATGTCCCACCAGGCAGGACCTCTCTCTCCCGTTTCTTACGTCTTCTTAGTAATTTCTTCCACAAGTGTATTCATCTCCACGGACACTAACCATCCTAAACAGAGACCCGCCATGTCACCTTCCCCTTTTATCCTCCGTACACGTTCTTGTTTCACTTAACAAAGAATTCTTTTCAAAATCCCGTTCCACTTCCTTTATGTGTAGATGTTTACAGTAGGGTTGGGAGGTCTGCAGGATGAGGACACTTCCTAGAGCCCTAACCCAGGTGGGGACAAAGCAGAGCCCAGGACCTGTGACCTAGAGAAATCTCTGCCTTTGGCCTGCTC
This sequence comes from Mus caroli, assembly GCF_978045245.1. NCBI lineage: Eukaryota > Metazoa > Chordata > Mammalia > Rodentia > Muridae > Mus > Mus caroli. Next base: position 118,488,082 of record NW_028227265.1, on the reverse strand, counting down.
TGGTACTTACCTTCCCCAACCCATAACGCTAAGCAAATGCACAGGCTCCACTGTCTGTGTTCATCTCTTAGATCCAGGCTTTGAATAGCTATAGTTTTCCAAGGTTTGGTTCACTCATTTGATCTCAGCTACTGCCTTTATTGGCCTGCCTGTCCCTCTCCCCAACCATGTGTGTGTGTGAGAGAGAGAGAGAGAGTGTGTGTGTGTGTGTGTGCAGATCTGTGTGTTTGTACACATGTGTATTCAAGTGCCCTCCTCCTTGCTCATGCATGTGAAGGTTAAAGCTCATTGTCAGGTGTCTTCTCTGTCTCTTTCCACTTTTTCAGACAAGTCTCTAGCTCAGCCTGGAGCACCCTGGAGCTAGACTGACTGACGGACCAGTGGGCCCCAGGGCCCACCCAGCTATCTCTGCCTCTCTAACTCTGGAGTTACAGGCACACGTGACTACCCCAGCTTTTCTGGGAATACTTGGAAGCTGAGCTTGGGTCCCCCCCCCACCCCACACACACACACATAACAAGCCCTTGCCAGCCCCTTTAGGAACTGTTTTCTCTAGGGTTGTTGTCCTGATGCTTCCTGCTTCTCAGCAGATGGACTCTTTTCTTGCGACCTCTCATTGGAGACTCCCCTAGGAGTTTTCCCCGGGACCCACCTTGTCACATTCCTGCCTTCCAATACCTTCATCCTCTTATGAAAAAAAATCTCTCTTTAATCACTTTCAACTTCTCCATTATCACACAGAGTGTGTGGAGTATTTGTCATTCCCAGGGGGTTGGCTGCATTCTGGTTAAGGCTGTTGTGCCTTGTCGGGAAGCATAGGTGGCCTTGGAGTTTATCTAGCTGTGCTATTCCTAACGTTATAACAATGTAACTAGACCACAGGCATTTGAGAGGGGCAGGGATTTTGTCTGTTTGGTTGGTTTTGTTTTTACCAAATTCCAAGTATACAAAACATGATAATTACACTATTCAATTCTCTTTGAAATACATCTGCTTAGTATATACCAAAAACATAGGCAGGCTCAGTGGGTAAAAGCACTTGCTCCCAGCCCTGATAGTCTGAGTTCAATCTCCAGAACTCAGATGGTCGGAGAAAACCAACTTCTACAAGTGTCCTGAGACCTCCACACAAGTGCTGTTGCATGCTCATGCCTAAATACAATTACAAAAATTCAAACAAAAATTAAAAAGAACAGGCCTGGAGAGATGGCTTAGCAGTTAAGAGCACTGACTGCTTTTCCAGAGGTCCTGAGTTCAATTCCCAGCAACCACATGGTGGCTCACAACCTTCTGTAATGGGATCCAACAATGCCCTCTTCTAGTGTTTCTGAAGAAAGTGACAGTGTACTCACACAAAATTTTAAAATAATAGTAATAAATCTTTAAAACAATTAAAAACAACAAGAGATATTATTAAACTATCCTATTCAAAAATTGTACCTTGCCAATGTCTTACTCTCTGCCTAGTAGTTTCTGTGAGATATTCTGTACATGTTTAAGAACAATTAAGAGCCGGGCATGGTGGCGCACGCCTTTAATCCCAGCACTCGGGAGGCAGAGGCAGGCGGATTTCTGAGTTCGAGGCCAGCCTGGTCTACAAAGTGAGTTCCAGGACAGCCAGGGCTACACAGAGAAACCCTGTCTCGAAAAACCAAAAAAAAAAAAAAAAAAAAAAAAAAAAAAAAAAAAAAAAGAACAATTAAGAACAATATTACCATATTGTTCTTAAACATGCCTGCTTGGTAATATGTTATTTCAAACTGTCCTTTTTAAATTCAATGCAGAGTGACCCAGTTTAATCCTTATCCCCCCTCCTTACAGTCTACTCCAACTGATATTAACATTGATTTTTCTTTCCTATTTACCTTCTGTCTTCATTTGCTTTCCCATGCATGTATATGTCTGTATCTGTCTGTATCCAGGTTAATATGAAGACTATGCATTTTGTTGAGAAAATTTAATCCCATTATACTTATTGTACACTGTAGTGAAAAATCTTAGTTATTCTGTTTTGTAAGTTTTTCCCCTTTTGGGCATCGTTCACTGATATTATAACACAAGTATATACCCCCTGAAAAATAAGCTCCTTGCTCCAGATTAAAGATTTAGGAAATGTCGCTTGTTCCAGGAACAGGTTCACCTTCCATTCATTGTATGCATGGTACTGAGGCAGCCACAGAGATGGAGTTGGTGAAAGATTGTCATGGCTGTGGTTTGACTGTGACTTGACCCCTCAAGAGGCCCATGTGCTGGAGTCCCTCCCCAACTGGTGGGCTGACTCCTTAAGAGGTGATTAGACTCAAGGACTCCATGATTGATTCATAACATAATGGTTTTATTGGGAGGTAAGGGAAGTAAGAGATAGGCCCTAGCTAGCAGAAGTGGGTTACGGAGGGTTTGTCTGGAAAGAGAAACTGTTTCCCTAGTTAGTCCCCTCTTTGTCTGCTATGAGGGTATCTGCTTCGTTCAGCCACGGGCTTCCCGTCATGGTGTCCAGCCTGACCCCAGACCACAGCAATGGAGCCTCTGTCAATGGGGTTTTACTTGTTTGACCTTACAGTACCATCACAACAGTAAACTGGGTCGATACAATGAGCTGTTGAGGCCACAGAACTTGAATCATATCTCTGCTGCCCCTACTTTGTTACAGGTGAAAGAGTCAAACCCAGACCTGAATGTAGTGGCCATGGCTAACAATAATTACATGCATACGCTGACTCTGTCAGACTCCGGCCTACTGTGGTCCTCCTACCCAGGGAATCATAGCCCCAGTATGCCTATTCAATGGGATACCTCCTTTGAACTGAAGTTGGTGGTTGGTGAATGGCTGCCTCCATGACTCTGCCCTTGTCTTCCCCAGGAATCATCAGCCGATACCCCTGGACTTGGTCCATGGGTTCCCTGAAATTGTCCCTGACTTCCACTAAGTTCCAGTTTCAGGCAATCTTTGCGTCCGAGACGCCCCGGGGGGCCTTCAGCAAGCTCCCCTCCCCCATGCATCTGTGGGGTACCCCAATACTCTGTGCTGGGCGCTGTCTGCCTCCGTGAGCTGGGCCAGCCCTTGGGGTGGGAGCAGAGGAAAGTGTCTCACTCATGTGAGTTCCAAGTCCTTCATAGAAAGTATGAGTGAACTGGGCAGTGGTGGTACACACCTTTGATCCCAGGACTCAGGTGGCAGAGGCAGGTACACCTCTGAGTTCCAGGCCAGCCTGGTCTACGGAGTGAGTTCCAGAACAGCTAGGGCTACACAGAGAAACCCTGCCTCGAAAAGCCAAAAGAAAGAAAAGGGAAAGAAAACATGGCAAACCGGAGCTCCCCTCTCCACCCAAAGACATCTGCAAGGCCTCCCTCCTTGTGCTCAGTCTTCTCTGGCCACGCAGACACAAAGAGCCACTCTGGGAGTGACTGCGTGCTTCACCTCCCTGTTCTGAGCTCCGGTTCCAGTCCAGCGGGCCCTCACAATCTCCCCGCTCCTTCTGTCTGTCAGTGTCATCGGCTGCTTGCTAACGCAGACCTCTGCAATCAAATCCATCTGGTCTAGTTGTGGTTCTGCCTAAAGGAAGACCTTATTTGTCTACAGAGCCTAGCCTTTGGGCCTGGATGCTTCTATGAGTCCTGATCCTGGTCAGCAGGTCAGAAGCCTGGTGTCTGCTGGAGGAATAAGCTGGTTTTTATCTGATTCCTTCCTGCACCCTTCACCCCTGCAAAGAGCTACTGTGGTTGAAAGGAGGTAACCATGGCTCCAGGAGTTGAAAAGCATGGCGTCACATCTGCACATTTCTGAGGGATTTAGCCTGTACCCTGACAACTGAGGGAAAAAAACCACACACACACACACACACACAACATGATGGTCCAGCAACATCATCAGGTCCTGTGCCTCATCTGAGAGAGAGGAAGTTTCCTTGAGGAAAATAGCTCTGAAGGACCCCAGGGCTTTGCCTGGTCAATGAATGGGAGCAGTCATTTAATCAAGAGGAAAACACAAACACCCAGAGATGGAGGAGCAGGATAAACCCAGGGGCTGCAGAATACAGAGAAAAATCAAGAGTTGTAAGTAGTGGGCAGAGGCAACAGAGAGCTGTGAACTGAACCCAGCTTGGGCGAGGGCAGGATCTTGAGCCCTCCAAAGCATGCCAGGCTACAGCTGCAGTTGTAGCTGCCCCTCTGAGGAGGCTAACAGCTGGCTCTGCCAATCTCTACCACAGCTGGTCCAGGTGGGTTGGCTTGCTTGCATGTTTTGTCCATTTGTTGGTCTTGTTTGTTTTGAGATAGATTTTCAAGAAGCCCAGGCTAGTCTGGAAGGTGCTATGTATCAGAGGATGTCCTTGGCCTTCTAATCCTCCTGCCTCCACTTCCCTTGTGCTGACATTAAAGAGACACACACATCTCAGTGCTGGGGATGGAAAATGGATCTCTGTGTGCTAGGCAGGGCCTCTGCTCACTTAGGATCATCCAAAGCATTGTTAGATTCACCGACCATGTGGGATGCCTGAGAGAGCTGAGGGAGGCAGTTCCTGCTAGAAACTCAGGCTGGGCTCCCTGGGTCTCCTCTGAGGTCCCCTGGGCCTCACTCCCCTGGGTGAGCGCTTTGTTTTCTTCCAGCCTTTTGACATCATCTGATGCAACCTGATGCAAAGACACGTACTTCTTGTCACAGGAGAAATGGGGCGGGGTGCCTGGCAGCTGCCACAGAAACCCTGGTTAGAACCTGAAGAGGAGCCAGTGCTCCCCTTGGGATGTGAATGGAAACTGCACAGTTTTAAGAAAATAGGGAATTTAGTATAAAGACAACACTCTCGTCAGCGTGTGCTGTGGACCCTGGGAAGAGAGTATCATGGGAGCCATGCTGGTGGACTGTAGCATCCTTCCCACATGGAACCACAGAGGCCAGTGAGTGTCAGCTACTGAATCCTGTGCAGCCAGCAGAAGCACAGGAAGTGAGTCCTGGGCCTCTCTGCTTCACAGCAGGTTTCTCCTCACTGCTATATAGCTACTCTTCCATCCTTGGTTGGTGAGAATGATGTTCAAGATAATACAACATACCACACACACATTTGCACACACACATACACACACATACCTACATGCACACACACACACCATATACCACACACACACACACCATAAACACACACACACCACATATACAACATGCACCACACCACACACACACACACACACTACACCACACCACACACTCCTACAGAGCAAGGCAGGGTGGCTGCTCTGCAGGTGGCACATAAGCCACTCAGCACCAGCCCCTGTCCTTAGGTCGCACGCTCTCGATGAATATTCATGAACACCTGAAGGAGAAACAGCTAGTTAGAATGTGTATTTTATCCTGAGTAAATGAATAAACGGAATCAAGGGCAGAACTTGACAAGTAAGATTTCACAGGAAGCTGACTCTCAGTAATTAGCTTGTTATCAAATTCACTTGTATAAAAATAACAGCAAATGCACGCTGCTGGCAACGTGCCAGGCATTCATGCCAGAGCCTTGCGCACCGGGAAGCGCGGCAGGCCACACACCCCATTTCACAGATGAGGAAACATAGCCGGAAGAGGTTGGCTGTGTGCCTGGGACCTAGCAGGAGTTTGGCTTCCAGCAGTCTTCGAGAACTGCCCTCCACGCCTCTGCTGGGAGCTTGCTGTCAGCACAGGCTCATTAGAGACCTTGTGTTTTCTCGACTGCCTGCCTCAGTTGCCCTACACCTCATCTTGGCTGAATTCTGCAGGTTCTGTTTTCAGGTATCCAGCGGAGAGCTTACCCCAAAGACACCAGTTCATGCTCTCTCTGTCTCTCTCAGTGCAGAATGGCAAACATTATGTTACACTTGATCTCCTCTTCCTTCCGTAACAGAATATCTGAGTTTGGAAACTTCCTACCTCAAAATCTCTAATTAATAAGGTTTTAAAAAGAATCATTGCCTCAGACACCTGTCGAGGCCTTGAAACACAAGAATTCTGGCATTTAAAGTCTTGTTTGTTTGTTTGTTTGTAGACAAGGTTTCTCTGTATAGCCCTGGCTGTCCTAGAACTCACTCTGTAGACCAAACTGGCCTCAGAATTCAGAAATCTGCCTGCCTCTGCCTCCCAAGTGCTGTGATTAAAGGCCTATGTCACCACTGCCTTTCAAAGTCTTAAAGATGTATATTTTTAAGGGGCTGGAGAGGTGGCTCAGTGGTTAAAGAATACTAGCTGCTCTTCAAGATATACGAATGAGTCTAAGCTCAGGATTTGTGGCCTTCCTAGAAGAAGCCTGCTATTGGAATCTGGCTCTGGGATTTTAAAACCCACACGCCATTCCCAGCTCGTCCATCAGTGTCATCTGTCCGTGGTTCCAGATGTGACCAATTGGCTCATGGATGGTCCTCCTGCCTGCTACCAGGTTTCCCTGCCTGCCTTCATGATGATGGACTCTTATTCCTCTGGAACTGTAAGCCCAAATAAACCCTTGTCTATAAATTGCCTTAGTCATGGTGTTTCATCATAGCATTAGAGAAGTAGCTACGGCAGATGAGTAGCTCTCACATCAATGAGAACACTCAAGGTGATCCCTCAGGTGAGCTCCCAGCTCAAGTAATTGTAAATTGTCGCATGCCAGTGTTTAAAAGGAACCATCACACACCATCAGGTGACCTGCCTCATTCTCCACAGTCTGGGAGAGAAGGACACACTGGCCTTGTGCCCTCCACAATACCTGATAGGGTATACTGCTCAATATGTGCTTAATAAATCAGTGAACAGATTAGGCTTCAGGAACCAACCTGTAATCCTAGCACGTACAATACAGAGGCAGAGGATCTTAAGTTCAAGGCCATCCTGAGATGCATGGGGAAACCTAGTCTCAAACCAAAAGAGAGAAGGAGGAAAGGAGAGTAAATTATAACCTAAAATAATTGGCTGGGTGACCCCAAGGAGACCAGCTGTGACTACCAACCACTCTTGAACAGTTACCATTTATCCTACAGTGACAGTCATCTGGAGATGCTGACTTTCAGAGAATGGGCTACGTTTTTCTGCGTGCATAAAGACATCGGACATCTTGCCAATACACACATGAAGTCGTTCAGCTTAAAAGCAGGACAGAGTGGGATTTGGGGGACATACTGCAGATGGTACTGCCGTGAGGAGCTACATGAAGTCCTACTGGTTAGCAAAGCAAGTTCTCCTACAGGACTCTCTCTCTCTCTCTCTCTCTCTCTCTCTCACACACACACACACACACACACACACAAGACTGGCCTCTTCTCCCAGACACCTCACTTATCTACTCTAACAACCCTGGGTGAGAGATAGCATGTCAAATGGGACTGGCAGAGAGCTTGTTATTGCCAATAGTGGGTAATGGCGTGTCTCTTTATACTATGCTATTTGCTCTTGTGTGTGTCTAACTGCTCATTAAAAATGTTTTTTTTAAATCAGAAGCCTAATATTCACTGGGAAATGAACATGTTCCTCAAAGTTGGCTTAGAAGACAATGGTCCAGGAATAGGTGAGTTGGGGTCCTAGAAGGGTTTCCCAGAAGGCTTTCAAACGTGGGCAGGCAACTTGGGGTGTGACCCCTAAACTCCCATAGGCCACCCCTGCCTTCCCTTCACCAACAGTAAAATATGGCACCAAACGGGTACATCCTTTTTGCTTCTGGGAAATAGTAATTTCCTAGCCTGCAGCACAATATATTCTTCAGAGGAAAGAGAGAGAAGAAATAAAAATGGGAAGAGAAGAAATGCTACCCCTTGGTGGATACCAGGAGTCAGAAGCAGGTCAAGAGTTAGAGGCTGGTCTGGCTTACAACAAGGCCCTGAGTCAAAATCCATCAGTCGATAATTAATAAAAGAAATATCAGGCCAGTTCAATCCCTAGCACTACAGATTGATGGTGATGGTGGTGGTGGTGATGATGGTGATGATGAAGGTGGTGATGGTGGTGGTGATGGTTATGATGGTGATGATGAAGGTGATGGTGGTGGTGATGAAGGTGGTGATGGTGGTGGTGGTGGTGGTGATGATCATAATAAGAATAGCAAGGATGATGATGACATGTTGATAATAACATTGGTGGTGATGATGGTAACGATGCTGTTGCTGAAGATGACTATGAAGGAAAACCTAGTAACCATTAACCATTCACCAATGTTTTACAAGTTAAAGAAGACTAATACTATGTTTGCTTCCTACCAAACAGACTCTCCCCTAGGGATAAGGTTGGCTACCAAGAACTAGCAGGGACTACTGACTTTAGCTGCTGTATGTCCCTCTCTTGGAGTAGTCTGTAGTCCTACCCATGGGGCATTTAGTTATCTTCTTTAGCTAAAACACAGGGCAAAGCTTCCTTTTTGAGAACACTGTCATCATCTGTGTTACCTGTGGTGTTGGCCAAGTCCAAGCCAGACATCACCACCCTGAACGCAAAAGGGCCCTGCACAGAGCCTGCTCCCTGCACGGTGTGCTGACATCCTGACTGAGATGTCATAAATACTGAAATAAGACAAGACAGGGAAGAGAAACCTCCCTGACTGGAGCTGCTATGTCTATATTCCTAGGTGCACGTGCAGTGTGCAGTGATCGGATGATTTGAGAAACAATCCCAGAAACATTTGAACGATCAATCAGTGTGATTACAATCCTTGTGAAATTAGTACAGATCGGAAAGATTGACATAGGTACCACTGACGCAGATTCCAGCAGAATAAACCCACTGGGAGGAGAGATTGGTATGCCTGCCGGTGGCCCCACCCCAAAGCATGTCCAGACACCTGTGCAAACAGGTGACAGGTGTTGTAATAGTATTTTAAGCTCAAAGCGTAAGATACTACAGCCTTCTCCCTCTGAAAACACAGTCTGCCCACATGTCCAGTCACGGAGCCCACAGTTGTCTTTCCCACGCCCGGGCTTATCAGGGCAGCAAGCAGCGTCAGTCCGGCTCCAAGATTCTGTTTTAGATGAAATCAAGTCTTGTGTAGCCAAGACACAAGTGGATAAGGCAGATTTCAGGCTGGAGTTACCGAGATGGACTCTGTACGTCCCAGGGAAGGAATAGCACTGAGAACCCTGAGGATGAAGGGCGGGAGCCGAAGTGTCCACAGCTGCAGGCTTGGGGGGGGGGGGGCTCTAACTAGATGGGGATGAAATGGACTGAAACTCAGCATGTGAGCAGGTTAAAAGATAACAACCTCCCTCCCTCCTCCAGCTCCTTTCATGGGAGCGTTTTTTTCTATCTCAGAGGCCCTTTTGGAAATCCAATCCTCCTGGGAGTCCTCACACGTCTATTATCAGCTAACACTTTGGGAGAGATTAGCAGGCCTGGACAGAGGACAAGAAGGGATGTTTGAGATTCAACCCAGGCTACTGCAGGGTAGACAGAACAGCCACCAGTCTACAGCGGCCATTCAAAGCTCTGCATCCTGTGAGCCAGGGCACGACTCCTAGAGGGCCTGCTCCATTCTTCAGTATACCAGCTCCCACGTCATCTGGGAAACAATTTCCATCAGCTTGGAAAAACAAATAAAACAATGAGTGCCTATGTATAGCTAGAAAGCAGCGGCTTTGTCCTTAGAACACTTTTAGACGGCCACAGAGCAGTGTTTGTGTAGATGAGATCTGAATTTTAAAACCATAAATGGGTCATTTTATCGACACACGAGGTAGAGCGAATGGAAGGCAGTTCCCCATCTCCACTCAGAGAATTCCTCAGATTCTTGAACCCTGCAAGGAAGATGCAGAAGGAACAGGGGTGAGGGGGTCTTTTTGCTACTCTGAGCACTATATGTGATGTCCTCGTGGGCTGTCTACAACACCTTCAAACCCTGCTGATTGCTGGCTGTGGCTCTAAGGACCCCAGGCATTTAAGAACCCTTGTCACCCTGTGAGACTAAGGATGCCCCCTGCTGTGTAAGTGAGCCAGGCTGCACGCTCTGAATCTGGGTTTTACTGTGTGGTTATTTTTAATAATCCAGTTTTCAGACTCTCTTCAGACCATAGTCATCTGGATCCATAGGCACTGACTCTGCACATGAGAGCACCTACCGTGACTCTCGGGACCTCTGAGCCTTCTCCCAGAATCAGGCTGAACAAGCTTTGCAATGTTGAATTGACCTCTTTGGATCTATGCCTGTATTATGACTGTATTGTGGAACCTAGTTGGACTTTAGGATCACCCCAAGAGCTGTTGAGTGAGGATTTCGTTAACATGCCCTGAATTCATACCATGTCACCATGGCTCCCCTCCTGATGATGCAAAAGCCTGTGTCCTGGAGAGAAGACACATGAGGATTCTGCAAACTCCATTTTCCTGTAGATCCTCATCTTCTTTGCCATAATCCTTTACAGTCATTAGATGCAGGTAGCAGAAGACAGGCAAATGCCATTCCTACTGCAGCTTCATGGTTCAAGGGCTGAGGGTATTTGTATACTCCAGTGAATATTAAACTCATTTTAAAGTGACCATGAAGACAAAAGACGTTTGTCCCTGGGTGCTTTCAGGACACACACTTCCAGGTCTGCCCTAGGCCCTTAAGGGTGGAGTGATAAGGACAGAAAGTGTCTTTTGAACAGCAATACTATTCTAACTGGCAGGGACAGTAACACTTACCCACCACAAATACTGTTAGCATTTGGCTTCTGCTGGTAACATCCAAGGCCACAGCATCGGTGTGGCCTCAGACAAACCCATGTGTCCCCTCCACTGGAAGTCTGTCTCCTGTAAAAACTGTCAACTGGCCACAAGGATGTGAATCCTGCCTGTTCTTAAATCCTGTGGGTCCAGGTTGAGCAAGAGAAGAGCATTGGTGGGTAAAGACGTGCCACTTAGGCCATGGGTGACGTCTCCTGCAGCATTTACAACCCTCCACCAGGCGGTCCCAGTCCTTGCAGCTCTCTCTCTCCTTCTGCCTTGCCTCTCTGCCCACTGAGGTCTGGGGTGGCCTCAGTTTCTCACCTGAGCTATTGAGAAAGTACAATTGTATAAGTGAAGGGTATGCACGCTAAAGCCAGGCTGGTTTTCAGAAAAAGTGGGGTGGGGTGGGGGTGGGGACTCCAAATTCTTAGGCTGTAACACTTCTAAATAGGAAGTCACATGGCAACACCGTTTATTGTGCAGCCTCCGGATATTTACGAACCATTCCAGACAGAGTCCCACAGATACACGAGAGCAGCAACTCAGAGGAGGGGATTAGCGCAGTCCCTGGCCTGAAGATCTGAAGTAAAGGATCTTACCCTGTGCGTGCTCAGCAAGGGCTCCAACACTGTAATAAAGTCCAGCCCTCTTTCCTTAGAAGCAGAGTCTCACTGAGCCCAGGCTGGACTCAAACAATGAATAAAGAAAAAAAAAGATTTATTTATTTGTATTTTATGTGAATGATTTTTTTAACTGCCTATAGCACCTATGTGTACCATGTTACCATGTGTGTGTGCCTGGTGCCTGCAGAAGCCAGAGAGAATGTCAGATTTCCTGGGACTGGAGTTGCGGATGGTCCAGACTCCATTTGGGTGCTGAGAATCAAACCCAAGTCTCTTGGAAGAGAAGGCAATTGCTCTTAACTGCTGAGTCATCTATATGGCCGTCGATCTTAAACTTTTGACTTATCATCTAGGTCAGCTTCCAGAGCACTTGGGATTGCAAACCTGAGGCTAGACCTTTTACTTTCTATATATAACACTGGTGGGAAACTCATTTCGTTTAGAAACACTAAACACCTATTGTGGCTTCCCTAATAAGTTAATATGGTAATCTGTATACACATCAGGTCAACCTCAGGAAAAGCAATGCATATCAAATAAAAGAAACAGTAGCTCAGGAAAACTCACTCCCAAAGACCACTGGGTGGGTTAGAAGAGGAAGCCATTGCTACAGTACAGGGTCTAGGATCTTACCTCTCAAAGCCACCAACAAGGGCACCAAATGGAAAAACCCTTAGTTACCTACTGCGGGGTTAGGGCAGGAAAGACGCTGCAGTACTGCATTCTCACAGAGACCTTCAGACCCAACCCCCACCAATCTGCTGCCACCACCCCTGACCCACAGGACAAGGAGCCGGGCTGGCACTGAAGCCACACTCGGCTGTGCACTATGAACAGAGATCTATTCATAAAAGGACTGCTGCACACAGCACCAGGCTGCCTTTGTTCGGATCACACTCCTCTGCTGCCAGAAGTAACAGCAGGCGTGTGCGCTTCCGATCCGAGGCAGTGGCTCGCCTTGGAGATCACCTTCTCCTAGGCGGCACACTTTGGGCTTTTGGAGACTGGAGAGCCACGCCACTTCATACCGGGCCCCCTGACTTGGAGAGAGCTTACGTTGTGGTGACGATGCTGCTGACATTTGAGACACAAGAACAATTCACAGTGGGGACGTGCAGGGCTGGGATCCAGCCAGTTGGTATTCCAGGGAGCCAAACAGGAAGAAAGTCACACACCATGAGAGCAAAACCCAAGAGGCCCTGGTGTCTTGGTGATGGTGGTGCTGAGCCCATCCAGGGCAGGGTCAGACCCCAGCCCCAGATCTATAGGTCCCATTAACTGGGGTGGGGGGAGGATAACACAGATGCTAGTCAAAGCATTTTGCTTTTAAGGGCAGATAGCACAGGGCTACAGGGCTACTGTGCTATTTATTGCTGGGTTTATTGCACTCTTTGGAATAACTTTAGAAGCCACCAAAAGTACTGCTACAGATTGGGTTCTACAGCTCAAGGATCTGCTTACATCTAAGCTTGGGGTGGATGTCTGGAGTTCTGTCTCCTTCGGATCTATCGGACTGAGGATCTATCACTGGCTGTCTCCTTTCCTTTTGTCTTCCCTCTGTACATCTGCATGTGTAAAAACTTCCCTCTTTCAGTAAGGGCCCCTTCATATTGAATTAGCATCCAGGCAAGGCTCTTTAACCCGGAAGATCCTGTCTCCTAAATACAGTACTGGGGGGGGGGGTCACTTCAATTCAGCACATGAACTTTGAGAAGACAATTCAATCAATCTACAACACAGTTTCTGAAAATAGTAATACAGTGGTGGCTGTGCTTTCTAGCACAGAGGACATTCGCTGGGCAACCTCTGAAAGTGAGAGGCTCTGCTTCGTTGCCTTGGACGTAATGAAGAATGAGAAGCCACACAAAGAAAAGGATGTGTGTGCTAATGGGGGCCATACCTGAGTCCAGCAATTGTAGCTTCAAGGGCTGGTAGGCCTCCAAACATTTAGGGGAAGCAACAGATGGGAGTGAGGGGCCCAGGAAAAATCTATAAGGTTATGACCAATGCAGGAGTGGGAGGCACATTCAAAAGTCAGAGCTACCTTTGCCCTGTGGGGGGCTCCAAGCTTCTGGACACATTTAATTACTTGCAGCCAGCCAGGGCAGGGGCAAAGTGCTAGAAAGAGGGCTTCTCTCTCCCTGTGGATATGGTTGAAGGCACGTAGACACGGAAGCTGGCCACATAGAGACCCAGTCCTGTATCTCCTCACCTAGGGGCCTCGCTTGGATGAGGCCACCTGAGAGACGGACCCAGAGAGAGGGCTCTGCTGCTAGGTTATCCTGCAACTTAGTTGACAGGAGCGTCGGAGAAACCGGAAGAAGAAGCAGCAGAGTGGACAGCTGCTAATACTCAGAGACTCTGACATTTTGTTTTTACTACCAGAGAAAATTAACTTTACTCTGAAGGCTAAACCTTTTCTTAAGAAGTCATACACCACTTAGTACACGCCCACTGGAAAAGCCAAGTTATAACTACCAGGTAAGGCACAAGAATGCCCTTTGAATCCTGAGCACACAGCAGCTCCTCCTAACTCAATCCTGGCTGGCTATGCACGGCCCCTGTGAGTCCTACCGGGAAATCCCATGTTCTCTCTTTAAAGGAATTCTTGGAATTCCACTGGGCCTCTGCAGGTCTCGGGAACAGATGAGGACTGGGCTGATTAATGGAAAAGGGCTCCAGGCCAGCAGACAGAGTGAAGAAAGCTTGGTGGGAAGGGGCAGCCATGACTCTCCTCCTGGTGCATAACATAAGTAAAGCGGGCTCCTTGTCCCATAACTGCGTTGCTGCATTCGGCCTGAGTTATAGAAAGGACAAAACTATGGGAAATAGCTCCTGCCTTGCTTTAGAAATTAGGCCTTTTAAGTCACCACACACAGTGGTGCTTGCCTTGTGACATTTTCACACATGTTTTATTTTTCTTGGTGATCTCCCTTCTGCCCGCTCGGCTGGTCCCTTCCTCCTCCCAGGAACTTCTCTCTTACATCCATGTCACATCTGTTACTTCACCTGTGTAAGACCTCCTTTTCCCTCCTCACGGTCTCTTACAGTTTCATGAGCTACACACACGCTACATGCTACACACTACAGGCTACACGCTACATGCTACATGCACATACAGGAAGTGTTGCTGTCTGCAGCATGATAATCATGGCACCCTGACTGCAACCTCCTTTCATCTGATAAACTTCAGTGTGACCTCAGGTGCAGAGTTGTGTAAAGTTTGTGCAAGTCAAACACTGACAGCGAATCATAGCGGAATTTGTTCCAACACAAGTCTTCGGTACCTATATCTCACCATTTATTAAAAGTGAGAAAGCACATTTGCATATTAATGAGATGGATTTGCCCATTGATTTTTACATAAAGAATGAAAACCCGGCTGACTATCTGACAGGGTCTCACTACTACGTGGCCCTGTATGGCTTGGAACTCGCTACATAGACCAGGCTGGACTGCAACTCATAGAGGTTGCTCACTCTCCCAAGTGCTGGGATCAAGGCTCTGGTCACTACACCTAGACACTTAGGGCATCTTGAAGGTTTTTCTGAGTTCATGCATAGTTTGCTTTCACAGACGGCAGTGCTCCGGACACTAGTCTCATAAATGTGTAGTATGAAAAGGGAGGGACCACTTAACAATTATTAGAAATTCTGTCCTAATCTCACGTCAAAATTCACTGAACAGTTTCTTCATGAAACTCAAGTTAATGGCACAAACAGTGATTTTTTAAACACTCAGACATTCTAATCCAATCCAATCCAGAGATCTACTAACCCAATACTTATATGACAGTAGGGAAATATGAAAAGTATTCGTTTCCCATAATTAAAACCTTATGTTCCTTTAAAAACACAGTCAAAACATGCAACTCCCAGCATGGAGTAGATTTGAATCTGAGCTGATGTATTTCGGGAGCATTTGTTGGCTTTGTATGGTGTGATGACACGTACTACACATGATACACCTATGGCCCTTAGATCCAAGGCTTCAGTCACCTTAGATTCATTACATGGGTAATTGTGAATTAATGTCTGGGTGCTGCTTGTCCAAGGCTCTTTGCTTTGTCCCTGCTTGCAAGTGTCCTGTTTCCATCCATGTTTGACTCACGACACACAGTTTAAGGAGTCGGCCTTGAGAAGGCAGAAGGCAGCAGACAGCACTGTGGGCCGGAGAGATGCTTAATTGTCTGTCTTCCCAGCGAGAAATCTCTGGGATCAGCGCCCTAACCATGTCGAGTATGCAGTTTTTTAAGACAAATATTTTATTGAGATGAAAAGAAATACGTGTCTAAAGAAATGAGATGTCAGTGGGCGTGCATGGGTGTGCAGTGTACACACTCACAAAGTACCACAAATCATGTCACATACATATAACCACACACACATTAGTAGTCATTGTCTGTGGTCATTAAGGGTGAATGGAGGGGGGAGGCAGAGGGGAGGTGGAGAAGGCATTGGGAGGAGAGAAGGGAGAGAAAATCTCAGTGAGGATGAAAGAGAGAAGAAAGGAGAGGAGGGCAGGGGAGGGGAGGGGAGGGGAAGAGAGGAGGGGGAGAGGAGGAGAGGAGAGGAGAGGAGAGGAGAGGAGAGGAGAGGAGAGGAGAGGAGAGGAGACGAGAGGAGACGAGACGAGACGAGACGAGACGAGACGAGACGAGACGAGACGAGACGAGACGAGACGAGACAGAGACAGAGAGAACCATGACCACTGTGGTAGAGATCCAATCACAGTGTTAACCGCCACTGCCAAAGACTGCATCCAAGGTCAGTCTTATTCTTAGAAACGGTAACTAGTATTTCAATCACAGCATCAAATGTAACTTAACAACTCTCCATTAACTTTTACCTACAGAGAGGGACATTACCTCTTCTTAGAAACCACCCAGTGCTTTGTATCTCATTTACAAAAACTTGGGGTGGAGTCCAAAGCTATAATTTATCTTTAGAGTTCAAGGAATTTGGCACCATCTATGGTAGCTCAGCACCTGAAATCTGTGCTGGATTCTGTTTAAAACCCGTGAAAGGAGACGTGTCCCAGGGTTCCGAAGGGCCAGTGATCTCAGGAAAAGACAAGCAGCGGCCCTGGGGACCTTATTCCATCTTTAATAATACCTAACAGCTTGTTAGACACAGAGTCCCCTCACCAGAGTTAGCCTCGTGTAGTCCAACAGTCTAGGAAGGGTCTCTCAGTTCTCAGGCATCAGTGCCAGGGGAAGGCTAGTGCTGGCACAGGGCTGCAAGTGTTTCTTTGGCACCGTCTCACAGATGACCTGTTCTCTCTCTGCTTAATTTTGCTATCTCTTTTAAAACCCAAGTGCGGCCATTTGGGCCCATTTCTACATCGGTCCATCAGTCATTCACAACTTAGTCATTCATACAGTATGCTCGCTCAGGCTGTGGGAGGAGAGGAGACAGACGGAGCACCCCACCCCAGGGGGAGTTTTCTGAGCTGTGGTGTGCGGTGTGTCCGGAACTGTGGGTAAAAAGCAGAACAGAGGCCACGGAGGCCAGGGAGGCCACGGAGGCAATGTGTGCTGTTGCTATTTGATCTTCCAAACTTGAGACCTGGGCAGAATCCACTTCGTGTCCCCAGTGTCAGTATAAGAGAAGAAGCTGAAGTCGGTGTCCTGTGCATCGGTGGCAATAAGATTACTGTGTAGATTTTTAAATCCATGGAAGAAATGAGCAAGTATTGATGTAGAGAAGGGGTCTCTGCAGGACTTTAAAAGAAGAGTCATCCAAGCAGACCAAGAGAAGGGGGGACACATCTGTGTCACCTCCAGCTTCCCCCTACTCAGTCCATGGAACAATCTCGTTTTCTGACTCCTGCTCCTGAGCATCATTTGCTCCAAACGTCTGTGCAAAAGGGAAGCATTAAACGAAGCTCCTGGGTCGGTAATTAAAGGCAATGATTTCAGCGGATAGAGTTTTGTTTTCATAATCTGCTCTTTGTCTGCACAGAGCCAGCTCTTGGCTGCATCTGCCACCGCTGGCCTTTGCTCTGTTTACTCTGAAGAATGAGGCGCTGTTCTGTTTGTTTCTCGTTTTCAGTCTGTAAAACTCTGTTCTCTTGGTTCTCTATTCCAGGAAGGAAAAAAAAAAAAAGAACAAGGCTCTTTAAATATCACAGCAGTGACTACTCACCCGTACACACAGCCTCAATATTAGCGATGACAGACACTCAGGGGAATGTGCAAGAATTTTCCCGCTGCCAGCCTTGCTCTGGCAGGTGGACCTCAATTGAGAAAACCACTTTTTATTCAGCTGTCAATCACTTGGTGTACCTGGCTGCATTGCACCACTGTGTGTGTGTGTGTGTGTGTGTGTGTGTGTGTGTGTGTATTTCAAAAGGTCATTCACCTGTCCCAGGGTCCAAAGGGATTGTTCCTTTTACTGTAGGAGTCACTGTGGTGATATATTAAGACCCAGCTAAGGAAGGTGACTTAGGAATACTGTGAGATAAGAGTGGGAGGAAAGATTAGGAGTATGTGCACAGAATCCCAACAATGAAGAAAGGAAAAGGGGAGGGAGGAGGGGGAGGGAGGGGAAGTAGGATGGGGAAGAAGGGGGAGGGAAGAAGGGAGGGAGAAGGCAGAGAGGGAGGGGGAGGAAGAGGGGTGGAGTGGATGAGGGAGTGGAGGTGAAAGGGAGGGGAGGGGTGGAAGAAGGAGGAGGGGAGAAGAGAGGGGAGGAGGGAGGAGAGAAGGGAGGGAAGGAGGGAGGAAGAGAGAAAAAAAGGAAAGAAAAAGACAAACTGACATACATACATACAGACAGACAGACAGATACATTCCTCTGTTGAAAAGTGAGTGAAAGGGGGCTGGGGTGTCTGGCACACTGGCAGAGCGCCTACCTTGAATGTGCGAGGGAGGCACTGAGCTCCTACTCAGACTTCATTTTGAAAATGACACCCACTCCCTCCCTCCCTCCCCAAAGAAAAGATGTACATAGGAACCACACCGAGGGAACCTTGTTACAGAAGAAAGGGAATTGGGCAGCTGAGGTCACTACCTAGTTCATTATCTCCACATCTTCCCTCTGACAGTGAACCTCCACTGCCTGCTCAGATCGCGGTACAGGTCAAAGCAGGCAGTGAGTCAGGCCAGTTTCACTGCCTGTGTGGGCTGTAGGTTGTGAAGGCTCTTCGCTGAGCTTAAGGCTTTAGCTAGCTGGCTGAGTGGCTGTGTATGATAGCGACTGTTAACTGTCAGCTTGGCAAAATCTAGCGTGATCCAAGGATGGGCCTCTGAGCATACCTGTGGGAGATTCCCTTCGCCCATGCCCACTGATGTGGGAGGACCCATCTTCACTGTGGGCAGGACCGTTCCCTGGGCAGGGGATCTGGGTTGTATTGTAAATCTCTGGTGAGCCTTAGCTTACTGGGGACTCACTGAGTGAACGACTCAGAAGCGGGAATCGATGCTAAAAGCAAGAGGAATTTATGGTTCCAACATGTTGGGGTCTCCCTGCACATGGAGAGAGAGAACGACCATGCACAGCCTGTCTGGCCAGCCTTTATACAGTTCTCCAGGCAGCAGCCATTAGGCACAATGTGATTGGCAGAACAGTGTGACTTTAAAACTGATTGGTCTATAGGGAATGAAGTGAGTGGAATGTGTCTACCCCTACCCACAGGTGGCCAGTGGTCAGCCCCTCCTCCCTGTGGTCTGAGGGATGTAACTAGCCCCCCCCCCTTGCAGAGGGAGGGGTGCCTATGCTCTTTATGACCTTTCACTTCCCGGAGGGGACGGGTCCAGAGGAATTTTCTAAAGTTCCTGAGCTGACCTCTTCAGTATAAAACACAGAACAGGAGCTGAGTGGAGGGCAGCCTGGGCTCACTCCACGTCTTGATTGTGGCCATCATGTGCCCAGCTGCTTCAAGCTCCTGTCTTGTTTAAAAACAAAAAAACAAACCTTGGATCCACAGCCTGTGCTAGACCAGAAAAAGTCAGGAGAATGGAGGATAAGAGAGTCTGCTAAAAAAAAAAAAAGACAGGCTCTCGATCCGTAATGATGGTGTTTGAGGAAAAGCGCTGCCGACCTATAATAAGCCTGTGTTCAGATAAAGGAAACTGCCGTCTGCTGCTGCATTAAAATATTTATACTTATGTGGGATTTTCATAATTATACAACAACGGCTCACGCTGACGTTTATGCTGTTAAAACGCTGAAGTTTACAATTTACGTGTCTCAGGTACCCGGATGTTTACAGGCTACGGTTGTGGTGTGGAACCTGAGAGCCTTCAGATTAGCCCCAGCTCTTCCAGGATGAGATTCTGAGAGGCAAGTCCTTCCCAGGTGTTATCTGTCTCAAAGGTAAAAGCAAGAGGCAGAGTTCTCACTGCAGAGACTACCAACAGAGGCACGGGCACGCAAAACAGGCTGCTTCCTCTGTGTGTGAGGGAAGGACACCGGAGTCAGAACCTGTGGCATGGGCCGTGCACCTGCCATCCGCTGGCTGACTGTCCTAAGGACTCTTTCTGGGCCTTGAGGCTGAAACTGCTGCAACTCTTTACCTCCAGAGCAATGCAGATGAAAGGGGTACAGGGCAGTCTGCCAGGCCAGCTTCTTCTGCCAGTCCAGCTTCTCCTGTTATTGACAGGCTCTGATGGAAGCAATACTGTTCACAAACACGCATGGACACCAGGACTCAAACCAAACAGAAGCTCAGATAAAACTAGGAAAAAAAATAACCCACACTAATTTGTTAAGCTCCAAAATAGAGCCAAATTCAAAGCTTTTATTGTTGAAACTACAAACAGAACCTCGGGTTCAAAAACACCAGGAAATGAAATGGTTCTACTTCTGAAATCATCAAGTTTGTTATGAAAACAATTGCCTAAGTAAGCTGTATAATTTTATTTAACCTCAGGTTTCTCTGTCAATTGGAGATATAATCAGGGTGATCAATGCAAGTATCACTTGGGCATCTATCCCTGCAACAGGGAAGATCTATGTCAGAGACAGCACATTGATTTTTCCACAGCAGAAAGGTTTTTTTTTGTTTTGTTTCTTCCCCCACCCCCACCACCGCACCCCTCCCCAGAACTGAGAATAGCTGAAGGCTGCAAAACCAGGCAGATGCCACACGGATGAGTCGTCTGGCTGGTGAGATCGTCAGAAAGAAAAATCACCCTTTGCACATCTCAGATTCCTGTCAGACCAGGCCATGGACACAGACTGACCTAAGCCAAAGCAGTTAATGGATGCAACCCTCCAGAGCCTACCAGGGCACCCGTGCTTCTCGGCTCCTCTTAGGATGCTCAACTATGAGCACAGGGAACTCTAGACTATCCACCTATGAGTCTTGTGGGTGGCCTTTCAACTCCACTTGGATTCTTTCCATTCTTTCTTGTTTGATCAGGTGAAGGCGGGGGTTGGGGGGTGGGGGGAATGCAGAAAAAGCACTATGATTCTGTTATTTCATTTTGCTTTTTACTTGTTGAAATTCTGCGTGTAGGGTGGCATATGAATGTGCACATACATGTGTGCACGTGAGTGTGGAAGTTGGACATTGATTTTGTCTCAATCACCTTCCACCTTATTTTTAGAACGATTTTTTAAAGGCTTGAACTCAGGCCATTAAGCTTGGCAGCAAGTACCTTACCCACTGAGCCATCTTGCCAGCTCATTCGCCTCACCTTTGAGACAGTTTCTTCGTGAGCTTGGAACTCCCAACTTGATAAGGTTAGTTGAGTGCTGTGTTCCAGGTACCCACCTGTCTACATTTGCTCTGCACCCGGACTGTAAACACATGCCACTGTGCCCAGATTTTACACATGGATGCTGGAGACTGAACCCGGGTCTTTCTTGTACAGCATCTGCTTTACCAGCAGAACCACATTCCCAGTTCCATAGTTCGACATTGCTGGATGGTAATCTTTATTACGCCAACCTGTGTCTGAATGCAGCCAAGTCATTTTGTAGGTGCTACAAGAAGTGAAATCACATGTTTATAGGAAGGAAAAAAGGAATCTATCTTATTCCAGAATGAAAGGAAGGAAGGAAGAATGAAGAAGAAGAGAGAAGGGAGAAGAAGGGAGAAGAGAAGGAAGGAAGAAAGAGAGAGAGAGAAAGGAAGGAAGGAAGGAAGAAGGAGAAAGAAAGAAAGTTGGATGTAGTAGTGCATACCTTGGGGTGGGAAGAGGGGCAGAGGCAGGTGGATCTCTGTGAATTTGGGTTCAATCTGGTTTACATAGTGAATTCCAGGACAGCCATGGGTACATGGCGAGACCCTGTCTCAGAGGGAGAGAGAGAGACAGACAGACAGAGAGACAGAGAGACAGAGACTTAGAGAGACACACACAGAGACAGAGAGAGACACAGATAGATAGGCAGGCAGGCAGGCAGACAGACAGACAGAAAGACAGATGTTTCTGCTGGTGATCTATGGTTGCTCCCAGTGAGCACAGACAGGAATGTACTTCACCCCCATCATTAATAGGCACAATCCACAACCTCTGTCCCTCAGATTTTCCTTTGGCCTTCACCCAGATATTCCTCTGCGATCCTCCCAGGTAAGACATACCTGATAAACAAGGGAGGAAAAGGATGGCCAGGATGGGCTGTGCCCATCAACTTAGGCTTCTGCCTGGGAGCAGATCCAGCTCTGGCTGGCTTTGTTCACAGACTCAAACGTCTTTGCCCCAGTGTTGAAGATCTAGCTGTTCCCAAGCAGAGAGGAGAGCCTGTCTTTGTCGGGGCTTTCACACTCAAGTGTCTGCTTTGGCTTCATTGCTCAAGTCAGAGCATTGCTTCCTTGGTTCACTGGGTTCACTCACTTGACTGAGGGCAAGATGCAGGCAGCAAGCTACAAATGGAGGGAGATCGAAAAAAGCCAGAAAAATCATGATTGTATCAAGGATTCTTAGCGTGTGTATCCTGAATATCTGTGCTAAGACAGGAAAAGGCACGAACAAGTTTCCCCTCAGACATGGACTCTCTGAGACTTAGAGCATAGGGTTTCAATCTTCAGGCTAAGTTGCCTGCTTGCTAAGGCAGCAGGACTCCCCAGTGGCCCATCCCAGATACAGAAAGCAGTATGGGGTAGACGGAGCCCTTCTTGCCTGGCTTAGCTGATTGCCTGCTGCTCCCGAGGAAAATGGAAAGGCTCCATTTCTTTACTCAGATTCGAGCATGAATTTAGTACCAAAACCCAGAGGTGCTTCAGGCAGGATTGCCTGAGACCTACTCTGTGCTAACAGAGGCTGTAGACTGGGTGATGGCCCCGGGCCCAGAGCAGTAGTTTGGGAAGATCACCCATGGTAACAGCTAGGGAATGAGTCTTTTCTAGATGCCAAAATCTCACTGCACACTGGAAGGAGAGAGAATCTATAAGTAATCCCCTTTAGAAAAACATTGACTTCATGTTCACAGAGGTTCTTGGTAGAGACGTCAAGATCAGGTCTGAGGAGTCAGGAGCTGCATCCTGTGAGTGAGGTGTAGAGATACAGGTAAGCTGGATGCCTCTGTTCCCGGGTGAGCCCTTCCCAGCTCCATGCATCCTATATCCACCATGTTGGTCAAGAGGAAGCCTTTCAAGGCATTGGTTTCCTGATCTGTACAATTCGGCATCGACTTCACCAGCTTTATGGAGCATTCGTAAAAATTTAAACAATCTCCATTATCACAGAATGAATGTTCAAGGAACAGAAGCTGTGGTTGCCACAGCCTCCGGCCTGCTGAACCCTCAAGCATCTGAGGAAAGCAAAGCAGCAAAGGATGCTGGGAGTGGAGGGCCTCCCCCACAGACACACCCACCCTAAGGCCTCTGTATGAGCTTCCTCAGGAGTTCTGAGGAGTCCTAGAGGGGAGAGAACTCTGGAGCTGCAATGATCAGTTAAGAGAAAAAGAAAAGCTCTCTTTTGTTTGCCAAGTTTCATATTCTACTGAACTGAACTACATAACCCCGTGAGCCTATGAAGTTCTTTGAGCACAGCCCCCACCCTTGCTACTCTCTCCTTCCATCTGTAGATGCATGCAACCAAAGGAGGTGAGTTTTGATCTCACATCATCCTGGAGACTGGGGCGAAAGTGAAGCTTGGACAGAGACCATCAACAAGGACAGAGGGTGAGAGCCACTCATAACAGTGCCTTCTCAGCAGGAACGCTCACACCAGGAGCCCCAATTCTCCAACCACAAGAATGCAAGGATTTGATGGGAGCCACTTGGATGGATGGTCCTTAGGTTCCTGCTTCCCTTTCTGATGCAGAGTCCTGGGCCTCCTGGAAGTGGATGGAGAGGGTTTGGAAGGCACCCTGGAGTCAGCAAGAGATGCAGAGCTCAGAGAGATCTGATCCCCGCACCAGCTTTGTTTGCAGTTCCTAATGTAACTAGGGCCTTAGAGATAGACAGGGGGACAGCTCTGGCCACCACAATAGAGAAGACAGGCATGAGCGACTAGGCGCTCACAGCTACTCTCTGGGCCACAACCAGTGGCCAACAAGCTGTGGCATAGAGGCCAGAGAAAATGGAGCAGAGGGACATACAGTTCCTGGGTAGAAACCTCTGGAGAAGTATGAAGACGTTTGCATATTTGCCAAACCGTTTGCAAGGCCTTGAATATGCCAGGTTAGCAGTCCCACTACAGAAATGCCCTAGGAAGTTTGATTCTCCCAGGACTGTGACCCAGGGCAGTGTCCTGCCTCTCTTGGGGGTCTCGTGAATGCCTCATGGCTGATGAGCTGATAGGGCTTTCAGAGAGGCTTTGAGAGATGGGTGGAGATGAGTACAGTGGTTTATTCTGAATTTCAGGATCGGGGTGCTCATTCCCAGCACAGTGTAGAGGTTATCAAGCCAGAGTGAGAAAGCCTTGTCCCTCTGGGTACTCAGTATGAATATTCAACTCCAGGCTCTCAGGCAGATATTGGTTTGGGGCATTGTATGCATTTCATGCCCTCAGCTCAAGTTATTCTGGACCCCCGCCCAGTAGGTAAGCTGAAGGCTCAGGCTAGACATGGGAAGAAGAATTTGGAGGGGGGAGCAAAAAAAAGCCCCCCAGACACAAGGGCCAAAGATGACTGGCATAGAGATGGAGAAAGCAGTTAGAAATGAGAGGAGAAATTGCCCTGGCCCACAAGTCCCCAACAAAACAGAGGGCACATTGCAAATGAGAGACAACAGCCGGCCTGGTCAAGGGGATGTTTTTAAGCACGGAGAAAGGAATGCAGTGTGGTGGGCAGATAAAAGGGCCTTTTAGGGAGCCGCTCTCACACAAAAGCACCTCTGTGGCTTCAAACAAGAGGGCCTGCCTGTGAGCCTCCAAGGTTTCCTAACCCAAATGTGCCCTTACTGATGTGGTTTGGAAATTAACCTGGCTTTTCTTCCCACTGCTGCTTTACATATTAATTAAAGTGTTTTCCTCAGGATCGCCTGCAGGCTGGCGAGATTCTACACAGACACTGAGTTTCTGTGGCTTCCAGCCATGTGTGCGTGTGTGTGTGTGTGTGTGTGTGTGTGTGTGTGTGTGTGTGTGTGTAGCTCCCTCTGAATTCCTCATTACTACAGACACCTCACCCCTATGAACTGTCTCAGGCTCGCCTGTGGCCTCCCCTCTAGGGGATGCATGGTACAGATAGCTGAGCAGGGGACATGCCCCCTACCTCCCAAGGAACTGCTACAGCCCACTTCCCTCATTCCTAAGTCTAGCTCTTCCTCAATTTTTCTTTTTCTCTTCTTCAGCAGCGCTTGGGAGACGGTGCACAGGACTCACAATGTAAGAATACATGGCTTGCTTTATTTCCTGATTTTTGAGGGAGTCACGGTAGCTCCATATTTGGAGAGCATAAAAGATCTGGCCCAGGGATATGTGCAGTCACATTGCTGCCTGAGCAACCATCAAAGTCTGTCCTGGTTGGAAACTCAGCTTTTGGTAATGGAAGGTTCACTGTGGTAATAAGGGTGTAACCCATCTCCCATGGTTACTCTTCCTTTGAGGTCCGCACAATAAATGCATCTGCAACCCAAGGATAGCAGAAGGGCGTAGAGGAGTCCTCCGGTACTGGGATCATGATCCTTACAATGTCATGAGCCCCTTGGGTTATCTTAAGCAAACGTTTATTTAGTATTACAGGGAGTCCATTCGATATAAACCGAAGGACAGGCCAAGAGTAACAGTTTGTACCTGAAATCCCAGAACTTGGGAAGCTAATGCAATTGAAGTTGGCCAGGGCTATGTAATAAGTTCCAGGCTAGCCTGAGCTATAAAGCAATAGCTTAGCTAGTCTCAAAAAACAAACAAACAAACAAACAAACAAGGAACAAAAAAGAAAAGAAAACAAAAGGCAACTCTAGAAATGACTGGTAATCTGCTACAGGGCAAGTTGACCTCATATACCGAAGAGTAGGTTAGTCTAAGATGTGTGTGATGGAGTTCCAACTTGTAGAAAGAGACATCTGTCCTGCAATGGGCATGAGCCTTGCATCACATTGAGGCCTTGCACCTGCTGGAAGAGAAACACCCAACTTTTCCATTGCACGAGGCTAGCAAAGTATTCCGTGAGGACTTGGTCTGTGCACAAGCAAGAGCGAACAAAGCTTAGCCAACCACTCGGGTCAAATTCTGACCTGAAAGAGTCAATAAAGCCAGCCAGGCAAACAAACACCTATGACCCTAGGAGTAACCCATGCTTAACAGAACCAAGCTCTGCATCTCCAGGGAAGAAAAATGAGAAGGCCCTGCTTTCTGACTGGTGTTTACCATGCGGACACGAAGGGGTTAATTACAACCTAAATTCATCATAATGAGAGAACAGACATGTAGGGAAAGGTAGCCTCCTGCTTCCTACACACCAGCCAGCCCCCGGGGAATGTGTCTTTTACATGGCTATGTCCTGTGTGCTGTCCTGTGGCCCTTTTCAGACTCACTCAATTATGGAAAGCTCATGATGGCCTTCATATGAAAGCCCAGAATATAGCTTACAATGGACGAAAGGGCTGAGAGATCACATGTGTCCACACAGAGCCTCAGCTTCCGAGACACACACACACCATCACCCTCACCTCCCCACCCCCATCCTGCACCCAACCCCCACCCCAGCCAAGCTGACTGCTGGAGGCAATCAAACTGTGAGGAATGCACAAGAGGCAGAATGCTGCACCCCTTCCCTCTGAGGGCCCCAGCATACCCCTCCCCAGCACTGAGGTCCAAAAGAACAACAGGATATCCAGGGCAGTACCTCCCTCAGCATGCCTGTCTGCTTGGACACAAAATTTAAGACAGAGCAGGATTAGGTTATCATAGAAAAAAAATGTCATGAACTGAGTTAACCGAATCCTCTAACAGGGTTTGGCTCTAAGGAAGAGCAAATCCCCACCCACAGAATAGCTAAAGGCTGTGAGAAAAGGCAGATCTCCTGTCTAGTGCCCTCCCAGGATCCTGTACGGCAGAGGGCATGGGACTCCCCAACCCCAAGACTACCTACTGTGATACCTCCTGGAAAATAAATGCCCAGATAATGTAACACGAAGCTAGCAAAGTAATCAACAAGTGCCTACTATGTGCACACACAGAAGAGGAACAAAGCTTACCCAACCACACAGGTCAAATTCTGATAGGAAAGAGACAATGAAGCTAGTCAGGCAAACATCCAGGACATTCAGCAAGTGACAGATGTTCAGCAGATAGAAAAGAGCAAAGGAGTCTATGAGACAGAGGTGTGGCTGGAGTTTCCACTGTAAACGAGTTAGCAGGGTTTTCCTGAGAACCATTTTAGAATTACCTACAATAATCTTAGTTGATGACTTGGGAGGTGATTCCATTAAATGCCTGGGGAAACATCTATGAGGAAGGAAGTTAGCCCGGGAGACGGTGGGATCTCCTCCACCTTGCTTGAGGAGTCTCGAGAGGGCTTGTAGGGCCATGGCGGAAGTGGGGTCAACTCTATAGCATGCTGGCCATGACAGGAGAGCACAGATAAAGCCTAGCTCTGAAGGCAGAAGGTCATCCCGAGGGCAAGGGGAACATCCTGGTGGGAGCAGGGACAACAGGGATGGAGAGCATGAGAGATGGCTATGGGTTGTCATGGAGACAGCAGTGTCAGCCAGAGGTCCGATCCGGGCAAGCTGGGATGAGCTAGGAATGTCCTCAGGCCATGGTCAACAAACTGTCACAGCTGGCCTGTTGGCCGGTGCTGCTGACATGCAGCGAGGCTAGAGGTAGGGCCCCAGGGTGGGTCATGTGGAAAAGGAAGTTGGATCAAAGGGTATCCTGAGCTGGCACTGACCCTCTCAGTGTCTCCACAGCCTGCAAGTCGAGAGGCTACTGGAACGGGTGTGTGCTGCAGCTTCCCAGAGGGGCTATGTAGAATGGCAGGGGCATCGCTGTGGGTGGATCCATGGCAGGATCAGAACAAGCAGATATGTTCTCAGCAATTGGTCTGCATGGGGTTGAAGGAAAGAGAACATCCCAAGGAGCAGTGTGTAGTGATGGGGTGGAGAGGCCCCTGGGTTTGGGATGTAGGGATTCTCCACTTCCATGCTCCCAGCTGCCATCTGATTCTGTCCCCTGTCACAGAGCAATCTGCTTAGTGAATCAGTGAATGGCCTTCAGGGCTCCTTCTTGGTCATTTGAAAGCTTGTCACTTATCATCAAATCAGTGACTCCAACAGAAGACCTCTACCTCATGTGGATGGGTGATCATGGCAGAGGTATCAGATGAATCTAGCATCAGTCCTTGAGGGTCTGTTTATGTGGGAGAGAGGTCAGAGTTTGTCTTTGCCACAAAAGGAGCTGTCTGCAGTCTTAACCTATTCAACTTCATTTAATTCTTCATCAGTTAAGCTTTTGCGAGTGTTATAAAGAAAAAGCTGTCTACCCTGTAGGTTAAGGCAGCTGGAGGCTGAGGCAGGAGGATCGTGCGTTCAAGGCCAGCATGGGCTGATGGTTTAGTGATAAGAGTACCTGTTTAGGGTCTGTGATGTCCTGGGAGAAACCCTAGCACTGGAGGAAGAGAATGGAGAAAAGCTTGAGGCAGACTAGGAGCTGCTGCAGCCTGATTTCCAAGGACTTCATCTTGATTTACAGACAGGCTAAGGGAACTCAGTCTGCTGCTAACAGAGAAGTCAGCAATAAAACTATCTGCCCAAAGACACACCAGCCTGGGTTGATTCCTAGTGTCCCTTCCTTAGTCTCTGTATTGATGCCCCTAAGGTTTAAAGCAACCCGTGCTTAGAGAAGTTCACTGGCCATGGAGTTCCACGTAGATGTTTCTTCCTTAATTTACAGAGTGGTATTTTACAAATAAAAACGAGGAGTTCTTATTGTCTAAAAAATCAACAGAGAGGAGGGCTAGGGAGATGGCTGGCTAAGGACAGTCTCCAAAGTGTGAGTCCCCAGCACCCACATAAAAGTTGGGTGTAGTCATACTGCCAGTCACCCCAGTACTGGGGGAGTAGAGACATGCAGACAGACCCTCGGGGCATGCTGGCAAAGCAGCCCAGCTGAACTGTGAGCACCAAGTTCAATAAAAGATTCAGACTCAAAAAATAATGTTTAGCAATTGATCACTACACACACACAGAGAGAGAGAGAGAGAGAGAGAGAGAGAGAGAGACAGAGAGACAGAGAGACAGAGAGACAGAGAGAGAAGAGACAGAGAGACACAGAGAGACAGATAGACAGACTTCTTCCCATTCTTCAATAACTTGTAGTACGGACCATGCTGCAATTAAACGTCTCACGTATCTACCTGTTCTTAAATAAAAAGGAAACATTGTTTCCCCTCCCCAAGATAGCTGGTAAGGGCTCTTAACAAAAGGCTGGCGCTTCAGAGTAGAAGCAGCGGCGTGAGGCCCCTTTAGGGTGGGTGCTTTCCTTAAACAGTCAAGAAGCCAACCATCTGGCCCTGTATCCTGACTGAGTCACCAGATAAACATCCATGAGTGGAGGCTCTTGGAGGGGCCTGGCTGAAAGCTGCTCTCCCGAGGACTCCGTGCTTCAGGTGTGGCTATTGACTCAAGCTTGAGCAGGTTTTCAGTCACGCCTGGGCCCTTCCAGCTAACTTTCTCTGGAGCAATGGGATGTGAGCATAGGGCAGGGTGAAGCAGAAAGACAGGGTCAGCATCCTGAGCCTGGCAGCTTGGTGTCCTGTCCTAGGAGAATGCCAGGCAAGAAGTCAAAAAGTTCCTGTCAGCTGCCCTTGCCTTCCACTGGCCTGCCTGGGGTGTCCGGAGGCGAGTTTACTTCCAGAGGAAGGCTGAGATTTAGATCTCAGAAGGCAAACCCAGGCAGCAGTTGACTGGAACAAGATGGGAGACACACACTTGACTCACACTGAAGGCATTATGTGAACTTTTGACTGCCAGGGAGGAACTGCATGTGCCCACCCTGTCTTCAAAGCCTAGGGGAGTGTACCCACTTTAATAACTCCCAGGAGGAAAGCAACACAAAGGGAAAAGGCTCTGGTGGAGAGGGCCCAAAGCTGGCCTTGCTGTGGGCCAGGAGGACAGAGGAGCTCAGAGCTGGATCAGCCACTTGACCGGACGTGGCCGTGCCAGGCAGCGCAGCCGGAAGCAGGAGGCGAGGACACTGAGCCAAGAGCTTAATGTCTTCAGAAAATGGCCCAGGCGGGAGGAAGGCGGACGTCTGCTCTGAGAGCAGTAAACAAAACCCTGGCCACTGGCCAGCGAGCTGCTGCAGGCATGAACCGAACAACCCTGAGCTGATCCTCGAAAGTCCAGGAGCATCCGTGCGGCTGCAGTCTGTCCGTGGGCCTGCAGAAGCCATGGCAGTGAACCCGCACTTGCTTGGCATCAGGACCAGACTCTGCCCAGGCCTGGCTGAGAGGGCACGGCAGGGGACGGAGAGCCAGTGATAGATGGCTTGGGCAAAGCTGACCCAGGGACCAGTGGTGGAAGAGAGAGAAAAGCCATGGTTTTCACCCAGGAGTCACATGGGTGAAAACATGGCAAGCCTGTAGCTGGGTGCTTGCCCATGGGACGGGTCTGTCCCCTGCTGACAACATGAACAGAGACTTCTGAAGTTCTCTCCTTCTTGGGAGCAAAAGGGCTAAGTAAATTTGTTCTTGTACAAACAAGAGGGGCATGAAGGTGGAGTAATGGCATCAGCCACTTAGTCTCTGCCTGGCAGTGAAGCTGCTCACCCATTCCAGTGCCACAGCTCTGGGACAGCATTGCAGTATCAAGCAATGGGGGTGGGGGGGTGGGGGGTAGGGGTGGGGGTGTGGAGAGAAGCTGGCAGGAGGGATGGCTTCCTCCTGACTTGGGCAAGTATGTGTTCAGCATTGGCTATGAAGGTGGTTTCTCCTTCTTCAGGCATTATGGAACTTTCCAGAAATGTGACAGATGATTAAGCTGATGACATTTGCATCAGTAGATGACAAGAATGCAGCCTGGTAATTTGAAATTGACAGCGTTGGGACATCATCAGATCTCATTTGTATGGGTCCAGCTCCTTTGCTCTCAATGTCATCAGAAACCTTCCCAGAGATCCACAGTGACGGGCACACATATGGCATTCTGCCACAAAGACCTACCTGGCCACACACAGGACATGAAGCACCAGGGCTTGAAGCACAGCAGGTCAGCCCTAGAAGGACCAGTGAGGCCAGCATTCCTACACTGTCCTTGGATGTGCATAAGTGAGAGGCAGAAGGCTCCCTTCCAGTCTCTGCAGCAGTGCTTGGTCACCAAGGTAACCAAGCCCTTTAGATCAAGCAGGGGAGCAGAGAAAGCTGGTCCCCAGGATTTTGCTGATGCCTGGCCCTCCACCTGTATATGGGATATAGGTGCTACATGTGTGCTTTGCTGCAGAACATACTGTCTACCCAAAGGCCTAAGTCTGTCTGTGGCGTGCCCTCAGCCTCAAAACAGTCCCGCCTCCAAAGAAAAACCCTCAAAGAAAGTGTCTCCTATTTTCTGCTTAAGGTTGACTTTCCTCCTCTGGCACCCCTCATCCACACCAAGTTACAAAGTAGAGAGCACTCATCACATGGATGGACGGCAAACATCAGTCATGCCTGTAACTGCCTCCCGCCGGAACATGGAGGCTCGACTGGACAGCTGTGAAGAGCAGAGTGGTAGAGTGGAAACTCGGTCCTCGACCTCCTTCCTGCCTCTTTGACTCGTTGAGCATGTGCCCACCTCAGTGCCTTGGCGCTTCCTGCCCTGCTCAATGATGCGTCCCTTCCTCTTGTGCACACAGCAGACAAGCAAGCATGCTGTGTTCCCCCTGTCTTCTACTCAAGCTCTGTTCTCTGACTGGACCCCAGCTCTGCCTCCTCCTCTCCAATGCCACAGTGATGCTGCACAGGGAGCGGGGGCTGAGGGGCAGGAAGGGAAGACCAAACATCCCAACTCACCCTGATTGCATCTAAAGGTAACCACCATTTGCAGCCAAGGGACCCTAACACACTTCCTTTTCCTGTGTCTCTTCAGTGGGAGAGCCTGAAAGGCTTCCAGATTCTTGTGAACTTTTACTAACCAAGGTGGTTGTATGAAATCTGTGGCCTCGTAGAAAAAGAGACAAAAAAAAAAAAAACAAAACAAACAAACAAACAAAAAAAAAACCGGGCGTGGTGGCGCACGCCTTTAATCCCAGCACTTGGGAGGCAGAGGCAGGCGGATTTCTGAGTTCAAGGCCAGCCTGATCTACAGAGTGAGTTCCAGGACAGCCAGGGCTACACAGAGAAACCCTGTCTCAAAAAACTAAAAAAAAAAAAAAGAAAAGAAAAGAAAAGAAAAGAAAAGAAAAGAAAAGAAAAGAAAAGAAAAAGAGAGAAATGTTGCCAGGCATACACCTCTAATACTAGCACTAGGGAGGCAGAGGTAAGTGGCTCTCTGAGTTCCAGGGTCCAGCTTGGTCTGCCGAGTGAGTTTCGGGACAGCCACAGATACACAGAGAAACCCTGGGTCAAGAAAAGAAGAAGAAGAAGAAGAAGAAGAAGAAGAAGAAGAAGAAGAAGAAGAAGAAGAAGAAGAAGAGGAGGAGGAGGAGGAGGAGGAGGAGGAGGAGGAGGAGGAGGAGAAGGAGGAGGGGGGGAAAGGAGGGGGGAGGAGGAGGGGAAGAGGAGGAAGAGGAGGAGGAAGAGGAGGAGAAGAGGAGGAGGAGGCGGAGAAGGAGAAGAAGAAGAGGAGGAGGAGGAGGAGGGGGAGAAGGAGGAGAAGGGGGGGAAAGGAGGGGGGGAGGAGGAGGGGAAGAGGAGGAAGAAAAGGAGGAAGAAGAGGAGGAGGAAAAGGAGGAGGAGGAGGAGGAGGGGGAAGAGGAGGAAGAAAAGGAGGAAGAAGAGGAGGAGGAAAAGGAGGAGGAGGAGGAGGGGAAGGGGAAGAAGGGGAAGGGGAAGAAGGGGAAGGGGAAGAAGGGGAAGGGGAAGAAGGGGAAGGGGAAGAAGGGGAAGGGGAAGAAGGGGAAGGGGAAGAAGGGGAAGTGGAAGGGGAAGAAGAAGGGGAAGAAGAAGGGGAAGAAGAAGGGGAAGAAGAAGGGGAAGGGGAAGGGGGGGAAGGAGGGGAAGGAGGGGAAGGAGGGGAAGAAGGGGAAGAAGGGGAAGAAGGGGAAGAAGGGGAAGAAGGGGAAGAAGGGGAAGAAGAAGGGGAAGAAGAAGAAGAAGAAGAAGAAGAAGAAGAAGAAGAAGAAGAAGAAGAAGAAGAAGAAGAAGAAGAAGAAGAAGAAGAAGAAGAAGAAGAAGAAGAAGAAGAAGAAGAAGAAGAAGAAGAAGAAGAAAGAAGGGGGCTGGGGGAATGTCCCAGGGCATAAGATCATGCAGTTGTAATGAGACAAGCCACACAAGTGTACACAGCTCTAACTGTGCCAGGATCATCATTATTTGGCCCTTTCTGTTGTATGTACTCAACTGTGATTCCCACACATATAAGACACTAGTGGGTCACTAGGACTCAGTGATGTTTACTTAGGACAGCTCAGGGCTTTCTCCCCAGTGAGGTCATGCTTCTCCGAAGCCAACGGATGAGGTACGGGCTTGTGCAAGTATGAGTGGAGATGCGGCTCAGTTGCTAGAGTGAGTATAGCATGCACGAAGGCGGCCTAGGCCCCACCCTCAGCACAGCAGAAATGTGGGGTGAGTCTGAAGCCAGCATGTGCTACAGGAGACCCTGTATCAAAATACAGAAAGACGGGAGGGAAGAAGGGAGGAAGGGAGGGGGGAGAAAGGGAGGGGGGGAAAGAGAGAAAAGCTATTCGGGTAGTGTTTCAGCAGAATACAAAGCAGCTGAGTCAAAACCCACTGTGTGGGCTGGAGAGATGGCTCAGCGGGTAAGAGCACTGACTGCTCTGCCAGAGGTCCTGAGTTCAAGTCCCAGCAACCACATGGTGGCTCACAACCATCTGTAATGGGACCCAATGCCCTCTTCTGGTGTGCCTGAAGACAGCTACAGTGTACTCATCATATATATAAAGTAAATAAAATGTTAAAAACAAAACCAAAACCCCACTGTGTCACAGCCCATGTTCCATCCAGGATGAGTGAAGAAGAGCTGGAGTACTTAAGTTCTGGTCCCCTGGCTCACTCTCAGGACATCGGACAGGTTGAACCTCCATTTACCCTGGGGTTTGAATTGTCATGTTTTCAGGTATGAGATGGTAGTGAGTGGCAGTGCCTCTGGCACAGTGACTATGTGTCAGGGACCTGGTGCACACTCCCCTTCTAACCCAAGGTCTCACACAAACCCAGAAGATGACCATCTGTGTAGGAACAGCCTAGTTTTCCTCTTCTGGACACACAGTATGGCTGCTTTCAACTGCCTTTGAAGCTGTCTCCATGGGCTCAGCACTGGCCAATGAGAACCAAGCAGAAATGACAGGGGTCCCAAGAGTAAGCCATGAGTCACAGCATACAGTCAGAGCCTTCTCCCATGGGTAAGTTAAGCTGGGATCCCTCCCTATCCTCACTCACTGCTGGGTAGAGCGTTGCTTTTGGCACACTAGGGCAGCTCTATGCAAAGCACAGAGTTGTAAAGGGATTCAAATCTAGTGCTATTAACATAAAGAGCTACTTTACAACCACTGGGCCCTGGGGTGAGAGGTGAAGGAAGACAGGAAAGGGAGAGATTATATCGTATTAGTTTAACCCAACCACTTCATTCAGTGTAAAATTAGGGCTAGAGATGTAGTTTAGTGGCAGAAACCTCAGCTAGCATGTGCCAGGTCTTGGGATAGAATAGTGTACTGTACAGTACTGCCTAAATAAAAGACTTTTAAATTGAACTAGTTAAAACAAATAAAAATAAAATAAAATAAAAATAAAATAAAATAAAATAAAAATAAAATAAAATAAAATAAAAAGGAAACAGTCCTAAAGGTAATGGAGTCAGAATCCTGACTGTCCTGGTTTCATCCTGTTGCTATGTGACCAAAGCAACTTAGGGGATGAAATGGTATCGTGGCTCACACTCCCAGGTCACACAGTCCATCACTGATGGAGCCTGAAGCAGAAACCATGGAGGCTTGCAGATCCAGACTCCGCTTGCTTTCTCATTCAGACTACCTGCCCAGGGAGTCATGTCATTCACAATGGGCTAGGCCCTTCCACATCAGCTTAAAACCAATACCACTCTCCACAGACATGCCCACAGGCTGATGCAGTCTTTCAATTAAAAGTCCTCTCTCAGGTGACTCTGAGTTGTGTCAAGTTGACAGAGCTAAGATGGGCACCAACGTTGTATATAGCATTTATAAATACACTGGCAACAGTAGGAGATGGCAGGCCTGGGTGACGGGCACTGCTAACAAAGAAAGTTTAGGGACCCAGTGGAGATGCGGATGCGAATGGACAGATGTATCATGACAAAGCTTGTGGAAATAAGGTAAATGGTCCTTAAAGCAGGAAATCCAAAACATTAAAAACAAACTCAAAGATAAAAGGATGTCCCTTCACATTAGGAAAGACACTGCGCTAGCTATGCAGAATCCCAAGTCTTCCGTCCCATTTCTGAGCTGGTTCCCACATGCACAGGACTGAGACTCACGCTGGGTGAGCCACAACAGCAAAGGCATGGAGCTGAGTGTGGAGTCATGGCCAGCACCCCAGCACTAGGGATGCTAAGGCAGGAGACTCCATCTCCAGACAAAGCCAAAACAAAATCAAAAATAAAACAAAACCAAAAGAGCAAAACAAGGGCAGAAGTTTTCAAGCATTTAAACCAGTGATTCTCAACTTGTGGGTCCTACAACCCTTTCACAGGGGTCACATACCAGATATCCTGCATATCAGATTTTTAAATCATGAGTCATAACAGTAGTGAAATTACAGTTATAAGGTAGCAACGAAAATAATGTTATGATTTGGGGTCAGCACAACATGAGGAACTGTATTAAGGGTTGCAGCATTAGAATGGTTGAGAAGCCCTGATTAAAACAGAAAGGACAAAATACTCTAAGAACAAGCAGATTTAGTACAGGAGTGCTGGGTAATGTTTGACAGAGCATGTTACCTGCTCCCTCTGTTCGCTAATGTGAATGAACACAGACTTTCCTTTGGAAAGGCTTGTTTAGCTCTTAGTAACTAACTGCTAGAGATAGACAGAAGGGGATACACACAGACAGATACAAAGTCAAGTC
Source organism: Mus caroli (assembly GCF_978045245.1). Taxonomy (NCBI): domain Eukaryota; kingdom Metazoa; phylum Chordata; class Mammalia; order Rodentia; family Muridae; genus Mus; species Mus caroli. Next base: position 118,452,306 of record NW_028227265.1, on the reverse strand, counting down.
CAACAGGGGCAAAGCTGCCTTTGATAAAATCATTAAGTATCACTTCAGTATCGTCTGCTACTAAGTTGCACCTCAGGTAAGATGGTTACACTGTATCTTTATGTGTCTGGAGGGAGCACCCAGACACACTCAGAGCAGACTCTGAGACTTGCTGTTGAGAACAGCCTTAGGTGAATTGCTTCACACACACACACACACACACACCCACCACCATACACATATACAGATACATACTCCTGACTTTTCATCAATAAAACAGAAAGATTGTGGTGAGCCAGGAAGTAATCAATGCAACACTTAGAACAGTACTCAGCCCAACACAAGGTCTTGATACATTCTCTTAATATGGTTTTGTTAACTTGACAGAATCTAGAAACTCATGGGAGATGGGCCTCTGAGTATCTCTGTGGGGGATTATCTTGATTAGGTTAATGGAGGGCAGAATTAATACCAGTGGCACAATTACCTGGCTGGTATCCTGGACTGTATCAATAAAAGAAAGTGGGCCCTGTAAGATGGCTCAGTGGGTAAAAGGCACCTGCTAGCAAGTCTGGCAAACTGAATTCTAATTCTGGGACATACACAGTGGAAGGAGAAAACTTGACTCCCTGAAGTGGTCTACAGCATATGGGGGCACACATACAACACACAAACACACACTACACACACAAACATACACACATACACCACACACCATACACTCACACCACCAAAACCAAAACCAAACCAACCAACCAAACCAAAAGTCCCCAGTGCTTGTTAATGCTAGACATCGGGATGAGACTTGTTTTAAGCTAAACTGGTTATCTGTGCAGAAAAATGTCCTCCAATCTGTATTCATTTCATAAATAATGTATTTTATTTTATTGCATATGGCTATTAAGGAGGGCATCCATGGTCAATACAGACTAAATACAGCAAACTAAACTACTCCAGTTTTTCTTGTCTTCAGCGGCATCACGTGACCCCTATATACAGCATGTACAGCGGAAGACAACAGGGAGGGCGAGTCTCTTGTTGAAACACAATAGCGAGAAATATATTTAACATCTTGGTATCCAGGAAACATGTACCCAAAGAAAACACTGTTTAATAACTGTTAAAGTTTATATAGCAAAAAATAGTTTAAATTTAAGATTAAGTCAAGCAAAATGTACAAAGACCCAATGTACAGCAGGAAGTGTGGCGAACGTAACACTTACACATTTTGGTTCCATTCTGTAAACTAAATTAAGGATGTAAATATTGCATATGCCTGCTCTTCTTGAAATGTACAGGAGGAGGGGGATTTAGTGTATTCTCGATTTCTCTTCTTGTTCATGTCAGCTGCATCAGGGACATATGCCATCTGTGTCCTGTGGTGACCACTCCCAGCACGGAGGGTATGTCACATCTGCCTCAACGTGGTGTAGTCAGCAGATCAGTCCTACTGTCCCTGGGGGATTCAGTTACACAGCAAATGCAGCGCAGGTTCCTCATCAACACTGGATAAGATTTCAGGAGATCCTTTAACAGCTCAGTAAAGGACAGCACACACCAGAACGGACTTCCACCCTAGTGCTATGTGGCCCAAACTGCTTAAGATGCATAACTGCAACAAGGTAAACCTTGAGAATTGGCGCGGGGTGTGGGGAGATCAATTTACATTCAACTTTGTCTTGCAATACAGCCTTCTTCTACAAGCTCAGCAACAGAAGCAGGAAGACAGCTGCATTGCCATTAAATATATTTTTTAAGACATGGAATTTTTTTTGGTCATCCTCTAAAAGCCCCTTCTTACCTTACCTTAATGCATTATTCTATAGTGAGATATATATATATATATATATATATATATATATATATATATATATATTCTCCCAAACAAAAACAAAACAATGATTAAAAAATAAACCAGCAACTCACATTTCCAAGAGTTATTAGTGTGGCCTCTACCGGATTATGGAGACAGGCACTGGGAAGTGGGGGGGTCAGGGAGGCAGGGCCTCTAGCCCTGTGACAGAGCAGCGAGGTGATGGCGATTCTGCCGGCAAGCTCAGCCCTTCTAGGTGACATATGAAACAGTTCTACAACACTGACATTTCCAGAACACTGACAACAGAACCAGGGTAGTCTCTGTCAAGAACCGTTGACAGGCAAGTGTAGGGGGAGAGATGTTTTTCCTCTTTTGCCATTCATAGTACAATGGCTGGAATGCCTCCCCTCCTGTTCAGGGCAACCTTGTTGGCCAACAAAAGTAACATTGTGCCAGAGATAATATATTTAAAAAACAAAAACCCAAACCAGCCTTGAGCTACAAGCATGCCTGTGTTGAGTTTTAGGTTTGAGGATGGCGAGCTAAGAGTCCCAGACAGGAGGCTTGTGGAGGGGAGAAAAGGCTTTTGCAATCTGAAGTACTTACATGAACATCTACAGAGAGGAGTCAACAAGCCTGTTGTAGATACAAAGAGAGATCCACCCATCCCCACCCCTACCCCAAATACGGCTGATGATCTCCAAAAGGAGGCTGCTCCAGTCACATTTAGGAATTATTAGGATTAATCCATCTTCAAGTCCAATCCCACGAAGAATTGTCAGTCCCACACCGGGCTCTGTGCGTAGGTAAACCTTTCAGTTACCTGGACTGGAGTCCACATCGACTTAACAGTCCCACACCGGGCTCTGTGCGTAGGTAAACCTTTCAGGTACCTGGACTGGAGTCCACATCGACTTAACAGAGAGACGGAGGTCAGCATGTGATCCTGGGGCAGAGCCGCCCTGTACCCTGCCAAACAATCCGGCTTCACCCTGAACTGAGGTAGGACTGTGATAGTTTTGACTGTAAGCCAGTAAATACCAGATTTGACCACTTCCATGTATATTATAGCATCTCCTTGCATGCTGAGGGATTAATCCACTTTGCCAAAATGAAAGTAACAAGAGAAAAATGACAGCGATGGCCAGGACTTATGGAGGCCGGTGGCGGCGGAAACGTCCAATCTCCTGGAGTGTACCTCATCAGCCCGTCAGTTCACAAAGGAAATAAAATGCAACGCAAACCGTGCGATGAGGGCTGGTGTGTGGGGACAGCTGAGAGGCGGACCTGCCTCTTGGTTACTTATCTAATTCACAGAAGTCTCAAAATGTAGAATTGCTCCCGTTGAAAGGAAAGTGAGCAGCAGCGTTGGTCGGAAACATGCCAAGCATCTCCTTCGAATGGATTCAGAGTTTTGTTTTTTGTTTCTGTTTTGTTTTGTTTTGTTATTTCAACATGGCGGCGATGGGGCTGGTAGCGTTTCACTCTGAAAAAGAGAAGAAAACTGGTGAGCCAGGCTCTAAGAACCAAAAGGAACTCTTAACCCGTGCACCTGTGATCAGAGTGGGTACTTTCCCCTGAAATGAGGTACTCAGATGCAAACGCAAGATGGCTGTCCTAGAGTTGGGGTGGCAAGGTACACACAGAAAAGTCTACACACACACACAGACACACGCACACACACTCTTTGCCAAGCATTCCAGCAAAACAAAACAAACAAACAAAAAAAAATTCAGAGGATTAGGCAAGAGTTCTTGCCTTCCCAGCAACCATCTGTGCATGTGCAGCTGGAGGAGACCCGCCTGCCTCCCCAGCATGAAGGAGGATTGACAACTATTAAAGCTCTCCCCATTGGCCGAGAGGCCGCCACACTACCACTGTAACCTCTGACCCCTCCAAGGAAGGGCTGCCTGGAGTCCACTCTTCTTAAAAATATATCCACTTAGCTGCATGTGGTGGTCCACACCTCTATCCCAGCACTCATGAGGCAGAGGAAGGCAGATCTCTGTGGGTTGAAGTCTACCCAGTGAGCTCCAGGTCAGACATGGATACAAGGGGAGGCTCTGTCTCAAATATCTGTCCCCCACCACACAAATTTTAAAAGTCCCTGCAGCCAAAGCTCTGCTGCCATTCAGCTCTCAGCACCTCTTAGAGTACACCCATCACCCTAAGTGCCAAAAGCTGCCAACTGTCCTGCGGAGCGAGTGACAGGAAGGCTACCATGTGACCATCTCCACCTGCTTCTCCCTTCAATGGAGGAGAAGCATGACTCTACCTCCAGGTCTCTCTGTTCCTAATGTCTAAAGTCCCTCCCCCTGTGTGTGTGTGTGTGTGTGTGCGTGTGTGCACGCATGTGTGTGTATATGTACATTTGTGCCACACAGGCATAATGCCACATCATAATGACCCCTTCTTTTTATCTTACAAGTCACTCCCTATGATGACTGCCACAAGGCCACACTGAGCCCTAAACTGGTCAAACTTCTGAGCTCTAATACCATCACCATAAGGCTAGACACACCTCTAACATCCAACGGAATTCAATTCTGACCTTTGACGCTTGAACCTCAATCTCTACTTAGTTTGTGTGTGAAAGAGAGAGGGAGGGAGGAGAGGAAAAGGCAGAGGGGGAGGAACCTTTATAAATATACACAGAAAGTGATCCTGGGGAGGGAGGTATTGCAGAAACAGGATCAAGGAGAGTCTGGGGGCCTCAGTGGACACACCAGATGAGTTCAACTCCACGGAGACTTAAAACTGGCAAGCAGAACTGAAGACTGTTAGGTTAGACCAAGGTTGTTGTAGGAGTTTACTTTTTTTTTTTTTTTTTTTTTTTTTTTTTATCTTCGAAAGGGAGGCCTGAGGCTGACGCTAGCTATCTTTTCCCTTTTTAAACTTTTTATTGGTTCTTTTGGGATTTCGCATCAATGATCCCCAATCCCACTCATCTCCCTCTCCCCTTGAACCTGTCTCCCCCCAACAGAGGAAAAGAAAAATCTCATTGTGGAAGCTGTAGTGTGTCACAGTATGTCCCACAGTATACCCTTTGGTCCACACTTTGCTTGCAAATGTTCACACCAGTGACTCCTTGGTCTGGTACGAGGCCTCTGGCTTCTGCTGCTCTATTGATATTGGAACCTCACTGGGACTCCTCTGGGATATTCTGATGCTGTCCCGTGTCGTTGAGATCCTATAGTGTTGGATCTGTAGGACCAGCTCCTTCATGCACTCCAGCAGTTATGATGGGGAAGATGTTGGGGTGGGACAATTCAAAGCCCTGGATCCAGGCCTGAGAGGTATCTGAGCTGCTCAGCCCATCAGAAACTAGCTATCTGTATACCAATGTACAAAACACCTTTCTCCAGTGTGAACAGGTGGCAAAATCATGTTGAGCATTTTGGCCAGAGCACTGACCTACACTTAGCCAGAATGTTTGCCTGAGGGTCACATTCAGAAGGCTGGCCCAGGTCTGGGGATGGGGTTGGGGTGCGGGTGAACACCAAAGATTAGGATTCTGCTCTCAATAGAGCCCCTGCCCTTCTCTGTCCAGCAAGAGCGGAGGCAGGGCTGAGAACTGACCTGGATGCAAACTAGGATCTGCATGCCCTGTGCCTGTGAACTAGGATGCGTGTGCCCTATGCCTTTTTGTTTACTTTTAAGGCTGTCATTGGGCTGGTTCATGTTGAATATGAGGGAAGGAAAATATTTTCTAACGCTACTAATCTGACATGCTCAACCTTAAATATTTATAGTTCCTAAGGATGAGATGCCAGTACACATTTATTTATTCATTACCTATGTCAAATCCACTAGAGGCAACACAGGGATGATTAATTTATGGCCACTCTGCTCTGCATGTGCCTTAAGGAAAATTCTGAGCTGTCTGTCCAGTCACAGTGGTAGAATGACCCAGAAAAGATTCTGCCCTGCACACAGAACAGACCCACCAACACTTGTCCTGCATCGGGTGGTAACTCATGCTGAGACCTATTCACAGGATTTGACATTTCCTTGTAGGATCTGAAATTACCTTGCAATTCTACACCCAACTCCGTAAGAGCAGAGATGATTCTTTAGAACAGCAAGTGTCCAGAGCCTTGAAAGCAAATAAGCAAGTTTGAGAAACTCTTTCCATCCCTATGCCCTTCTACAGAGCTCAGCTTCACCCTTGCTCAGCAGCCACTGATGACATATGTCACCGATACATCCCAAGTGGCGTCCAGTCACGGGCCAGGGCTCCTAAGTCTCGTAGGACCACCTTTTCCCTTACACTTAAAGAGCAGAAAGAATCCAAATGAGACTGTGCTTCCATCTCCAAAGGTTCTGCTCAGATCCCAGAGGAAGAGAGGGGACAGGGGAAGGAGAGAGAGACAGAAGACATCCCTGCAAGCCAGGGAGATCCTCACATTACATGGGACCAACAGCAAGACAGTGAAGCCCCACTGCACAAAAGGCTGAGCAGCAAACCCAGAGCCTGTTGGCAAGAAACCAGACAGACATACCAGGGGCATCTGAGCCAGGTCAACTAATACCTTTCCTTCCGCTGGGATGTTTCATGAGACTCTGGGTTTGTGCATGGTCAGGATCCCAGGCAAATACTTGGGTAGTGGCAGTTCTGCCCAGGGAAGCCCAGGTTCTGTCTATAGATTTCTGCAAGGCTTCTCTCCCACAAAGAGCTCAACATAGACTCCCTCATTCGGAGTCCCTGAGGCTCTGTGGATTGCAGAGAAGAGCAGGTGTGGGCTCCCTAACATATTCAGGGCTCTGAATTACTAGTGCTATTTAGATGAATATTAATTTGCATGACAAAAGAAAACCAGAGGCCACATATTTTGTATCTCTAGCAGCAAATCAAGTTAAGGACGAAATGAACCCTCTGGCGAGTCCCCACACCCTTCAAGGCTATCTCAATGCCCAGTTCAGGCGACAACAACACAACAGCAACACAACCAAAATAACAAAACAAAACAAAACACCCAACCAAACAACAAAAAACCCTAAACAACAAAAAACCCCACAGAACTAGTTGGGAAAACAGGCTTTTCAGTTGGAAGAGAAATTCCTAGAAAAATATGCCTGATAATTTAGTATCTTCTTACTTTGCTAAAAGCACTTGAAAAAAAAAAGTAAGGTTGGGTGTGATAACAAACCCAGAGATTCTAAGAAAAACGGTTATTTAACCTTTCATCTAAATTGGGGGAAGAAAACAGATGATTAAGCTCCAGTGACAGCCTGCTTGAGAAAGTCCAACTTCTGTCTACAGAGCTCACACTTCCACTGACAATTAAAATCCTTTCGTTTTGATTGCTTGTTATTAAACTCCCTACCTTCGAGTTGTAACTTGCTAATGACACAATCAATCCCAGACGGGTTGAAGAAACGATGTAGCTTTCTCATGGCTGAAGCCAGTAATAGGAGTCTGATCCAGCCTTCAAGGAAGGCAGCCTCCTCTCGGCCCAGCCTTGGTGTGCTCAGAGGCCTCCCAGCCTATGAAGCAAGCGCCTCACTTCAAACTTCCTCTAACACACCCAAAGCTTTGCCCATGGGAAAGTGCCAGCTCAGCCTCCAGGCTTTTAGAAGCCAATGTTTCAATGGCTGTTTCCCAATGTGGGCATGGAACTAGCTTCTTCCTTACTGGGAACCCCTAAGTGCCTGCAGGTGCAGATCCAACAACGTGGATTAATGTTTTCATCCTCTAGCCCGACCCACATCCTCCAGAGTCTTCTATATCCTAGGGACCCTTTCTCCAAACCAGGACATTCTAATTCCAGGTTCAAACCAGAGGAAAAAGCCAGAAGGAAGAGGGCCTCCCCGGTGGAGCTGTGCAGGGGTGGGACAGCTCCTTCATAGTGTTGTCTAGTGGGAGGCTCCCTCTGGCTTCCAGCAGAGAGGTTTAGGGACCCAGTGGGAGTGAGGGAATCAGAGCAGTCCACTTAAGCCCAGTCTCCTCTCTGGTTCCCACCATTTGTTCTGTGTTGTTTTTGTGCTGTGCATATTTGAGGGTTACAGCAGGATGCTGTAGGGCACATTTACATAGTAGAAGGTTACCAGGAGTGGATTAACCAGTTCCCTCCACTGTCACCTACTCTACTTGCATTCTGGTAGAGAGTAGATAAAGGTTACTCTTTTAAGACAAGAACAAAATATCCCTAATACAATTGTCACACCTTGTAGACTTCCACAGAGCCATCTGTCCTATGTGCTAGCTTCTTTGTGTCTGTCCCCTCTCTTTTCTCCCTCCCCACACCTTACCCAGTCACCTGACAAACAGTTTTATTGAGCTCTCTGTACATTTAACCTGAGGTTGTTTCTTTGCTTGTTTGTTTTTGTTGGTTTTGTTTTTAATATTCTATGTATGAGATCATGCAAACTTTTTCACTGGCTTTTTATAGAACTCCCTTCAAAGGACATTAAATACCATGCTGGTATCCGATCCCTTTTAATGAGGGAGACGATTTAATGAGGCGATGTTCGTTCAAAATGCCTTGGGAAACTCTCTTGCCTGCTAGACTGCAGGAGACCATGTCCTTCTGGCCTTCATGTCCTCTGCACCTCAGGACCATGATCCTTAGTCAACCTAAGTTCAACGAACTACAACAAAACAAAACAACCTTACAACTTACGCCACTTCTTGGAGCAGAAAAGAGAAACACGACCTCCAGAAGGAAACAAACACCTGGTCTGATACCCAACAAGGAGACTACTTCCCTTTCACAGATGATGATGGTGCACAATACAGGCCAGCGTCTCTGTGCGCGTAAAGTTTTATTGGGTCACAGCCACTGTCATTCTCATAGCGCAGCTGTTTCCACCTCAAGCACAGCTGGGTAGCTATGGTAACCAAGCGTGAACCTTCACTGTCCAATCCTTCACAGAACCAGTCTGCCAACCCTTCAAGGCAGATGATCCCACCGGCATTTAACAAGGAGCTGGAGAAGACACGAGCAGGTTTGTCAAAATAGCACCACACGTTTTCCACCTGCGTGTTACACCTGAGACTAACTGATAGCCCTGGAAATCATCTGCAAGCTTACTCACTTCAGAAATGCAATACTGTCTGCTAAAGGCCACGCTATCCTCTTACAGACCCCGCGAGTCATAAGACTGACTGTGAAGCCAGCTCTCTTTAGAATGATCCTCTGGCTTCGTAATGCACAGCACAGCTCAGAATCCATCTGATTACTACTAAATGCAAGCTTTGCTGACACTCGGCTTCGAAAAGAGAAAGTGATATGGACCACACCTGCAATTCATAATCAGACCAAATCTTTCTTGGGTCATTTGAAAATGTCACTTCAAGGGCTTCGCTTCTACCCTGATGGGAATACTCAGTACAAGAACTAGCATTAAAATTACAAGTATCCTATAAGAAGCCTCATTTTTTTCCTCAGGTCTAGCAAATTTTTTTTGTATGATGACTTACACTGATGTTAAAAAAAAAAAACCACCAAACTGTTTTATGTACACTATAAAAATGCTTACAACTGGAGTTATAAACCTTCTATTTTTTTTCTTGTCAAATTATGGAAAAGTAGAATAAATATTCAGAGCAGGATCACGTGCTCTCCCTTCAGCAGATAAGGAATCTGTTTGGGAGCTATGATGGCTAATAGCGATTGTAAACTTGATGGGATCTGTAACCAATCACCCAGGGGACAAACCTCTGGTTAACAGAGCTGGAAAACGCCTTCTGCCTACTGTGGGTGACACCATCCTGTTGGCTAGAATCTTGGCCTGAGAAACTGAGCTGAGCAACACTTTTCACCTCTTTCTGTTTCCTGATGGAGGATACAATGTGACCTTCTGTCTCCAGCTCCTGCTGCCATGCCCTCCCAGCATGATGGACTGGAATCTCAAACTTGGAGTCAAAATAAACCCTACTGATATCAGATATTTTGTCATAGCAATAAGGAACTAAAATGGAGAGCTGAGCAGGGCCTCTGCCCCAGCTTGCACCCCCATGAGCAACCTCTCACACACTGCCACTCCCTGGGGGGGAGCACAGAGCCATTCTCTGCAGCCATCCCTGCACCCTGAAACCCACACAGCTTTCCAAGCTGTCAATGAGGTGCATGTGTAGAAGAAGGCAAGATGACGGAACTCCGTCAGTCAGTCTGTCAGAGCCAGGACCACGGCTACCATTGACTAGGTGATTTCTCAGCTAAGTCAATCACGCCTACTCCTGAAGACAGGGCTAATCCCTCCCCACCTCATCCACACCCCCAGAAGTATCACAGTGAAACCATCAAAGGAGATTCTATATAGAAACCATAACATCTATAAACAAAACATACATGAGTATTGATTTTTACATCAGAAGCTCATGCTTGTGGCATGACTCACGGCTCTGTGGTCAGACTCCTTCACGTCTCTGAGTTTATTCAGTCATGCAGGCAGGCAGCCACACGCCATGTTTTGAACTACAGAGACTTCTCCAGACCTGCACACCTGAGCTGCTGAGGGACGTTGCTGGCTCCTCCTCTGGCTGTCTGGAGAGTCGAGGCATTAGCCCCTCCCCTTCCTGAGGTGCACCAGGAACATCAACGCTAACAACTCTAGCAGCAGAGGGACCGCTAGGCATGCAAAGCTGCAGGGAAACCGGTCCTAGCAAAGAGAGAAGCCATTCAGCTGAAGGCTGAGAAGACAACGCTGGAGAAAGGGAGCTGCCTCCCTGCTCCACTCAAACCAGGGCAGGACAGAACCAAGGCAAAGCCCACCGTATACCACAATGTGGCACAGCATTCAGCCACAACAGGGGCTGCCCTGCCTGCTCCAGCCCCTGCGGGTACAGTTCAGTCAATTCCTCAAGATCCTTGAGAACTTGGGCAATGTGGGCACACCTTACAGGTGACCAAAGCCCTCAAGTCCATATGTACCACACATCCAGAAAGACTACTTCAACTTGAGCAGGGCCTCTACCAGCCAGCCACACTAGAGTACTCAGGCCCAGGATGCCTGAGTCAGAGCCATGGCCAAAGCTCCTTGTGACAGAGGGTGAAAAGCTGGGCTGAGGACATTAGACAAAGCCACTCTCCCCGGCCCTCCCAACCCCCCTGCACAGCTAGACCCAAAGCAAGGACATATCACCTGCTCTTGTCATTCAGGCCCAGGGGCAGAGACCTATAGATCAACCAGGAAGCCAGCAGACATCCTGTGAACTTCTGCCTTTTCCCAAGCCCTCTGCAGTAGCTGGGAGGGGCATGGGAGGAAGCCCAGCAGCAACTGGGTGTGGCCACTCAGAAGGAAGGTCTGCAGAGAAAGGGTCCACATTTCATGGTCAGAGGACAATAAACCATGAAGGGAGGGATGGAGAGTGCCCTCAAAACACCATCTTAGAAGACTATCTAGCTATGACGAATTTTCCGTGTACACACATGTGAATCATGGTCTACACGAAATCGTGGAAAATAACTTTTCCTCAATTTCCCTCGGAAAGCAGCAAGTTGTGTTTTGACTTCCAGAAGGAGTAACGAGCCATGGAGGTGAGACATGGAAGGATGAATCTCTACACTCCTAGTTTGTCAGGACAGACAGTTCTCTAAGGCATTGCCTCTATAGTAACTTGTTAAAATGTGAGTTAGCAGAGTGAGGCTGAACTGGCTCCAAACATCATCGAGCTTCTAAAACCACGCATGCTGTTGGCTGGAGACATCTGCCACGTGTGTTCTGCACACTGACAGACCGGAAGATTCCCGATCTCCTGTGCACTCTCACTGGCCAGCCTCAGCCTCAGCCCTGCACTCACAGAAGGAACTTCCCCAAGCAAGCCAGATCTCCACATCTGGAACAGCATCCAAAGTGACCACTAGACCCTCCTTTCCAGGTGTTTCTGAGGACTGAGGCTTAGGAGTCTGCCATACCTGCTCAGTACCACACAGTCCTACTTAGACCTTTTCTGTCCTTGTCACACAAAACCCAGCACCTCAGCAGGGATCTCTAATCCACTCCGTGGCGAGTCCTGCTTAAAGTTCCAAGCCTCCAAACCGTTATTTGCAAACTTTTAAATTTTAGTGAAGTCATCTCAGGCTATTTCTATGACCTCCCACCCACTTCACCATCCTTATCTACCAGGGGTAGCTAAGATCCTGAGCAGGACAGAGGCAGGGCAGTAGCCCAGGGTGGCCTAACTCTGGGGGTAGGAGAGAAGAGCTTTGCTCTGCTTCTCTCACAACTAGGAAGGCGTAGGACAGCAGGGTCACAGCAGTGACAAGCAGCTTCCTGGAATGCACTCAATTGCAGGGAGGCACAAGCCTTGCTAGGGGAAATCCACACACACCATACTTGGAAAAGACTTCTATGTGATAGCAAGAGGGCCTTCCCAGCACACCAGAAAGTGGGGTTTCTGGGTTTTACAACTAACTTCTAAATTAAATACATCCAGAAACTACTTTGGTGAAAAAGCATTGGCTTCTCATATGGGCCCACAAAATAACTAAAAAGGGGGCAAAAGCCTGATGTATTAGCCACCCCACCCATATATGTGTGTGTGTTTGTGTATGAGAGAGAGAGAGAGAGAGAGAGAGAGAAAGAGAGAGAGAGAGAAAGAGAAAGAGAAAGAGAGAGAGAGAGATGTTGGCTCAGAGGCCCGCTTGATTCCGCCTAATCTATCTCATCCCCCTCCAAAGCTGAAAGCAGAGATAAGTTGCTGTTCTAGACTTACTGTCAGTTTTGATTCCAGGAACTACAGAGCCTCCCAAGGCAGCCTCCACCACCACCACCATAAAGACAATCACCCCTGAACACTAGGGCACTCCATCCTGCAGGAGCCAGCTGTCCTTTCTAGCAAGAAGCACTGTGGACCACCCTGAAGACCCAGAACGGAGATAAGGATGAAGGGAACCACACCTCACCAGGGGCTGATCAGTTACACAGCACTTCGGCCCACCCAAATTCCTCCCCTCTCTAAACTCAATGCACAAGTCAGTGCCCCAAGATGGACTGTGCTCCCAATATGCATCCACTCTACCCATTCTCCCCTCAATGCTTTCAGGATGTCGCCTCTTTTTGCTGCTTCAATAACAGACACAGTGGCCAAGACTGGTTTGTTAGGGCACTCAGGTCACTTTTCCACTCCAGAATATTCCATTTCTAGAATATTCTCAACAGATCCATGATGGCAAGATGGTGAACTTTGAACCCAGCTCTCTCCTTAACCTGGAGAAGTTGCCTTGGTTCTACTATGATTGGAAGTCTCTATCAGCCTGCTCCAGCCACATGTTGTTTTAACTGTGAGCATATAATGAACGCTTGGTGAGGCTGCCTAAGTATTGCTTTTGTGATCGTACTACCTCCAAAAGGGGCAGCTTGTGTCCAGTTCAATCTGAATGAAACCCATTTGTCATCATGCAAAGGTCCAGCTAAATAACCGTCCCCACAACCTTCTTTAAGGACCTCAAGAACAGGAAGACAACCCTATGGGGTACTTGGCCCTGGGAAGATAACCACCCTGCAACAGCTGACCATCTACGAACTGGTCCTGAGGCTAATTCTAAATAGGTTGAGTTTCCAAACCTAGTCATCATTAACTTAGTTAATGACTCATTTCTTTGGAAGCTGCTAACAGGCTGTGAGGGGTGTATAATGTTCCACGAATAGGACAAAGACACAGAAAGGTAAGAATCTTAACCCAGCCTGCATCACAGGTCCACAGGGCTGGCTCTGTTCTTGAAGAGTGTCAGCTTCAGCACTGCCGGAGGGCCTCAGGCTTCACAATGAACTAGCCTAGAAAAAATGTCTTCCTTACCGCAGTCCCCACACTCCTCTGCCTCTTGTGTGAGCGATCTCCTCGATAGGCACTTTGCTTTTCTTCCTCAAACACACCCTTTGTCTACACCCAAGCAGTTCCTTACACAGAATAACAGTGGGGTGTGGGTGGGGTCTGGTGGGGGGTGGCTGTGTAGGGAACTGGTGGGTCTTGCTGCACATGTTCAGTTGTTCCAGTGGAGAGAGCTGACCCCAGGATACAGGCACAGCACTCAGATGATCACCCGGGGTGTGCCAACCTCTGGACCACCATCTCCAATGCTCTCCTGATGGTATTTAATAACTGCTCTACCCAAATTAAATCTGAGCAGCCTGCAGGCACACTGTCGAGGCAGCGGTCCCCAGCTCTGTGTCCTTGAATGCACTTCTGGATCCTACTCTGCACCTGATACTGTTCCCACATGGAGCTGAATGGGCTTAATGTATGCGGAGGCAAAATTTGATATCAAGTGCCATCTCCTGTGTTCTCTACTGAAACTTAAAGACTGCCAGAGGAACAGAAACATTTCACCCAGGAGACCTCAAGAGGTCCAGGGGCAAGGCTGGGCCACAAGTTATTACCAGAAGATGAGTCTGGAAATCCATGGACAAAAGGGGACTTATAAAAAAGGGGGGTGGGTGGGCGGGACACAAACACAATGAAGTTCTTAAATTGACAGGCAGAAACTGGCTAAAATAATTAAGGAAGAGGGGCTGCTCACAATGTCCTTTCTTCCATTCTTCCTGAACTGTTTCCATTTCACTCAGAATATCCTAAGTAGGAAACGGGGTGGAAATTCACTGCTGCAAGAGCAAAACAAGAAGTCCAGGGCCAGTGGGAAATGCAGAGGGAGTGCTTTTGTCCATGCTGATACTTCAACATAAAGAGCCTGTGTTAGGTAGGACCTAAGAGGCCACGAGCAACCCTCCTGTTTTCTTAAGGCCCTTGGATAGGTCACCTGGCCCCTCTGACCAGCAGGCACTTTAAATACTGGAATCTGAGGCTGGAGGAACAGCTCCAGTAGGAAGAACACTTGCTGCTGCTCCTGAAGAACCTGGATTGGGTTCCCAGCACCCTCAAAGCAGCTAACAACCCTCTGGAAACCCAGCTCCATGGGCTCTGACGATTTCTTCTGGCCTCTGTGGTCAATACGCACAAATGTGGTGTACAGACATAAATACAGGCCAAACATTCATACCTATAAAAGTGGATTCTGCAGACATTGCAAGATGTATACATGTCACATGACTTAGAGAAATAAAGCATTACAAAGAGACAGCTTTGAATCCCACCTCCTTCTGCCCTGGGACATTTCCTTCCAGCTTTTGCTTAGAATATTTGTTTCATTTTTCATCAGGCACCATGAGTAGAATTCTTTCAGCATCAGCTTGTGTTCAGCTCCTTTCTGGATTGTTAATAACATACTCTGATCCCTGAAGATGGCCCAAGTTAAGTCCACAGAGTGAGTAGAGAAAGCATGCTATAGTAATAAATATTAAACACTACAGAATGACCATGCAAAAAGGCAGAGTCACCCCTAATGCCAACATATGGCTTTTGAAGAGATAATGAAAACTGTATCCTAGGATGAACTATAGAGTTTACATTTATGCATTAAAAAAACCCAAAAAACCAAAGCTTAAATATCATGATAAATCACCTGTGCTAACTCTTTATAGATAAAAGAGTAGAGGACTAATATTTTTTGAAGTGACTGTATAAAGACTGAATGTATTCATAAAATACGTTAGCATGTAGTCTCAATTAGAAAGAAGTAAAAAGATGGGTTTTGGAAAAAAACAGTATGGGGAAAATATACACAAATATCAGTTCTAAACATGTATTTCTGGAAAATCTAATACTTTTTAAAAGGCTTGGTACCAAGTTCTTGTAACGGTTTATCTTTAAGATATATCATGGGTCCAAATGTTTGACCCAGTTTCAGTAAATGCACTAGTAGAAGTAAGAAATATTTTGCAAATATCATTGCATAAATGCCACACACAAGAAAGTGAACAGGGCTTAAGCCATTGCCTGCTCTTCTCAGCATGTCTTCTGGACAAATAACTTAAATCATTGCCTGCTCTTTTCCGTCTTCTGGACAAGTAACTGTGACTGGGTAAAGCAGTATTTTTTCTAGTTTAACAGGAGAAGAAAATGCAGTTATTAAATGGACGGCTTTATCACCCGCACACTGCCTGTACATTTCAAACCGACTCTATTTCAGCATTCTAACACAATGAATTAAATTAAGAAGTAAGACTGCCAAGCTCAGAAGCGTCTGGCACATTCTGCACCTAACAAGCAGCTCCTGTGTGCAGCTTGCCTCCCTGTCTAGTCCAACTTTCTTCTGCATGTGTTACTTCAGGGCACCCTCGGTATGAGCCTAGGAAACTACCCCTAAAAGACACTCAAAGACCAGTGGCCACCACTGACATCAGCATCTCCCTCCAGAACCACCTACCCTCTTACCTTTTGCTATCTACCTCAACTACCTCCTCCCCCTGCAGTCTTGACTGATGCATTCAAAACACTAAAATGAATACAGAGGACTTTGTTTATATATTGCTGCCACAAAACCCATAGCTAGATAAGGTATAGAACCTTTGCAGCCATTCACTGTGGAGATGCAGAAAAATGTACACTGAAATGGCAACATTAAAATGCTTGGCACATCTTGTATTAAACCATACACTCTATTCATGCTGGTCTAGAGATGCTCACAGAGAGTCCATCCCTACCACAAGTGGGGCTCCTCTCCCCTCTGAGTAATAGCGGCCCTCACCCTATTTGGCAACGTGGATACACGAATAAAGTTACATTTTCCCTTGTTTCCAAGGTGAACAGAGAACATTTAATTCTGTAGTATCCAAGGCCCCCCTCCTAAAACAAAACAAAAAGCTGGCCTGCTTGCCAAATCTGATAGCAAATTTACCTAGCTCTTAGAATATGCTTCCAAAGAAAAGCTGTTAGTAGCATTCTAACAGAACGCCTTTATGCCCAGCTACTGCTATTAAAATTGCTCTTTGCGGGGGAGGGGTGAAGAGCAAGAATCCAGCACTTTCCTGCCTACAGACAGACAGCACAGTGCTGAAATCAAAACTTCAGGAGTGACCCTCCAGTAAAATCAACAAACAGAACCAAATCCCCAATGAACA
Source organism: Mus caroli (assembly GCF_978045245.1). Classification (NCBI taxonomy): domain Eukaryota; kingdom Metazoa; phylum Chordata; class Mammalia; order Rodentia; family Muridae; genus Mus; species Mus caroli. The sequence continues at coordinate 118,435,610 of NW_028227265.1, read as the reverse complement.
GAATGCTGGCTAATTAAACATCGGAAGTTTAAGGGCTTGGCTGTTAGATTAGAGCTTCCAACATTAAGAGTCAGTTTTCTAAAAATGTATATTCTAATTATACATCCTCATCTTGTCAACAGATCTTAATACCTGAAGACATCACAGAGGAGATAGAGTGTGCTTTGAAGCCAGGCAGAAAGCAGATCTGTTTTTCATTGTTCTGCTACTATGTAATTTGATCTCTACATTGTTATTTTCTTTTTTCTTTTCTTTTTCTCTCTTTCTTTTTCTTTCTAGAATGAATCTTTTCCTGTTTTGTTTTGCTGCTTTCCTCTCATTGCTCTAAGGCTGAGCTACCCACCTGGCTAAATTCTTAAAGAAAGGAGGTGTGGTTCTTAGAGAAAGGAACACAGCCAACAATGGGGCAGGGAAGTTAAGTGGTCCAGAAGGCATGGTCTCCAGTCTCCCAGTACTGCCTGTTCCTTAGGCTTTTATTTACTAATTTTTAATTTAGGAGTGCTTATTTCCAGAAGTACCCTCACTGCCCACATTCCTGACAGCATGGGGAGGCTGTTTTCTTAGCACTTCCCCTGTATGGACTTAGGGCTTAGGGCACCTTTTTTCTCCTTTCCTTGTGACCCAGCAAGGGAAGGACGGGAATCAACTGCTGACAACGTGAGTATGTGGCTCTCTGGAGAAGATTAGCAATCAGAAGCCTGGCTTCCTGGCCCCACCCTCCTTCCTTCTCTCAACTACTTCAGTAAAGGCTTTTCTTTCAATAAAGGAAGCAGAACTGGCCACGTGACTTTCATTCACCAAAGCCCGAGTGCTTTCTTTAGCACTTCAGCTGCTGCTTCTTTTCGGAGGTGGGAGCCACCCTGCGCAGCACCATGCCCAGGTGGCACCCACAGAGAGATAAGAGGCTGGGCAAGGCTACTGCACTGGCTCTGGAAATGAAGCACTTCCAAAGGCAGAGCTTTCTAGACTAAATCAAGCTCCTTTGCAAACACCTCCCTCACGCGCCAATCTTGTAGAAATTGGATGTGTGGATAGACTTTCAATCAAACAAAACTAAATGTAGGTGTTTTCCATAGTACTTATCTAATCACCTTCTTACACTTTAGAAACCCAGGGACTGAAAACCCCTCTCTGAAGGAGAACCATATCAGGGGACCGGACCAATCCAGTCCTACTGAGGAAAAAAAATGTGCATAGTCTTATCAGAAGTAGTTTTTAAAACATAGCTAGCCCAATTAATTTTCAGTTCCCAAGAAGACAGCAATTCTACCAGATTAGCCAGACTTTCATAACAGGCACGCAGACTTGGTGTTTACTAGCTTCTTCATCAGCTGAGTTTAAGAAATCTACCTCCCCATTTCCATTTCAACTGCAGTCAACTACAAGACACTGCCAGGACTCTGTGACTATGGAACTTATGTACTACTACATACTACCCAGACTGAGCTCAATTATTTCGTGCATGTGTAACCAATGAGGTCTGCCCAAGACAAATAAGTGAACAGCTGAGGGTGGAAGCACAGGGCAAGGCTAAGCCTGGGCAGAGCCTAGTAAGCAAAGAGGACATTCTGCATTTCAGCTTCAAACTCATGTTTCTACAAACCGTGCTCTCAAGCACAGCACTCTGCAGCGAACTTCCAATCTGTGCACATCACCAATGTCTACCTGCATGTGAGCTAATATGTGCACATCACCAATGTCTACCTGCATGTGAGCTAATCTGTGCACATCACCAATGTCTACCTGCATGTGAACTATGCACAGAAGATGTCCATCCTGGGATTCCCAATGGTCCTTTGTGGCTCATCAGACATCAAGGGCCCAGCTCAGCAAGCTAAGATTGCATGCGCACTTTCCCCCACTCAGAGGCTACTCTCTGCTCAAATCAATTTGCTAGAAATCTAATTTGGCTTCTATGCCTCTCCTTAAACATGTGGCTTTGGCACAGCAGATGAATTTTAGTTATCTGTTTTCCCGTTAAAATACCCCCTTTCAGAAAGGAGTTTTTAACATAAAACCCACAGAATTCAGAATAACAGTAACCTAATTGCTCCCATGTCTGCTTGTATGGAGAGCCATTTAGATTTCACACGTGTTAACCCCGAAGACTGGTAGGAACTCTATCCTTGTGGGAAACCTTAAGCAGGAGTAGATGAGCCAGGTGTCTAAACAAACTGACTCCTGCAGGTCAGCATTCTTTCTGTGCCAGGGAATCCCTTTTCTGAAGGTAGTGACTATAACACAGGCCTCGAACTTCACAGTGTGGACTTCAGACTGCGTTCCCAAAGTAGGAGACCACCCACCCAGCTTCAGCTCGACATGTTTACTCCTCTACCAGGGACATGGAAGTTGCTAACTAAGTGTGTGGGTGAGGCAGAAAGAACTCCCCCATTCCGTCACACACTACTGTGTTTATATGGCCTGTGGCGTAGCTATCCTCAACTTCCTAGCACTAGAAATTTGTACTGTTTAGTAAGACCTTGACAAAGCGACCTTCGGCTGAGAGATTCACCACAGAAGAGACGCATTCTGCCAACTTCCTGTTGATTTAATTAGCTGTTGAACTGCTGTATTACTGCTGGTAATTCCTAGATACTCCTCTTCCTCTGCTCCAGTCGTAATTATAATAATAAGAATTAGCTTTTCATCTATTACCCCACAATTTGCCAGGATTTGTCCCAAGCTGTAAACCTGGATCCAATGAGTTGATGGCCCCAAATAAACACACAGCCTCAATGTAGATAGCATTCAACTGGCCTGCTTACTAAAGAACCAAAAGTATACAGGTCCCTTTGAGAGCCAGACCACAACACTGGCTCTACTATGGCACACAGGCTGTCTGTCCTGCTAGCAACCCCATGTAGAAACACAGACAGGAACAGAATTGAGCACTCCAGCTCCCTTGTCCCTCCTGCATACCCCAGCCATGTCTGGGATACAGGAAGCTTTACCAGCTGCCTGTGCTCATGGATATTTGATAAGGGGAGAGCGGGGGTGAGGGGGCAGTGCTGGGCACCCTCCAGACCCACTGTCCTGAAAAAGACCGTACATTCATCTTTCACAGTCTCTTTCAATCTCTGATCCTGAAACACGGCTGAGTGTTAGTGTATGCGGTGCTCCGGGAAGCAGAGCCTATCCTGTCCCTATGCCAACCTTCACCTACCCTGCAAGAACCTTTCCAATGGCTCTGGAGTTCTCAAACCTCCCCAGGGATCTGCTACCTGGTGTGCCCACATCAACAGCCCCAGCATTACCCAGGGACTTATTAACAATGCCATTTTGCCAGGTCCTGGTCCTGTGGCACCAGAAAGCTCTGGAGGTTTACTTGCCTAGTATCTGCAGACAGGAAACCCTCCAGGAAACTCCCAGTTATGCACAGGTGAGAACCGCTACCATCGGGGTATGTAAGCCAAGCCACACTGCTACCATTTCCCTTGGGAGAACTACGTACGGTACCCCTGATGGACAGGCTTGTCACAGTCTACATGCGAGCAGCCATAGAGACTCATGCTCACTTTGCTGAGGGGCTCTTGGGTATGTTTAAGCCTTGTGTCTGAGCAGCAACGACCTGGGACCAAGCCACTCACACAGAGAACCAGTAGCTGGTGCCTTGAGCAACTTCAACTGTACAGATCTAAACAACTTTCTGCTCTGTAGCACCTACACTGCGACAGAAGGTTAGGGCAGGACCACAAGAACACAGGAAAGAGGTGGCTGGACCTAAAACAAGGTCAAAGTCTCCCAACCATGGGGGAAGACATCAATTCTACTCAAAAGCCAAGTCCACTTTCCTGCCAAGCTCTTTGGAGAAAGACAATAACAACATGGTAGCCAAGAGGGAGAAGGCCCAGCCAGCCGGTTGGCAATTAAGCCAAGGAAGCACTAGTACAAGTGGCATCCAAAGCCACCCAATACTCCACTCTCCCTCCCCCATCCTCAAGGTCAAAGGGCCTTTCACTCACCTTTCACGACTGTGGCTTCCTTCAAGTGATGGGACAGGAAGTCGATGCTTGCATAGGTGCTGGCAGAGGGCAAAGCTCCAGTGCCTGGACCCCCACACACTCCGCTGGCGCCAGAGCCTCCGACGGTGCCGAGGAGCCCCCCAAGGCTACGGGTCCGGCTCCAGGAGTTCTTGTCTCCTGGCTGCGGATGCTGCGGCTGAGACTGCGCCAAGGACCCCTGCTCACCTCTCACATCGATGGCGATATAGTTGAGGCCGTTCTGGAAACCCACGGAGGTCTCTCTGCGCATGGGAGAACTGCTGCCTCCAGGACAGCCAATCAAAGCTCCGGGCTGACCTGGATTCCACGGCCTAGCCTGTGGCACTGGGGGCACAGCCACCAAGGGCTGTGCCTGTCCTGGGGATGTGGGTGGCTCATCACCTCCTCCCAGGGTGCTGCTGCCTTCACTGCTTTTCCTGAGTGAGACATTTTCCACAGAGGCCGAATTGTGGCGCTTGGAATTGTGGGCAAAGGATGGGGACACTGGGGTGACGGTGGTGGTAGAGGAAAAGGTCTCTGAACTGTGGCGACGACGTCCCCCCTGTGGGTCTGCACGGATGACCTTAGCACCCCGGTGGGGGTCAGGGGGCTGGCTGACTTGAAGGAAGGCCTCCACCCCGGATACCTGATCCATGAGACTTAGCCGCTTCAAGCCCGAAGTGGGACTGGCCACTCGGGCACCTTCTGGCTTTGGGGGTGCCACGATAGGTTGAGGCGGGGTTGCAGCCACACCAAAGGCCATCTCGGTATAGTCACCATTATCCCCAGGCTCAGAGGACATTGAGGAGCCAACAGTGGGACCCTGGGAAGTGGCAGGTGATGCTGGAGGCAGGCGGTATAGTTCTCCCGGGGCAGGTGGCAGAGGCTGCTGTAAGGAGGAAGGGGAAGTGGAAGGACGTGGAGGCAGTGGTGGGTATGGGGATGAAGCCTCTGGAGAGAGAAGGCCATCCATGGAGCCTACTGTGTCCCCACTGCGGGTGCTAGGCTTAGGGGACTTGGGAGAACTGAAGTCCAGGTTCATATAGTCAGAGAGTGGAGAGCGCTGCCGGCTGTCGCTGCTGGTGCCTGGGGTACCTGAACCCAGGGATGAAGCAGGACTACTGGCTGAGAGCAGTGAAGAAGATGAGGCTGCGGATGCCAGTAGTGGGGGGGCAGGCGGAGACAGACGGGTACCTGCCTCACCAAAGTCAATGTTGATATACTCGCCAGGGCTCTTGGGCTCTGTGGGTAGAGGGTACTCTTGCATGCTGGGAAGGGTCTGCAGTCCCTCTAGTGATAGGCGTGTGGGCCGCACTGCCCGACAGCGCTGGCCCAGGAAGCCCTCAGGGCGGCCACCGATGGCACTCGGCCTCATGGAGGAAGGCACTGCTGAGTGATGAGGCTGGGTATGACTACCACCAGCTGCCCCAAAGGTGCCAGCCCCTGGGGTGGCCTGGGGCTCCAGTCTCTCCTCTTCCAAGATCCGGCCCACAGGGGAGCTCATGAGCACATACTGGTCATTGTCTCCGCTGCAGGAACAGGGAGCCTTATAAGAGCGGGGCAAAGAGCTGTAGCAGTGGCCGGGGATGCCTTTGAGGCCTTCACTGCCTCCACGCAAAGCTGCTGAGAAGTCAGGTGGGGTCCCTGCAGTGCCTGCCTCGCTGGGGGACATGTTGAGGTAGTCCCCGTTGGGGAGTAGCTTAGGGTCTGGGTTCTCCATAGACAGCTTGGAGCCACACCACATTCGCATGTACCCACTATCTTCTGGGGAGCTCTCCGCTGGGGAGCTGGCTTTGTAGCCACCTCCGTTTACTGGGAAGGTCCTGCCCACCCCTGAAGGGGGTGCTGGCACGGCTGCTCCGGAAGGGGGCAAGGCCGCTGCCAAGCGTGGCTGCAGAATCTGTTTGGGAGCAGACACGCTGGTGGGGCTCATGGGCATGTAGTCATCGCTCTTGCAGCTATTGGGACCACCACTCCTAAGGGCTGCCCCAGGGGTCATGGGCATGTAGCCATCATCTGCTCCCAGGTTACTGCTGGAACTCTTGTGAGAACCAATCTCAATGTCTCCATAGTCCTCTGGGTAAGGGTTGTAGGCCACTTTGGGAGAGGACGCAGGGAAGGATGGGCAGAGGCGACCTGAACTGCCAGAGAAGGTGGCCCTCATGAGAGTGTATTCATCTAGAGAGGCAGAGGAAGGCTGAGGTACCTGCCGCTGCCTGGCAGGCGTGGTTAGGGAGTAAGTCCTCTTCCTCAGTCCTCTATCCAGGTCCTGGGCCCCATCCCCTGAGACCCTACGGTAAGGGCGGCCACAGTGGCTCAGGGGTCTATCCATGCTCATGTACCCATAGAGTTCGCCCCCACTGCCATCTCTGGCTGGCGGGGTCTCCGCGATTGACTCGGGTGTGTTGCTCCTGTGGCTACTGAAGGCTCTCAGGTCGCCAGGGCTGGAGCCATACTCGTCAAGGGACATGAAACCCGGGTCGCTGGGGGAGCCCGAGGCGGAGGCACTACCGCTGGACGGACGCTGGCCTTGGGGGTGATGCAGTGGATGAGGCAGGTGCGGGTGGGAGCCAGGAGGCAGCGGGTAGGAGCCCGAGCCGTGCCCACTGCTGGAGGACAGGCTGCCAGGGCTGGTGGCTGCAGGCGGCGAGTGCGCCACGGGCATGGACATGGAGCGGCTGTGTTGCAGGGCTCCCCCTGCCGGCGCCAGAGTCACTTTGCTCGGGCGGCCTCCGCAGCCGGCGCTCAGGGTGTGCGAGCGGCTAAGGGGCGCGCGCACCGGCCCGGGACTCAGGGGGCTCCCTGCCACCGACATCGGCCTGCCTCCTGCCGTCCCGGCCCCGCCTGCCGCGCCGCCGTCGCCCTCGCTGGCCGTACGAACCCGGCACGAAGTGCACTTGGCTGCTGGGGGGGTGGCAGCCAGGCTGTCAGTGCGCGAGCGACGCACCAGGCCGGTCTGGCTAGGGGGTAGGTTGACTAGGTGGTGGTGGCGGCGCGCGCCCGGCACGCTGATGGGATGCGTGGCTGACGACCCGGACGACTGACTCTTGCTGCGAGGCCGGAACTCGAAGAGCTCTTTGAGTGCCTTCATAGCCTCCAGGATGGTCTCATGGATGTTCTGCGCCACCACCGAGTCGTCGGCTTGCATCCACAACTCCCCGGGACCGGTGACGGCCGAACGGCCCACCTCGATGAAGAAGAAGCTGTCCGAGTGGCCGCAGCGGCGAATGTTCATAAGCTGCAGCGTCACCGACGGCTGTTCGCAATTGAGCTTCACGAAGCCGATGGTGCGCGCAGACAGGCATAGGCGGTATACACCAGTCAGGTTCTTGCTCTGGCCCAGTCCCTTAGGTTTCAGGTTCACCTGCCACACCTCGCGGTAGACGGCCGTGGCGGGTGTCACGAGCCCGTAGTTGTCATCGCAGCCAGCGGCGCCCGCTGAGCCGCCCAGGACTCCCGGGAGAGAGGCGCTGCAAGAGCCGCCGGTGGTGCCCGAGCCCCCCTCGCCAGAGCGGCCTTCGCTGACCAAGTCGGTGAGTGCGCGGTACCAGCCCTCCTGCTCCTGCTCGTTCTCCGCCGCTACAGCGAAGTACTCGTCCTTGGTGTAGAGGGCGATCAGGTACTTGTGCTTGGCGTCCGCACGCTTGTTGATGTTCAGACAGCAGTCGAGCGCGATCACTCGCTTCGGCGCGCCCGCCTTGCTCCTCCACTTCTTCTCGCTCTCGTAGTACTCCAGCCGCGGAGGCTGCGGCGGCGACCCCCCAGCCGCGGATGCCTCGTCGCCGCCCGTGCCGGGGCCGCGCAGCACGAAAAAGCGCTTGTGGCCGTGCTTCTGCTTGCGCAGGTAGCCGCACTTGCGCACGCTGTGGTTGTTGTTGTTGTTGTTGTTATTGAGGTTCGGGCCGTCCCCGCCCGCCGATGCGGGGGGCCCAGGCAGGGGCGCGCTAGCCATCGCCGCCGCTTCAGGTCTCTCTGCCCCGCTGGGCGAACAGGGGATGGCGAGGGCCGAGGGGCGCGGGCGGGGGCGGCTCCCCGCCACCCGTCGCCCGGCCGCCCGGCCACGCGCGCGCGTCCCCCGGGCCCAGGCGGTGGGCTAGGAGGCGCGCGCGGCTCGGTGGCGCAGGGCCCTCCGCCGCTCCGAAGGATGCTCGGCGCGGGCGATGGCCGCCCCCCGCTTCGACTGTCCGCGGCCGCTGCTTCCCGGGCTCTCGGGCGGCGCCCGGGGACTGGCTGGCTGGGTCGAGAGTCGGGGTCCCCGAGTCGCGGGGCCGAGCTTAGAACGCGCGCGGCCGGCCTGCTGCCACCGTTCTGCACTGCGCGACGCCGGTCTGCGTCCGGACACTCGGGGCCCACACTGCCACTGGGGCCGCTGCTGCCGTTGCTGCCGCTGTTGCTGCTGCCACCAACGACGACCCGGGCTTGTCGCGGTCCCCGCCGCACAGTGAGTAACACATCGCGCACCGAGTGACTGAACTAAGAGCAAAACAACACGTGACTCTGCGTTACGCAGGCACACTCGCGCGGACGCCCCGCCCCGCAGCCCTGCATTGGCGCCGCGTTCCCCGACGGACAGCGAGACTAACCAATGAGGGTGAGGCGCGGGGGGGAGGCGGGCCGACACCGAGCTGCGTTTCCCGCCGTCCCCTCCCTCCCCCTCTCCGAGGCCCGGCCAGGGCTCGGCGGGGGCCGGGCCGGGCTCATTAATCAGGGGCTCGTTGTGGATGCGGGCGGGGGCGATGCCACCCAAGGCGGGAAGCCCGCCGTGGAGAAGGCGGGTGCGGGATTTGTGCTCCCGCCTCGCGCCCCACTAACTGGCCCCAGGCTTCCGCCGCGGAGGGGGAACAGGGGCGGGAGGTCGGATCTGGTGCGGGGCGGCGGTCGGACCCCAGCAGCCGGGGTGGGCGCGCGGCGCAGGGCGGTGCCCGCTGTGGGTGGCAGGCGCGCGGCCGGGCTTGTTTACGAGCGTCGTTGCCCGCGAGCTCCGAGTCGATGGCAGCTCGGTGCCCTTTCCCGGCGGCGAGCCGATCGAGGGGCGCCCCGGAACCCGCCCCACCCTCCGCAGGCGTCCGCCCCCGGCCGTGGGCTCTTTCCGGGGCGTCATCAGAGCCATTCACTTGTCAGGTTCCCGGGAAGTGGAAGTCGCCTGTTCTGGATGTAATAGGAGAGAGGAGGAGGGCGTGCTGGCGTAGGAAAATGCGGTTTCCATAGTGCCGGGAAAGGGCGGGCCTGGGCGGGAGCGGGGAGCTGGGAGCGAGTGCTGGCGGGCGTCCTCCCCACGGCCCCGCGCCCTCACCCTCCCGGCCCGCGCCCCAAACCGTGCTCACCCAGCACCCGGGCTATGGGCGGGCGTCGCCGAACCTAGGAGCGCGGCCGCGGGCACAGCGCCAAGCCAAAGATGCCCTTGAACTGCTGCTTTGAATTTCTCTATCTACGTGGCCTTTGTGACTTTCAAAGTCGAGGGCAAATAAGCACCTGCATGTCTTGTCTCCTGACAGCGTGAGGGCCGCTAGGAAGGGCAATGGTCCGCGTTCACAGAAGGCGGGCTTGGAAACCTGATCTGGAAGCATAAACAAAACAAACAAACCCTTGCCCATCTAGGGAGAAAGTATCTAAATGAAACAATTCATGACCAGAGTTTATTTTACAATTTAACCTTGGTTATTTTGTTCTGAGTCCTGGAAGTTCGCCGTAGAATGCCCTGCATAATTTACAAATCATTGTTGCAATTACAATGACATGTTTAAGAAAAATAATTGCACAGTGTGATTCTGAAGACCATAGATGCTTTACCCTTTGTGTAAACTGTGCCTTAAACACCCTAATGATGAATTTGTGCCAAGATAACCCAAGCAGATATTGAACCCGCTCTGTTTTTAGCGTGTATACGGCTATGATTATGATTATTGATGAATAGCAAAAGCTTGGGGAAAACCATCCATTAGTAAATATTATCATAAAATTAACCTCAAAAGGGTGTGTTGAATTGGGTCTTCCATTTTAAATTATACTCTTTAAAGGACCAGTAGATGCCACTGTTAGCGTCTCTACGTGTGCAAGGGTGTGTGACTACACACCCTTGCACGCACATCCCTCTATGTGCAAGCTGTGGTTGTGAGTGTGCCAAGCACACAGTCTTGTGGTCGCTGGCTTTTATGCCGCCTCTATCACCAAGCATTATCTCTAACCAGAAGAAACGTAACAACACGACAGGATTTTTATCTTGGAGCTCGAAGAAAATGTGGCTCGATTTTTATTGATTGTGATAATTTACATCCCACTTTATGAGACACATAAATGAGCCTGTGTGTTCTGTAACCTGAAATAGTGCAGGACAAGAGGCCACAGTGTCAGTACCCTATGCTTTTCTTTGAAAAAAAAAAAAAAAGCACCATTTTTGCCTTCTTTTTTTTATTCTGACTCTCAATACAAAATTAGATTTTTAGGAATACATTGAGTGCTGACGTCCTGTGTCCAGTGGAGCCTGGCCAGTAGCAGCTTTGTTTTCCTTGGGGCTGTGTTAATGTTACCTACCAGGGATCAGAAGCAGGTGACCTGTTGTGTGCTGCCCCAGTCACCAAGCTAGCAGCACAGGAGAGGTCAGGGGAGGTACCAGCTCTGTCAGTCATATCTGCTCTAGAAGGTGACAAGGTGACAGGCCTCTCTCTTTACAACAAGGTGCTTGTTATTCTTCAGCCCTGGAAGCTCCAAGGGCAAAGGCAGAGAGGCTCCCACTCTATTAGAGAGCAAGCGCCCACCCTCGGAGCAACCTGCTTTCTCTCCTTCCTGCTGCCAGATAAGCTGCTTATTTACTGGAAGCCGGTTGTGTATCTTGGGATTTTCCAACTGTTCTCTCATACTTTTTCAGTACTAGTCAGCTCCTAACATCTGTCCACGTGCTGTGCTCACGGGGACTGGGTGCCATGTACCTGGCCTGTTGCCAGTAAACAGCCTGGCTGCAGCTTTTCCTCCTGCCTTTTGATCTTTTCCTTAGAATCCTTCTTTTCCTTTCACAGCTGACAAATGGCCTTAAGGTTTTGTTTGGTTAGTTTTTGATTGTTTTGAGTGAGACAGAGTTTCTCTGAATAGCCCTGGCTGTCCTGGAACTCACTCTGTGGACTAGAGTAACCTCTAGGTCAGAGATCTGCCTGCCTCTGCCTCCTGAATGCTAGGATTAAAGGTGTGTACCACAGCTGTTTACCAAAGAAGATATGGGATTTTATTTTTAATATAAATTCATGTAATTTTGCTTCCTTTATTAAAAATAGCCTTTCAGGAATAAGTTAAGTATTTTCATTAAGTTCTTAATTGTATAAATAGGTAAAATGAATTTAAAATCCATGATATAAATACTATTACCAAAATGAATCATAGATTTTTTTCATATAGAAAAGCTAGTATATAGAAAAGCTAGGAGGAAAGTATAAAGTTTTAAAGTTTTTCTTTAATTCTTTATGCATAATGTGTCTGACAGGATTTTATGTCTAAGTTAACTCTGAAAGCTGACTAAGCAAATTGTCAAGTGGACTGCTACATGGCCAGTGTGAATAGCCCTCACTTAAAATGTGTTCCAGGAAGCCTAACAATAGTTTATGTTGGCAAGTCTGTTTCCCCTTTAGAAAGGATGGCATAGTTGGCCCTGTTACACTGCCCTCAGTCACTTAGTTCACAAGTATATTCAAAACACTTGCATTTCTGATGAATGAACCTTGAGCAGACTTTTGCCCATCTAGGATTAATAGGGAAACTTACTGCATTTAATGAGCTCCCCCTCGCATCTCTTTGCTAGTATGTTTCAACTGAAATTACACAAGAATTTTGTAATATGTGAACTCTGTGTTTGCAACAGGATAACTTCTCGGCAAGAATGTAACTGTTGTCTACCCCACTCAGTATCTGTGCTTGGAAGTGCCAACAGCTCAACAATCAGAACGTGTAAAAACTCAGCAGGCAAAAACAGGTGAAGCTCTATAAGTTCAAGGTCAGCCTAGTCTACTCACAGCCCAGTCATGGCTACTTAGTGAGACCTTGTCTCAAAAATGAAACAAACAAAAGAGGAGAAGGAGGAGGAGGAGAAGGAAGGAAGGAAGGAAGGAAGGAAGGAAGGAAGGAAGGAAGGAAGGAAGGAAGGAAAAGAGTTTATGTGAATGAGTATACAGTGATTGTATTATTTCATTAGACACTGTAATAGCTTTCCACCTTAGTATTCATTCTGTCCATTAAAAATGTTGATTCAACAGTCCTGATAGTCCTAGGCACTAACTCAAGGATGGTTTTCTAAAATAAAGGCTTACTGAATGCTACAACCACCATAACTTATAAAGTAAGAACTGCCTTCTCCTGGGTCCACACAGTGGATGCCAGTGACATTAAGAATGTCTCTGAAAGCCGGGCGTGGTGGTGCACGCCTTTAATCTCAGCACTCGAGAGGCAGAGGCAGGTGAATTTCTGAGTTCGAGGACAGCCTGGTCTACAAAGTGAGTTCCAGGAGAGCCAGGGCTACACAGAGAAACCCTGTCTCGAAAAACCAAAACAAAAAACAAAAAACAAGAACAAAAACGAATGTCTCTGGAAAAAAAAAAAAAAAGAATGTCTCTGAAGTGACACAGCTATGTTTTCTGAAGGAGAAATAGGGACAGCTGGGAGTGACCTTCTGCAAGTCCCTGAGCCTCCAGAGAGCAAGATCAAATTGTGCTCTTTGCTCTGTGCTATGGATCAGGAGCAAGCAGTTGACCTGGGCTCCAGAAGTAACAGACATAGCCAGCTGCCTCCTGCCAGGTGTCCCAATGTTTGGTGAAATTGTGTCTCACTCCAAAACCTGCCATGTCCCTACAACCATTAGCGGGCTGCTTCTAGAGTCTGTATTGTAAGGTTGTTTTTAAAACCCAGCCTAAGGATATCTATCTCGGGAAATGTGACTGGCTCTTACCCACACTGCCACCCACTGGCGACATCTTTTTCTAAGGCGCCCAGTGAGCACAGCTGCACCTCTGCTGGTGCCTCAAGGGTTGTTTCATGAAATTACTTCCCACCTACCACACATTGGCTTTGCTGAGACCCTGAAGGATGGCAGTTAAATGTGATTTAAGATGTAACAGAGAAGCATCGGTGCAGAGGACAGAGTAACAGGTGAGGAGGGACGTGATCAAGGCCTTCTGGGAGCAGACCAGCAACTGTGGAACGAATCTGAGCACATACAGCACCATAGGGTGCAAACTATCTATTAACAACAATTTAAAGTTTTGGAAAACAAACCAGCACAAGAAATCAAGAACTTAAACTCAGGATTATGCTATGCTTGCTAGATAACATCAAAGTGAACTTCCCCTACATTGGCCATTCAACTTCAGATGCTTTGCAGAATAAGCCAGTGTCACATAGAAAATTTTCAAAATGAAAATTTTTAAAAAAATATATGAGTGGGAAAGAAAATAGAATATGAATGACAAGTGTCAGTCACAAGTGTGCGACTGTGTTTCTGAGTAAAATAGTTAGAATTGTGTGCTAATGACTCCTTAGCTCATTCTGAATATGCAACCTTTTTTTTTTCTTTTGATTACTTGGTCTCAGTTTAGACCATGTTGGATTCTATTTTATGCTGCAATATAATGGCAATAGGAAGATCAGTGGTCTGTTTAGAGAGAGCTATTATTTGCCTAGAAGGAAGGATCCCAAAGGCTTGATTGATGTGTGTACTGCCAATCACATCCTTGAGATTCTGCATTTAAAACAAAAGCTGGCATACAGTATCAATAACAGTAATTGGGTCTGGAGAGATGGTTCAGTGGTTAATAGCACTTTCTGCTTTTCCAAAGGGCCATAAGAGATGGTTCACAACTGTCTACACAGCTCTGGGGAATCCAATGCCTCTTCTAACCTCTGAAGGCACTCAAATACACGTGACATTCACTCAGACACACACACACCCAGAGATAAACTAAATATTAAAAAATATAATACCAGGCGTGGAGAGACTGCTCAGTGGTTAAGGGCACTTTCTGCTCTTGCAGAGGACTTGAGTTCAGTTCTCAGCAACTACATGGAGGTTTACAGCTACCTGTAACTCCAGTTCCTAGGGATATAACACCTTCTGACCTCCACAGCACCAGACAGGCATGTAGTGCACATAGATATGTGCAGAGGACATTCGCACATGCATATAAAAATAAATCTTAAAAATGCATCAGAAACAGTAAACGCATAAGAGTGTCACATTCTCTTAAGCTCTCACCTTTCTTACTCTCATCTCTAGCTCTCCTTCCCCCCTCCCCTTCTTGCCATGTGGCCGTGGCCAGCCTCTCTCTTTCTTTTACTCTCTCTCTCTCTCTCTCTCTCTCTGTCTTTCTACAATAAAGCTCTAAAACAAAACAACAACAACAACAACAACAACAAAAGTGTCACATTGTTGTGCTCACCCTGACTCATGGCCCTTAGCATATTCAGAGGAAATTTAAAATTCCATCCTCCGAAATGTAGATGTTATAAGTATATGATTCTTGGTCAAGAGGGAACTCAGCTGGTGTCTTTTAATTACTGGATACAGAATTCCCATCTGTCTGTCCTATGACTCCACATATTCATAAAAGATTAAACAAGAGAATTTGGGCTGGGGATGTAGCTCAGTAGTGAAATGTTGACCAACATGGGTGGAACCCTAGGCTGCAACCAAAAAGAAAACAAAGCCATTTAGCTCTTCACACATGTCTTATACATGGCAACTTCCTTCTTGGGGTTTTAGAGGCCACACCGATGCTGCTGGGCTAAAAAGAGAATTACACGTTGATCCTATCTTAACGTGTTCTTCACTATGGAGTGGAATAGTGCCTATCCTGTAGGTTCTGAATTTGAACATTTGGAAACCCTGTTATGCATTGTAATTAAAAAACAAAACAAAACAACAACAAACAAACACCCGAGATGTACTGTGACTTGTTTGACCTTTATCTGGGTGAGTGCAGCAGCGCAGCACAGTAGGGGTTCAGGATGACACCCATGTCCTGAAGTATGTGTGTTAGAAGGGATTGACGGACAAGCTATTAGTGTATCTTCAACTCAGATCATAAAAATCAGCCAACACTAAGCGCCTAAGCATGCCGTGGGTATCTGTGGAGCCTCATTGTTTACAATGATCCAGAATGCATGTCTTTGCCTCTGAACTCTTCTGCCTCCATAAGGTTTATGGGGATAAGGACTTCTGTTTTTATAAGCATCTTTAGTTGTGACATAGAATTTGAAAACAGAAATTGTCACATGTTATTACAACATCGTCTGGTCTTTTCTCAACTGTAGTTTAATTCCTGATACTGTAATTTTAGCCCTTCCTCTCAGAGCAAATGGTTTCTATCTTTCTTTTCCATTTGTTTTTCTTAAGGCCATACTTTATGTATATCTATTAAAAACATAATAGAATGATTTGATGTGGTTCTAATCCTTAAGCGTAGAGAGTTTCATTGTCAGCATTCATATTAGAATCCACAAAGATTCCAGGAAAAGGCAATATAATGATGATACAAGTTACAATGATGAAACAAATGTGGGGTATGACAGAGCGGGCTGAGGCCCCAGCCCTCCACCAGCCATGGCAGGAGATTCTGCAACTTTGAGACTTTCCTGGGCTACACGGTGTGATTCAGTCTCAGAACACAAATCAACACACAAAACAAAATGAGAGAGAGAAAGAAGGAAGGAAGGAAGGAAGGAAGGAAGGAAGGAAGGAAGGAAGGAAGGGAGAGACAGAGGGAAAAGAAGGAAGGAGGGAGGCTAACCTACATCCTAGTTAAATAGATTTTCCTTTTGAAGAAATGTGTATGTAACAAAAGGGAAAAATGCAACCAAGTGGGAAGAAAAATTGTGGCAACTTTGAAGACAAATCTTGTTTTACATGCATCTCTTTTTTCCTTATCACATCAGTATCAGACTTTGAGCATGTAATGTTTATTGGTTTGGAAGCTGGCTGGATCTATCTTCAGTAATGTGGCTTCAAAGAGGTGTCTGTAGCTATCAGCCCATACTGTGAGGACACTTCCAACTCATACAGAAGCTGGTGCAGAAGGCAGCTGAAGAGTAAAGTATTATATAGTATGTTCAGATCAGAGGGTCGGCCCTATGTGTGTGACTGGCATTATATTCCCTGCCCTTCCTGCCCAGATGTTTCTTCAACAAAACAAATTCACTGCCATCAGCTTCTCTGATCATTTTCTTTACGTCTGAAATAAGTTTGCTCTTCCCATCTAAACTGAGGTCTGCTAGCCCTTGTGTGGCTATCACAGGAGATGAACCCATTTCTCTTAAGCCCTGGTGGATTGCAGTTTCAAACAGAATTGTGAGAGTTAACCAAGAGTGCCCATTTCACAATGAGTGCAGCCAAACTCAGGTCCTTTGAGCTAATACCTGTTTTTCAAGTTAGGAGCTGACCATCTCGCAGAAAAAGGAGACTGTAAGTGAAGTCTGTAAATGTCCCTTCATGCTAAATCAAGGGTTAGGAACTCTCTTGCCCTTTGTGTCTGGTTGATTTTTAGACTGCCTCTGCCCTCTTGGACTGTGGTACCAGGAACTATCTGTGTAGTTCACAGTTGTACTTGACATGATCGTGAGTTATGAGGTCTGGCAATGAAGTTGTACAGACCTAAGGACAGAATGAATCTTGTCAGACTTATCAACCACAGTGGTGCTCAGTGGTCCCTCACACAGTCTCTTCACATCTATAGCTGTGCCTCTGGGTAGTGTCCCAAAATTCCAGGAATTTTCTGGGTCTCCCAGGTCTCTTGATCTCCCAGATGCCTCAGTCCTCCCCACCCCCAACTCCAGGTATTTTAGTTCCTCAGGTGTCTTGGATCTCTCAGGTCTCATGGTCTTATCAAATACCCTGGCCCTTCTCTTTCTCTTAGTTCCCAGGTCTCTCAGTCCTTCGGGTCTCTTAGATCTTTCAGGTATGTTGATGCTGCCAGGTCTCTTGACCCATCAGATTTCTTGCTCTCCCCCTCCGGTCTCTTGATTCTCAGATTTCTTGGTTCTCCCAGGTCTCTTAGTCCTCCAGGACTTTTGGTCTCCTAGCCTTTTGGTGTCCCAGATCTCTTGCCCTCCAAGAATCTTGGTCCCCTCAGTCTTTCAGTCCCTCCAGGACTTTTGGTCCTCCCAGGTCTCTTGGTCCTGCTGAGTCTCTCAACTCCCACTTGTCCCCTGGGTAAAGCAGAGACATAAAGGAGGCTGACAATCCTTCAGTCATTACCAGGGTAGTGTGGACAGGAAACTACACTCCCAGATGAAGTCTTTCTCAGGGTGGAGACCAGTCTTGCTCATTTTCCATTCAATACATGCTATTGCCTGGGGTGCCTTCCTGCATGGGTAGCAGCTACCATCCTCTGCCCTCTGTACTTGCTTGGAATTACCGGAGCCCCGGCAAGTCTGAGCTTTCTGGTCCAAATTGCTGGTGTTCCTTGACATTGTCAAATTCTCAGTAACTCATCTCCCTGTAAAGAATGCAGAATGGCATGTTAGACCCCACTGGTGCCTTAGGATGGGTAGAATCTAGAGGGTGGCCCATAGCAAATCTGCAGTTCACAAGATCAGAAGGACAATTGTTAAGTCTAAACTCAACCCTGCTCTACAGGGAAAGTCCTGGGGTTGGAAAGCTGGCATTTTACTGCATTGAAAAGCAACACAGGACCTTCCATGAGTGTAGGTAGTGGCACCAGAAGACATATTGAAGACACTTTGAAGATGGATCCCCGTCTTCCTTCACAGAAGTAACAAATGAACAAAGTAAGCTACATAGGAAAACATGCCACCGTGAAACTTAGGGGAAAAGACAGGGATCTTTTAAAACAGAGGAAAAGAAAGAGGTAAATGGTAAAGGAGAAGACGCTGCTGCTGGTGCCCAGGATGAGCACTGATTTCATGATAATGAGAGGAAAGCATCCAAGACCCCAGCAGAGGAGCAGGCACAGGAATCTCAGGCAGGAAAGACACCTGGAGCTTTTGTTCTGTCTCGTCTTGAGACTCGCCCTCAAAGGACCTTCCAGGATCCCCCACACACTCCACCAAGGTTGTTCTATGTTTGCGGATTATAATTTGGACTTAAAAAAAAAAACTAGAAAGCCTTGGGGCAGGGTTGGAGAAATGGCTCAGTAATTAAGGACACACTTGCTATAATTCCAGAAGGAGAGAATCCAGCTCCTGTATTACGTGCTCACAGCTATCTGTAACTAAAGGGAATCACACTCCCTCTTCTGGTGTCAGTGGGCATGTGTGTGTGTGCGCGCACGCACACACACACACACACACACACACACGCACACACACACACACACGCACACACACACACACACGCACACACACACACGCACACACACACACACACACGCGCGCGCACACACACACATCAAATAGATCTTTTAAACAAGAAAGTGGCCTTTATGTAGTTATATAAAAGGTCACTTAAGTCAGTCTGTAAGCACCCTCTGGATCTCTAGCATTTCACATTCATGCACTTGGTAACTGCTGACATCTTTTTGTGTCTCATCCCCTGAATGTAAAGCACTCTGTGGGGGACATTATAAAAGAAAAGTCTCTGTGTGACAATGGCATGTGCATATCCAAGACCCAGGGACTTGCTTTGTGAAAACTCCCAGAAGACGAGCCCTACACTGAAACTCTCCATCCTTACTGGGTACTTTTCAACAACTAAAGTTCCTGTCAACAGACACAATGCTCACACAGAGAAATGGGATTGCTTGGTGTTAATTCTGCACCTTCGATTTCCCTGCATAATGAAAATTACTTTTAGTGAGTGTGCAAGTTGCAAACCCCGCCAGCAGCACAGGCTGAGAAGTTCTCTTCCTGGCTTTGAGGTATCCTTTGCTTTGTGACATGCATGTTCCCAGTTCCTTGCTTGTGTCTCCACTTTCTTTAAGCGACCTTTTGATGAGCATCAATTCCTACTTACATTTAAATTTCTTACCTTTCCTTTTGGATTTTGGAATATCTCTTTTGGTTGCATGTCTGTTTTCATCTCCCCATCATGAACTTCCTCCCACATTCCCTCTCTCTGTATTTGAGAGAGGTGTGTTTAGTATATCACAGGCACCTCTATAAAATTTTTGTGTCCATGGCATGGTGATAGCTTCAATTCACTTTTCTTACCCCACTTCTGGAAGCTGTTTTTGAGTGTGTGGTTTCATGTTGTGTGACTTTGAGCCTCCCTGGTGTGTCGGGTCTTCAAGGTCAGCTTCCTTGTCTCTTTCCTTCCCTCGGATGACATCCTTGTTTTTCAGAGGCCAATGTGCCATGTTCTTAAACAGCTACATACGTAAAGATAACCTTCTCCATCTACAGGAACCTCTTAGACTATCAGTTAACTCTTTTCCCAGTGTGATTAGAACTCATTTGACACATTTAATGAGCCACCTCTTGAGGACTGCAATAAATTTAGAAACGTTGGACATCTTTAAAAACACTGAGTCCCCTACCCACAGACCTGGCACATTTCCCAGTCCACTTAGGAGATTTTCAACTTTCTTCATATAAACTTCTGTAATTTTGCCTATAGAGGTCTCAAGCATATTTGGTTAGATTTCTTCCTAGCACTTTTTACCCCTTGGTCCTCTTGTCATTTCTATCTGAATACAAAACTTCATTTTTTTAAAAGGTAAAATTGTCATTGCTCGGGGAGACACAGTGATTCTTTGTTCAACCTCATATTTTAAATTCATGGGGCAAGGAAGAGTGGATCTTAGAAATACTGGGGAAATGCCATTGTTCTTAGGTCTTTGTTCCTTTGGTTCCTCAATGAACCTCATCTTACTCCCAGACTAGAACCAATAACACAGTACAAGGGCAGAGCCTTCTTTGTGTGTGTGTGTATGTGTGTATGTGTGTGTGTATCCCTGTGTATGCACATGTATGTGGCGTACTGTGCAGGTAGGTGTGTGTGTCTGTGTGTGTGTGTGTCTGTGTGTGTGTGTGTGTGTATGTATCCCTGTGTATGCACATGTATGTGGCATCTGTGCAGGTAGATGTGTGTGTGTGTGTGTGTGTGTGTGTGTGTGTATCCCTGTGTGTATGCATATGTATGTGGAATACTGTGCAGGGGTGTGTATCCCTGTGTGTATGCACATGTATGTGGAATACTGTGCAGGTGTGTGTGTGTGTGTGTGTGTCTGTGTGTGTGTGTGTGTGTGTGTGTATCCCTGTGTGTATGCACATGTATGTGTGTGAATATAGGCAGAAGGTCAATGACAGGCATTCTCAATGTTCTCTTTTCACCTTATTTGAGACAGAATCTCTCACTGAACCAGGAGCTCACAGCTTCATTTAACTTGGCTCTCCAGTGAATTGGTGGTGTGGGTGGGTGGGTCCTCTTGTCTCTTCTTCTCCAGTGCTGAGGTGACAGGATTACACTGTTACTCCTGGCTTCTTTCCTATTAATTACTTTATTTATTCACTTTATATTCCGACCGCAGCCCTCTCCCTCGTCTCCTCCCAGTCCCACCCTTACAAATCCCTCACCACATTACCCCTTCCTCTTCTTCTCAGAGAAGGGGAAACCCACCTCATCCCGCTCTGCACCTGCACACGGGGGTCAGCATTTGTCTGCTGGATGTCAGTCTCTGTGCCTTGGCAGTCTTGCTCGCCCTTGGGCACGTGGGTCTACTGTTAATCTTTCCTCTGAGCCTGGCTCCTGTATCTGGCCACACAGATGATCCAGTCACTATGATAATAAAAACATGGCCTGGCATCTTCTTTTATACCTTACATGCTAGCCAGTGTCACAGAAAACATAGTCCATGCATTTTTTTCCAGAAGCGAAAGATCAGAGGCTTTTGCATACTTGTGTGTGTGCAGGTACGCATGGAGGCCAGAGGCCAGACTCAGGCACCAGTCCTCTCTGCCCTCCAACTTAAAATTTGTTTTAGATATCTCAAATTGGCTTGGGATCCACTGATTAGAATAGCTTGGCTTACGTGCAAGACCCCAAGGAGCCACCTGTCTCCACCTCTCCAGTACTGGTATTACAAGGGCATGCCACCCTGATGGGTTGTTTTATGTAGGTCCTAGAGGAGCTAACTCAGGGCCTTGTAGTTACAAGGTTATCACTTCTCCAGACAAGCTACTGCCCCAGTCCTCAAATATCTGCACTCAGTCTTTCAATCTAGGCAACGGTGTATTTATTTAATAGTATTTTTTACTTAGAAAGAACATAATACTTTATGTGTATCATTTAAATAGAACTTATACTAGTGCTAAGCCACACTAACAGGTAGCAATACTAAATGGAACATATTTAACAAAGTTACTTTTAAAAAGAAAGAAAGAAAATCTTAAAAGGGCAAAAGGTACACTCAACACATTGTATATAAATGGGTGATAACTTGCGAAACAAATTCTTTGTAAATCTTCCTTCCCTTATCTGCAGACCAAAGTCATGTGACTCCCTGGAGGGAGAGGGCTGAGACTGAGGGCTTCCTATTGTTACTCCTGTGTAGTCAGAGATCCACACCAACTACAAGGCACCCCAACAAGTGTTGTGCTGGAATGCACAACCCTGATATCCCCGTGAGGCTGCCTTCACCCCAGAAGTCACACTCCGTGACTCACTACATGGACTGAAGGTGAAGTTTCACAACATGAACAAACAGGACAACGTGCAGAGGCTACTGCATGAATGGGTCAATGCAGGGCATGGCTTTGTTACCTCTGGGTTGTTACAGCTTTGCTTGACTTTCAGAACTCTCTCAAGTCCTTACAAACTTAGGTTCTGTGACAAAGTCAGCAGAACATCCGCTGAAGCCAAGGACAACTACAAAGTGGCATACACATCTTGGTTTCCCACTACTCTGTCCCTTTAGCCTCCCCTGAGTGAGGTGACATCATTCTGTTTCATTCCCCTTCTCTTCTCAGGGAGATGTAGCTCGGCCTGAGCTCAGCCCCGCAGCAGACTGCAGACAATCAGGAAAATGCTCCATCTCATGTTGCCTTCTCCCACCTGCCCAGGAAGAAAGCCAAGGTCTTGTAGATATGCACATCCATGGAAGTGGGCCTGTCCTCTCTGGAGGCTTTCATCACAGCTTCCTCCAGCTACCTCCTGCCTGACTTAGCAACTGTAACCCCACAGGTAGTGGCAGGTAGTGACTTCCTACTGTATCTTGTTGCCATCTTCCCATCTCACCACCACGATGGACTTCTCCAAGGTCCTGAACCCAGCAGCGCTTCTCCAGTCTTGCAGGTTTGGGTTCGTAGTTCAAGGGTCAGATGCATACAGGAATAATGATTCCCCAGGTGCTGAACAGCAGAGGGTGTCCTACACACTGCCAAATGGCTCCCCGAAAGTGCTTTCCCAGCTGTGTGTGAGAATGCCCCTCTCTCCATCCCCTCACTTCAAGGCTTCAGTAGTGAGAGTTGCGCCTTGCGACACATCATCTGCTCTTCTCTAGTTGTCGACAACGCCAGGTGTTCTCAGCTGAGAAGGCACATGTGTCTCTTCTCTCCTCTACCTACCCCTTTAGGTTTAGAAAAGGTTTGTCTTTCTGCATATGTGTGTACCTGTGTGAATTTATATGCACTGCCTGTATGCAGGTGCCCATGGAGACCCTAAGAGGACACTGAGTGCATGCAGACTGCAGTTAAAAGTGTTGGTGAGCTTCTTTGTGGATGCTAAGAACTTAGGTCCTCTGCAAGAACAGCACATGCTCCTAACCACTGGGCATCCCTCAGACCAATCACTGCAAGTGCACACTCTTTTCTTGGTTTGCTAATCTTTCCTCACATGTGTGGTAAACTCAGCTGTCATAGATTATCACCATGCCTCCATGCTACATACACGCCAAGTGTGTTTATGAACTTAGGCCAATTTCAATGTTGTTTATTTCATGACTTAACCTAAGAAAATTTCTTAGTGGAAGTGAAAAGTGTTCTCTATTTTCCATTAACATTTATTCAGTGGACCTGCACACGTCTAGATTTCTTATGTACTCAAATATAAGGATTGTATATATTTTCCTATAATTCATTCATTTTATTCTTTGATGTTCTTATTTTGCTAACTTATATATAAAAAAAAATCTAAATCTTCCTGTCTAAAGGACATAAAGGGACAAAGAGTGGAGCAGAGACTGAAGGGAAGGCTATCCAGAGACTGCCCCACTAGGGAACCATCCAATATGTAGACACCAAACCCAGAGACTATTGCTGAACCAAAGTGTACACATGGAGGGACCCATGGTTCCAGCTGCACATGTAGTAGAGGATGGCCTTGTCAGGCATCAGTGGAAGGGAAGGCCCTTGGTCCTGTGAAGGCTCGATGCCCCAGTGTAGGAGAATGCTAGGGTAGTGAGGGGAGAGTGGGTGGATGGGGGAACATTCTCATAGAAGCAGAGGGGTGGAGATGTGGAATAGGGGGATTGTGGAGGGGAGACTGGGAAGGGGGATAATGTTTGAAATGTAAATAAATAAAATAACCAGTAAATTAAAAAAGAAGAAGAGAAAATTAATTTTAGCTCCCAGTTTGAAGGGATGCAGTGTCATGGTGGCCATGGTGCAACAGAAGGAATCTGAGACCACTGGCTACATTGTGTTCACAGCCAGGGAGCAGAAGGTTGGTCTCAGTTCCTTTTCTATTCTTTTCCCTTTATTCACTCAGCCTGCAGGATGAAGCCTGTACTCATTTTTGTGGCTGTGCAATGCTTCACTCTACAAAGTCCCCTAATTACTTACCATCTTCTTTTGATATAGATTTAGCCCAATTCCAGTCTCTGCTCCTATTAAAATACCTGCTTGCCCCATGCACATGCAGGTAGCACTCCACGGACTCAGTGGGCATTTTTTTTTATTTAATTTTTTTTTTTTGGTTTTTTGAGACAGGGTTTCTCTGTATAGCCCTGGCTGTCCTGGAACTCACTTTGTAGACCAGGCTGGCCTCGAACTCAGAAATCCGCCTGCCTCTGCCTCCTGAGTGCTGGGATTAAAGGCGTGCGCCACCACTCCCTGCCATTTTCTTTTTAAAGAGGGCAAACACTTGAAGTTGGGAAAGGAAAGTGTGTATGAGCAGGAGCATAAGGCAGGAATGGGTAGGAAGGGCTCCAAACACATCACACCCACATATGAACATTCAATAAAATATGTTTTAAAATAGCTATAAGGAACATTTCTGAACATAACTGTTTTTTTCGCCTTTTATTGAAAATAGATTTTTTTCATACAATATATTCCAATTTTAGTTTCTATTCCTCTACTCCTCCCAGTTTCCCCCCACCTTTCCTTCCCTCTCTTCCAGGTCCACTCCCATTCTGTCTCTCATCTAAGATACGACAATCAAACATGACAAAATTATATATAATATTATATTATTATATATATAATATAATATAATATATAATATATATATATATTCCAACTTCGACATGGTAGTTTTTGCTTCATCATTATATATATGATGAAGCAAAAACTACCATGTCGAAGTTGGAACGCAACCCAACAGGAGGAGGAAAAGAGTCCCAAGAGCAGACACAAGAGTCAGGGACTCACTCGCTGAACATAACTTCCAATTAAGTAAAATAGTAAACATCTGCTGATACTGAATACTTCCCCAGATCCAGAGGAAAACGTCAATAACAGTGGCCTTATATGTGAAAGTCCATTGCTTGCACTTGATAGTGGTAGAAATAATATGTCTGCAAACCCTCTATCTCATCCCTCCTCCCCCTGCTTCTATGAGGGTGCTCCCCCACTGGCCCATGAACTCCTGCCTCACTGCTCTAGCATTCTCCTATCCTGGGGCATTGAGCTTTCAGAGAACCAAGGGCCTTCCCTCCCATTGATGTTAGATAAGGCCATCCTCTGCTTCATATGTACCTGTAGTAATCCTCTCTTCTTTAAGTTGCTTTCATCAGGCACTTTGTCACATCAAGGAGAAAAGCGACTGATAAACTCTGTGCTAAACTTGGTGGCAAGGACTCAGAATGGCCTCTCTCTGCAGGGTTCTAGGGAGAAGGGATTCATGAGCAGCAGCAATAGCTTGTCACCTTGGACAGTTTGACTCCCCTATTCTGAGGACCTGAGTAATGGATGAATTATCTGTGACCTGTCCAGAGACGGTGAGGGGAGGTGGGACTCTCCAGGAAGGTAACTCCTGAGGAAGGTGTGAGAGAAATTTGCTATCTCCTAGGCTCAGTTGAATGTTAGGGCTTTGGGAATGGAGGGTAGCCAGAACCTCTGAGGGTGTATTGTAGGGGGATTGGTAGAGCCAAGGACACAAGGAAGACACCATGAGAGATGGGGCCCTTGTTAGATCCCTGGCCTCGGGCACCAAGGTCACTGCTGAGCCTTTCTGCCGTGGCCACAAGCTCTATTTTAGGTTGCATCCACATAGAGTTAGAGTTGGCCACTGGGAGGAACATGATGAGCCTGTGAGTGTCCTCAGCTGGCTCCTGCGACTCCAGGTCAGGCAGCAAGCTGTACTTCCTGAAGGAAGCAGCTGGAAGTCTCTCAGTGACTTTTAAAGTCGTGTTCAGGCATAATACTCTCCAATTACCAACCTGGTAATATAGATTAATTTGTCTTTTAGGGAAATGGAAGCAATTAATGGAATGAGACAGTGCTGTGAATACTCCATACACCACGGCTGGAGCGAGACATGGGGGTCAGACCAGAGAGTGTGTCCGGGCCTCATGGTCCCCTCCTCTCACTACTCATCAGCTCTCTGGACCCTACAGAGCTCTCCCTTCTCACACAGCTCCCCTAGGAGGCTCTTAGCCTAGTTCTGTGCCACAGGGACCCTGGTTTAAGCCCCGAGTCACATAGAGCTCCAATGCCTCCTTCAGATACAGTAGTGAAACCTCTTGTGCTGTGCACAGAAACACCTCACACCAATATCCCATGCACCTCAGTATGGTCCTTCTGGTGAGGACCAAATTGACCCTGATGGGTGAGTTTTGGATTTCTCATAATTTCCTCTTCTCAACAAAGAGAAGAGTCTGCTGTATCCATACGTAAACTCGTCTTCTGACAAGAGTGGTGTATTAGTCAGGGTTCTCTAGAGTCACAGAACTTATGGGTAGTCGCTATATAGTAAAGGAATTTTTTGATGACTTACAGTCTGTCGTCCAACTCCCCAACAAAAGTCAGCAGCAGCTGTAAATGGAAGCCGAATGATCTAGCAGTTGTTCAGTCCCACAAGGCAAGCAGGCAAAGAAGAGAGGATCTTCCTTCTTCCAACGGTCTAGGGTAGCTCTCCAGCAGAAGGTGTGGCCCAGATTAAAGGTGCGTATCACCACACCTGGATCTGGGACTTGCTTTGTCCCAGATGGCCTTGAACTCAGAGCTCTCCTTGCCTTAAGGAGATCTTAAAGAACTTCCCAATCCCAGTGAACCCCCAGCTTCATCTCCTGGGGTTCACAGCCACTGTGCCTCAAGGTCTCCTTGCCAAGATCCAGGTCGGAAACTTGTATCTCCCAGCCTCAAGATCAGGATCACAGGTGAGCCTTCCAATTCTGGATTGTAGTTCATTCCGGATATAGTCAAGTTGACAACCAGGAATAGCTACTACAAATGGGAACCCAGATCACAGGGATCTAACCTCCTTAGCTAACCTCCTATGCTACAGACTAGTGGGGGATCTGCCTCCTCGTTCTCTAGTCAGCAGCGGGAAGAGCAGGGAGGTGGCACAGTAGTTCATCAGAGACTTGTACAGGCTGCACTTGGTACAGGCTACATCACTTCTTCTAGCAGGCTGGTGTCCAGGATGCTTCATGAACAGGAGAGGCAGACTTCTTCCAACACAAGCAAGTTCGATGACAGACAGCAGTCATGGAAGTTGCGTCTCTACTCTATGGATCCTGCTGGTGCTGGAAGATACAGACCAACCCCTGGATTGAGGCACATAGATTGAGGATCTGGCTCCTTTACTCAGATCCATTAAGTAGAGGATATGAGAGGTGATTCTTGACATACAGGTAGGTTCTGCAGGTCACATTCTTAGTGTTCTCTGGAAGCCACATGTCACACGTGGCATTGGGGTAGCTCAGAACTCAAGAAGCCCAAAGCCAGCCAGGTAGGAAGAGCTGAGAGTGGCTTGCTTTTTCTACATCCTTTCATTTGCTGAGCCAGAGATGGAAGCTGGGCCGTGTGCCACCAACTGTGTACCATGCACAGAGCCATAGACTGGGCATGCAGGAGGTAATGTAGGTCTTCAGTTTCTGTCCTCGGGAGACTGGCTGGGAAGCAGACACTATAGGAGCAGCCACACAGGTCACTGGGAGTATGTATCATCCTCTCCTTTCTACCTACCCCATGGAGTCAGGAGGAAGTCATCAACCGACTGGCCAGCCTGAAAACATTCTCAGCTCTGTACTTCTTGAAGATGTTCAGTAGGATTCCGGCGTTCTAAAGATGTCCTTCATGTCAGAGGAGGATGACTTTCCTGGCTGACAGCACAGCAATGGCTGCATCCCACAGAGGTACCCAGAATCTCATCATCTCTAGATACCCCATTGCTCAGATGGAGGATGCTCACATGAATGTTCTAGGGGAGGCCTGTGCAGTGTGTCCTTACTATAAGCAGGGCCAGAGCGACCCTTTTCCTTTAGTGATCAGGCCAGCTTTGAGCCAATATAACGCCATTCAACACAGCTGCCTGGGTAGGTCCCTGGAAGTGTCACACTCATATCTACAGAGAAAGCATCCCAGGTGCCACTTCTGGGGCTGTTCTATGTAACCCCTCCTCTGAGTGGCAGATGTACCTCTTTCTAAAATTATTTGATTTATTTCATGTATATGTGAGTACACTGTAGCTTTCTTCAGACACACCAGAAGAGGGCATCGGAGCCCATTACAGATGGTTGAGAGCCACCATGTGGTTGCTGGGAATTGAACTCAGGACCTCTGGAAGAGCAGTCAGTGCTTTTAATCGCTGAGCCATCTCTCCAGTCTCGTAGATGTGCCTCTTGACCTTGGTGGCTTGGCAGGACCTTTTACTATAGCTGAAGCAAGAGTGATTTGAGCGGCACCCGTGAGAAGTGAGTCCACCATTCTGGATGACGGAAAAAGGAAAAATAGATGACACTTTCTACCTCAGCTTGCCATGTAAAGAGACAGAATGTTTGGCGAGGAGAGAAGTCGTCCTCCAACCTAGCTAGTAAATTGATTAGAAAGAGCTTTCCAATCCCTGATGAACCTCCAGATGACGGTAGCTACTATTGAAGGGGCTAGTCACTGTCTTCAGTTACATGTGCACAGTCACAAACAGTAGATCACACAGGTGTGTAGAATGAAGCTGAAGAGGTCACAAAGCAACGCAACAAACAAACAAACAAACAAACAAAATCCATGAATGTGGGAAACATTATAGGAAAAGAGATAAGAGAGGGTTGGGGTGAGGGTAACTGGAACACCCTGTATGCATGTGGGAAACTATCAAAGAGTACACTTAATAGGCCCTGAATCCAATCAGAACTTTGCATCTGGCAAGTCTCTTGCATAGAGAAGACAGGGTTACTGCCATGTGCAATCGCAACTTAGCCTGACCTTGGTGAATGGTCCATGCTCTATACAGTTGTGCTATTAAGAATAAGCATGATGAAGGGCATACTTTAGGATATACGGGGCAGTAAATAAGAATGCATGAGAGTGCCTACCACACAGTGAGGGTAGTGGTTAACCAGAAAGGGGAGGGGGCTTGTGGCTGCATAGGAGAACACCTAGGGGCTTCTGGGAGGGTGGCTTAGTATTGGCCTGTTAGTCAATGCATTGGGTTTAGATCAATCCACTGTGATTTCTTATGCCATGAAGCATGCTCCTGGGGAATGATGGCTCAGATGTCAAACTGCTTACCTTGCAAGAATGAGGTCCCGAGTTCAGTCCCGAGGACCTACAGTTAAACACAGTCAGGCATCGTACTGAGCATAAGTAACCCAGGCACCAGGGAAACAGACGTGGAGGGTGCCTGTGGCCCCCTAGTTACCCAGACCAGAGTGATTAATGAGCTTCAGACCAATGAGAGACCCTGCCTCACAAAAGGAAAGTCAAGGGCACTTAAGAGAAGACACCTGTGGTCATTGTCATTGTCCTACACAGGCAAGTGTGCACACAAACACTCCGGTGTTCCTGTTTCCAGACTGGTGAGTGCTCTCTCTCTCTCTCTCGCTTTCTCTCTCTCTCCACAGCTCTTGCTCTACACTCATCTAATGGGAGATCTCACCTCTCATGCTGTGTGTCAGTGGTCACGCACACACACTTTTCTGTGGGGGTGGGAAAGTGCTTTTAATTCTGGTCAGAGTGAATATTGGTCAGGAATTTCCGTGTAGAAAATAACCAGCCCGAGCACCTTCGCAGAAGGTGGTATATCCATTCCTGTGTCGACTTGCTTTTCCACATGCTCCTGGGTATCTGGTAGGAGCAGGCCAAGACAATGCGTGGGCCTCTGTGCAGGCAGAGGGGAATTCCTGGGGAATGCCAAGTGGACAGGAGGGGATAGAGATGTTCCAGTCGGTAAACCTGGTGTCCATGGGACCTTCCAGGAGAAAAGCAAGCTTCCATAGACAACAGACCCTCTGGCCTCAGGACTGAATGAGCAGCAGAAGATGTTTATGCCAAGACTCCTTTTCTTGCAGAACACGTGGGGTAAGTCAAAAACTGTAGCTATGCAGTGTTGACTTGAACCTCCCAATGTCTTAAGGTTTGTGAAGGCTTCAAAGTCAAGGGGCAGAGCTGTCTGCCCTGCAAACACGAGAACCACAGGACTTGCAAAAAGTGGCCAGAGCCACATCTAAGACCCTTCATCCATCATCTGTCAGCAGGTATTGTGAGAGGGGCATTCAGGGAGTCTGAGAGCCTTCCCCTTGAGAAAGTATCTGGTGGAGACTGGAGGTGGTGGGCTTGTTCTCCAAGGTCTATGGATGCTACTGAGAGGCTTGGAGAAGCCAGGTCTCAGGATTGACAGGGAAAAGCTCAAGGCCCCTCCAGATCCTGCAGCTACCCAAGCACAGGGGTGCTCAGGTGCTTCTATGAAATGACATAGTTTTGCATGTATGTCACTTATGCACACTGTCCTGACCACTGTCCGCCAGTTACTGACAACCCCATTACAATGTAAGCTCTGAGTGTGATTGGGGCCCTGTGCCTTTAGGGAGCAAAGACAAAAGAAGGTGTCTGTGTGTTCACATGTGTACATATAAAACAACATTTAATTATGTGCCAGAAATAAACCTCTACAATGAAAACGAGGACAAGTCATACAAACGGTCTCACTGGATCCATCTGGGCTGAATTGCAGTGTTCCCTGAAGATAAGATCACCCGTGTCAAACTTCCTATTGCCTTTGCACTCACACACCAGTGCGAGCCTCAGACATTCCTTACACAATGATGGTTCTTATTATACCACCACAGATTTCTTTCTGCATTAACTACAAAAGTTTCAGTGCAGAATCATATCAATGTGTTCATAATCCCTAAGCCCTATCTTTGTGGGGTTTTTTTTGGTTTTGTTGCTGTTGTCTTTTAAACAGAGGAAAACCAAATGCTCTCAGTCTGACTTGAATTGAATCCACAGAGCAGAGCTTATGATACAGAGGGCAACCATCTTCACGAGAGAGATGATCTAGGAGCTGTAAACCCTGCGAGACTTGCAGGGATCAGTGTGGTGTGCAGCCTACAGCTAATGAGGAGGAACGGGAAGGACCTCAGAGCTGGAAGGCAGAGCTAACCAAAGAGAGAAGACACAGCACAGCACATCTAGAGAGAGCTGTGTCCTTTTTGAGCTGGGAAGGAAACCAGGAGGCCTGGTTTCTCATGGCAGAGTGGCTGTCACACCAGGGAATCAGGGCCTGGAGTAGCCCACTGTCCTTTTCCAGTGCAGACACAGGGAGGGAGGTACAAAGCCAGAGTTCCCGGTGCCAAACCTGGGGAATCCACCAGGGATTTCCATGGCCACTTTGATAAAAGTAGAAAGTATTCATGAAAGTAAGTGCAAGAGGAAGATCCTTTCATCCCTTCTCTGGGGAGCCGGGGTGGCAGGAGCACCAGGAAGGCAAGGATAGGAATCTCAGGGGCTTCCTGACTGGGAAGATCCAAAGGAGGAGACAGGAGTCAGTGGGGGAGGGGGTGTCTGAGCCCGGGATGAGTGCAGAGCAAGGGAAGGATCCTCACCTCAGCTTGAATCCCAGAGACTGGGAGACCTGCTCACTTCTGTACCTTCCCCTCATCCCCTCATCCCCTCAATCACTCACTCTCATGCCTCACCCTACTCCCCACACTTATTCTTCACCCTCCTTCTCATACTCCTCCTCACTCATTCTCACACTCATCCCTCACACTCCTGACACTCACACCTCACACTTATCCCCACACTCATCCTCACACTTACCTTTCACATTCTACCTCACATTCATTCCTCACTCATTCTCACATCTGACACCAATCCTCACAATCCTCTTTTACACTCCTCCTCACACTCATTCCTCAGACTCATTTCTCACATTCATCCTTCATACTTCTTCTCACATCCATTCCTCACACTCCTCTCTCACACTCATCCTTCACACTCATTTTCACACTCATACTCCCCCACACTCATTCTCACACTCATCTCACACTTACCCTCACACTCACCTCACACCTATTCTCACACTCATCCTTCACATTCATCCTCACACTCATCCTCACATTCATCCTCACACTCCTTCCTCGCCCTCATCCTCACACTCCTCCTTCACATTCATCCTCCCTCACATTCATCCTCACACTCCTTCCTCACACTCTTCCCTCACACTCATCCCTCAAGGTCCTCCCCTCCACACTCACTCTTCCTTAGACTCATCCTCCCAGCAGGTGTTCACTGACTCTGCCTTGGCCAAATTACTCAGACATAAAAGTATTTGTTTCCTTCATGGTACCTTTGACATGGTCAATCTTTCCCCTATATGTTATTATTTAAAGATTCCTGTAAAGCACGTGACCTGACTTGTTAGAATTGCTGATGGGGACATATCTCACATGCAGATACATCATGCTTAAGTGAAAATTGCTACAGATGAGGAAATAGGAGGCCCTAGCTGCGAAATTGCTGTGCTGCCGACACCACAGTCTCATCTTGATACTCCTCCCTCATGAATTTCAAGGCAGCCAGGGTCTACAAAGTCCCTGTATGGTGGCAGAGCCTTATCTCTGGATATTTGAGTTCTGATATGGGAGAAGTCATACACACAGTATGAGCAGAGAAGAGATTGAAGAAGAGATCAAGGAAAGGTGTAAAAGAAGCTGAGGAAATGGCCAGGATGGAATAAGAGCCCAGTATGCACTAGGATGAGCTGACATCCCAGCATGCACTAGGATAAGCTCACATCTCAGCATGCACTAGCTTTGTCAAACCATGTCTCCTGCATTGTGGTTGAATAAACACTTTGAAACAAGTATCAGCTTAAGATATATGGTTCCTTATCCTTCCCTCATTTTGCTCCCTCACAGGCACCACCCACCTTATTCTTCCCCCATTCAAGGAGCTACAACTCAAAAGTTGAGGTGTCTCCAGACCTGTATTCCTATGGAAGGCTGTAGGAGACAACCTTTCCTCACTTCATCCTATGGTGGTGGTGGTGGTTTGGCTTATAATGGCTCAATACATTCATGTACTTGAATGTTTGGTCCCCAGTTAGTGGAACTGTTTGGGAAGGATGAGAAGGTATGGCCTTGATGGAGAAGGTGAGTCCCTTGGGGGTAGGCTCCATTCCCAGTTAGCGCTCTCTCTCTCTCTCTCTCTCTCTCTCTCTCTCTCTCTCTCTCTCTCTCTCTCTCTCTCATGTTGCCTATAGATCTGGATGTGAGCTCTCAGCTACTGCTCCAGCACCATGTCTGCCTGTCTGCTGCCATGCCCCACACCAGATGATTGTATACACTAACCTTCTGGAGCCATGAACCTCATTACACTTCATCTTTTCTAAGATCCCTTGGCCATGGTGTCTCTTCACCAACATAGAAAATTCACTAAGATAGCAGCAGTCCATGGCCAGCACACGGGTACAGACCCAGTCTATCCCCAAATCCTGTGGTGAGATCCTCCTTGCCTTCTCTTTGTAGCAAATTAGCCACCTGTGAGTGAGTCCCTTCCTAATGACCTCATCTGAACTTGACAACTTCTGCAAAGCATGTCTCAGACATGGGCTCCAGAGACTAGTCCTTGAAATGTTGGCAGGGAGCACAGTCTGTCCCACTACAGGCATGACAGTGCTCTCTGTCCAGTTAGAGCCAGACTACTTTCTCCTGACCCCATGAGATTCCCTGTCTCCACCTAGGAAAAGCCCTTCAGTGCCCCCGTAGTCTCAATGTCTTCTTTTGTCTCTTTCCCAACTCTCTGACCCTCTACTGCTTCTGCCATTTCCTTGAACCCGGTTTCTCCCCACTCCAGACACGCTTCACCACAGGACCCCAGCTCTGACTACAAGTACATTCTGCCTCCTGTTTCCTTCGAGGCTTTGCTCACAGGTCACCCTCGTCTGTCCCCTTTGTGTCTTCTGCTCTTTCTCATTCTCAGCTTTGGTCACTGTGAGTGTGCAGTGTTACACACTCATCTGCTGGGTCTTCTCTTCACAGTGTCCTTATGACAGTGAGAATATGAGCCCACAAGGGGCACATTCAAAGATACCAGCTACCTACAGCACAAACCTCTGTAGTCGCAGAGTGATTGCTCAGTGCTTATCTCTGTGCCTCCCAAACACAGTTGCAGACTCTATCAAGTACTTTGGATAATATGCCCCCCTAAAAAACACAAATGTTTATTTTTATTCACAATGAGGTACTGAGCCATAAGTGTGATTTAGCAACAAAATATTCAAGTTATAAAGAAAAAAAGCTAAAACAAATGTCATGAGGTCAAGCCGGAGTATATCATTTTTTTTGTCAAAATAAAAAAGGTCTATCGATTTTTTTTAATGTGGAAATCGCTGGTGAAAAGTTTAAAAGAGTACATGGCACCCTTTCAAATCTTTAACTAATTAACTATTAATTAATTAACAACTATTATTAAAAGGCTGATGTTTGCTTTTAAATCAGTGTGGTGTGTGCCTCTCTCAGTTCTTACTAGGGATATGCCCGACAGCCTTACTTCCCAAGAGACTCCCTTGAAGCATTTATTATTTTTGAAGCTCAGCAAAAACATCATTAGGAATATCCCTGTGGCTCTGCGACATGTACACATCGCGGACGAATTCTGATTGGCACAAATTCCAGCAGGAAGCAGGACATGGAAAACAGATAGCACTAAGCACCTACCAGAGACCCCACTAAAGCATCACTAGAGTAAGTGGTTTCCTGCAGGGAAAGTTTTATCTCCTGTGGACTATTTGAAGTAAGTGGATTCAGCAGAATAAAGGATGTGGTTTAAAAGATTAGGACTGGTCTGTTCTTTCAAGCTCATTTCATGTGGGAGACACTCTATCTAATAACAGGTTTTATATGAATGCACTGAAGGGCTGCATTGGAAACCATGCCACTTTTGGTTGCCTGGTCTCTAACATATGCAGGGGTGT
Source organism: Mus caroli (assembly GCF_978045245.1). Taxonomy (NCBI): domain Eukaryota; kingdom Metazoa; phylum Chordata; class Mammalia; order Rodentia; family Muridae; genus Mus; species Mus caroli. Next base: position 118,401,122 of record NW_028227265.1, on the reverse strand, counting down.
GTCTTCTTATTCTTGTCTTCATTGCAGATGTAACTTTGCAAATTCATTTCTTCACTGTACGCAAAATGTCACTTGAGACTACAGTGAGAAAAACACGTACTTGACTGACAGGCACCAGCAGTTGCTGGGTCCCTAACCCAGCCCTGAACTCTGAGGTCACACATGCATATCACAGTGGTCTTGATCCCATATGTGTACACACGTATATGCATATAACACATATGACATTTGGCGGAGAATGAAGGAGGCTACCTACTATTTGCTGCTCTGTGAAGTTTGGTATTAGAAAATGGTCCTGATGTGTTTGAAGATTAACACTGTAATTCTCCATGATGTTTCAGTATCACACAAGTGGAAACCCTTGTTCAGACCTGAGTGACTGCTCACAGCTTCAGAGGTCACCAGAGAGGAGGTCAGCATGAGCTACAGAGTCCCCACTACTCTTTCATCTTCAGGGGAACTCAAAGGAAGAGGAGGAGAAAGGGGAGGAGGAGAAGGGGGAGGTGGAAGAGAGAAGGAGGGAGATGGGGAAGAAGGGAAGGGGATTAGGAGGAGGAAGAGGAGGAGGGGGAGGGACTCAGTCCAGAGTCCTCCTCCCACAAACCTTAAGGCCACAGGACCTGAGCTGGTTTTGGATCAAACTTTGAAAAAAAAAATGGTGACTGTATTTCTTTAGGATAAGCATGCTCAGGGCCCATGTGAGAGCATGAAAATTCATCAGTATGTTTAATTGAGTCACATGTGAGATTTGTCAGAAAACTGGGTTTGTTGTGCTGGAGAGATGGCTCAGTGGTAAAAAGCACTGACTACTCTTCCAGAGGTCCTGAGTTCAATTCCCAGCAACCACATGGCAGCTCACAACCATCTGTAATGGGATCTGATACCCTCTTCTTGTGTGTCAGTGACAGTGTGCTCACATCCATTAAATAAGTAAATCTTAAAAAAAGTAAAGGAGTAGTGTCGTTTAAATTAAACACATTATGGTGTTTTTATTTATCGCTATCCCTGATGTAAAATGAGAAAGAAAGAGAAAACCCTTCCCTGTGACTCTGTTAATTGGGTAGCAGGTGAGGTGTAGTCATGGCTCAAGTTTTTAAAAGAATTAAGCATCCTCGTCCACAAACATTTTTCTTACTGCCAGGGTTCGGTTGCTTTAACACTACTCAAAAGCCCATAAATTACTTAAAAGTGTGTGTTCTGCACTTTTCTCCAGAAATCTCTGTGGACCGCCATGGAAATGGCATGCAGCGTTGATGAATTGCACCTTTCTTCCTGATGCAAGGCTGATTTTCCTATTATTAAATGGTCATGTGCCAAGACGCTCTGTGGCCTGACGGTCAATTAAATTTCAAAGGACTTCACAGGCCAAACTTAGCTAGTTCCTTTTCTTTTCGATGCCTTAATAGCAAAGGCCTTGAATTCCTTGGGGGGCGGGGGGAGGAATTAAAATGCAGTTCATTTGAAGTCAGCGTTGGATAATTATAAAATATTGTTTTGCAATGTCTTTTAAGAAGTGAACTTCATTTTAAGGAGCAGATGTGACAGTCACTGGAGGGGTGGCACAATGGGAGGTAACAATGGCTTTGCTAACATGTCAAGAAAGCAGTGACTTCATGTGCCATGGAAGATATTTTAATTCGGCTCCATTGTTTCGAAGGCAGATTTGCATATCTCAGAGGGGAAAGCTCCACCCCTGAGCCAGGCTCAGGCATAAATCTCACAGTCCTTGTGACCGACCACTGTAAACAAATGGCTCGTGGGGAGCCGATATGGGAAGTCACTCAGGATGGGTTGGGAGCTGGGATTTTCCACTGCCCGACACCACCACTCTCTCCACTGCCCTTCAGTCTCCTGGGAGGGAAAAGTACCCAGATTTCCTATCACGATCCAAACAAACCCGAAGAGGAGAATCTCCAGCTGCTGTCCACACGGCAGTGGAGGCTGCCCAGGTCTGTGTTCCTTAGAGGGACAGTTCGAAATTGAAAAGTACCTGGAAGCACATGGTTTGCAAGTTGAAATCTGGAGATTCCTCCTCCAAGGTAATCTTTTTTTTTTTTTTTTTTTAAATCTATCTTAAAAGGTATGTTAGGCTCATGCAGATATGGAGACAGACATGAAGAGGCACAAGGAAGCCTGAGTCACCCCGAGCTTTGGCCCATACTGTAGCTCCTCCAGTCGGCAGTGGTAAGGGAGCCAGCGAAAGGCCAATTAAGATCAACATTCCAGGGCTCCCTTTTATTTTATTTTGCTGTAATTATAGATGTAATTATAGATGAAGAGACGGCTGCAGACATCACCTGAAGAGATCTCTAATTCACGTACTTGGTTTCCCTTAATGGTACCTTGTGCTGCAGGATGGCACAGACGCTGGGAACATGGCATGGCTCAGCTTCTGTGTGGAGCTCTACTCCAGGGCTGCCGTGGTGAAGGTGCTCTCCCAAGAGCCACCTTTGTAGCAGTCAGTCTGTTGGCCAAGACAGGATAGAACACAATAGCTTGACAAGTCTTCTCCTGGCTGCTGCCACCAGGATCTTCTTGCTTCTGTCTGTCCCAAGTGGGCTGTGTGTAGCCATTTACCTTATGCACTCATGAAAGGAGGGGCCTCTTCTGTGGCTACTTTGTGTGTGTGTGTGTGTGTCTGTGTCTCTCTGTGTGTGTGTGTGTGTGTGTACTCGTGCACACACACATTACCATGATGAATAAAGGGGAAATCCCTATTGCCTGGCAAGTTTTCAGCTGGATAGTATCCTAATGGACAGTAAAGGGGGACACAGGGACACAGGCCATATTCACCCTGAGAAGATTCCCACCAATGACCAAAAGGAAGAGGGGCTGTGTGAGACCGGAGGGGCAGTAGCTGAGGTGCTAATTGTTAGGAGCTCCAAGGGGTGATAGTTCATGTGCTAATCTGAGAAAATGGAGGCAGATTCTAGTTTTTATCACTAACATGTGGCCCAATACACCTATCCACTGCTTCTTGTCCCTGTTGTTTTGAGACAGGGTCTGGCTCCTGCTGACCTTGGCAATGCCCGTCTCAGTCATCCTAGTGCTGGAATTGCAGGAGTGTGCTACTTTGTGTGTGTGTGTGTGTGTGTGTGTGTGTCTGTGTCTGTGTGTGTGTGTGTGCTCGTGCACACACACATTACCATGATGAATAAAGGGGAAATCCCTATTGCCTGGCAAGTTTTCAGCTGCAACACCGGACGTTCAACTTCCTAAACAATCCTCTATATGTTAATTGGTCATTTCCTGTTGACATGTTGATGTCATAATCTAGAATGATTCCCTAGTTCTCCAGTCAATCGTTGCTCCATTTAGAGCAACCCCCTTGTCATATATGTTGCTTGATTTACAAGGAGCGAGGACCTAAACAGGATCAGACCCTGAGATGTAGCCTGTGAACAGTGGATGTGTTTGTGTGCTGTGCATTAGAGCTCAAAGCTGGTCTTTTTACATCTATCTATCTATCTATCTATCTATCTATCTGTTCACCCATCTGTCTGTCGTCTGTCTGTCCACGCACCCATTTATCTGTATTTATTGTGTGTGTGGATACTCAAGGGCAACTTTCAGGCATGGTGGCAAGTACCTTTACCCACTAAGCCATCTCGATGGTCCTAGATTTTCTAGAATTTTAAAGATATTCCCATCAGAGATGCCAGAATCTCTACAGTCACTATCTCTCCATAAGACTTTCTTGATTTCTAATGGAGCAGGAATTCAGCCAGTGGTGTGTGAACTCCAATCCTAGACTTCACTACCTCTGTACCCCTGGGGTAGAAGAGACATGCTCTCTCACACACAGTTTACCCACTGATAATGGCAGGCTGTTTGGGCTCGGATCAGTTGAGACAGAAAGGGAACCATTTAAGTGAATGCCCACGAGGTTAAGGGTCCAAGATGTTCATCAGGAGGAGGAAGAGCCACTGTGGGGTAGGTTAGGGGAATGCTGGCATTGTTCTGTAAAATGATCAGATCAGAAGTTGACATCGCATTCTCTGAAGGAAGCCTCTCACCACCAGGGCAGAGCGTGATTCAGTCAGCCCTCTGCGCTGTCACAGACTCTTCTGCCTATTTAACACGGGTGCATATGACACCGTGCCACTTTCTGCAGCTTGGTTCCCCTATTCCTCTGTGTCACAGAAACTGCTCTTGTGTCCCGCCACCTTAGGAATATTTTTACCTGGATTCCTTGGGCTTTAATGTAAACTTCTACTGTTCCCTGTCATCATCAGGGTATGTCCCCTCCTATGGACAAAGCCTACCACATTTACTCCAGATGCCTTCAGAACCTGGTTTTTAATAGAATCCTGGGTCTATGTCATGTTTAAAAAATGACATCTCTGATGTTATACTAATATTAAGAACTTGGCATGGTGCCAAGATCAGGTGACAGTATTTCATTTTAAAACTCTGTAATATTTTGGATTCTAAAGAGCGCCCTCCACACGGCACTAAGTCAGCAGGAAAATATTAGCCGCCAGGAAGTCAGAGAGGGAAGTCACCAAGGGGATGAGCCACAGGGCCGAGTTATTTTCCTTGCACAAGCCTTGATTACAGCAAAATCTTTGGCTGGAAACTAGTTAGTGTGCAAATAGCAGAGACATACCCTGTGCCTTGGTTGGCTCTTGGGGAAGAAGAAGTAGAGAGCACTAAAGGCTCCACTTGCCCCTCCCAGGTCTGGTTTAATGGCTGTTTAACCAATATTTGAAACAGTGTTTCCGACTTACTTACCCCCTGTTCATTAGCTTTGCAAGATTTCAGACCTATGACCATGTTTCTTTTTTTAAAAAAATATTTGTTCATTCATTCATTTGTGTGTGTGTGTACATTACATGCAAGGGTACAGGCACACACACACACACACACACACACACACACACACACACACACACACATACACTCATGAGCCACCACAGCATTCATGTGGGGCAAAGCTGACATCTTTTGGGAAGTTGTTCTCTTCTTGTCCTGTGAAGTTTAGCAGTGATGAGCTTGGGCCATTGGGCTTATGGGTAAACATCTTTGTCCGCTGTGCCATCTCACCAGACCTTAACCAAAATTCTTCCCACCCAAAATTCTTTCAAATTCAGTGACAAATATATGCTATGCTATGTATGCTGCGTCTTGTGGTCTGAGCCACTTTGAGGCTAGCAAAATATTTTTTTAAAGTTTTACTTATCCTTTTCTCCTCCAAATAATAGAGAGTAGTTTTTGGCATTATGGAGCACTGAAATTGATAAATGAGGTGATTTGGCTGCCTGATGTCTACTGAAGACTAACCATTTAGCCCAGAAAGATGATGAACTTGAGGGGGGAGGAGTGAAGACCGAGATCGGGTGAAGGGTGGCCATGAGATTCACTGTGTCCTCTCCCCTACAACGAGAGTCAGCTGCCTCCTGCATTTATTTGCCCCTGTGGACTGCCTGCAGATAAGCATGAGGCTGCTTTAGCCACATCTGGGCCTTCCTGGCTCAAGGCCTCAGTCTGTCTGTCAAGCTCATTCCAGTGTAGTGTCATCAGAAGTGCAGCTGGAGAGAAGTCGCTGAAGTGTGGATTTCCTGCAAGGAGCCAGGAGTGAGAGTGAAACCACACTAAACCCCCGTGGGCTGAGAGAAAGCCTGGCAAAAGTTGGGAGTAACCAGCCCAAAAGGAGAGGGTGGTCCCCTAGAGCTCCAGAGGAAAGGGACTGAGCTTCCTGTGCCCCCCAGAGTGGGCACTCATCACTGTCTGTCTAGCCTTAGCCCCGCTGGGTCAGAGAGTACACACATTGTCTCTGTACCAGTGTGAAAGCACCAAGCCTGTATGTTCTAAACCCAGGCACGTCATGCACCCCATCTACAACAGAAGCAGCTGCTCCCATGGGAGTGTAGCTATGATCCTGTCTTTGTAGCACACCTGTGTCCACAGACTGTTGTGGGAGCAGCAGAACCCGGAGGGACACAAATCTGCCTGACACAGCTTTGTATTCCAAAACCATTCCCAGGAAGCTCCCAACCGAAAGCAAGCCTTCAGTCGCCCACTGCTCTGAAATCCTCTTAGCCAGCTTGCTTGGTCAGCAGCCATCTCCCAAACTTCTCTTGCACCCTTCCTGGGTACTTGCATTTTGTACATGTAAGGTTAACACATTTATTTAAAAAGCATAGTTCAGAATCAAGGAGAATCTGGCAAAGGTTCATTTGTCATCCTCAAGTCTTTATTTCAAAGGTTCTGAGATTAGAAATCCAACAGAATGAGACATTAACTAATGTACCTTCGCAAAGTGCGCATGCCGTGTGCCAATGAGGAGAGAAGAGTAGACGCAGCTATGCAAGGATCGATACGTGACTGATTTATTCAGAGTTGTCTTCCAGTACCCTGAGCCACTCCCCAATTTCCTCCATCCCTTTGTTCTATGGAGGAAAGCATTGGTTGCTGGAGATGAGCCCCAGTTACAGATTTTTCTGGAACCCTCCATCACCCAAACATGACCTGTCCTTGCCCTGCTCCTAGAACTGTGGGCAGTTAGTTCCAGGAGGCAAGTAACTCTCTGCTAGTGGCTGAGTTAGATTGGGCTAGAGAGATGGCTCAGTGGGTAGGGCCCTGTCTGTGCAAGCACTCTGAGTTCAGATCCCCAAGTGTCCTCGGGACAGTTAGACATGGTAACATGCATCTGTAATCTTAGAAGTCCTAGGGTAAGATGGATGTGAGAGATGGGAGAAGCCACAGAAAAATGCAGGTTGGTTAATATGGTCAACAAGAGACCCTGTTTCAAACAAGATAGAAGGTGAGAACTAACAACTCTCATGTGCATGTTGTAGCACGTGTCCTTCCATACCCCTCACCCTCCTCTCCCTTTCCACCTCCCTCTCTTGCCACACATTATATACACACACAAATTTTGTTTTGTGTTGCTGCTGGAGAGATGGCTCGTGGTTAAGAGCACTTGCCATTCCTCTAGAGGAACAGTTTGGTGCTCAGCATGCACACAGGGTGGTTCACAACCACCCATGACTCCAGCTCTGTGTGGGCTCTCCTCTCCTCACCAGCCCGGTGCACCTCCCCTTACAGATTCACCATGTCCACTCACCTCGTTCTCTGGAATGCCAAGCTGCTTGCTTGTGTGTGATCCGAGCCACCTGATCCAGCTCCCTCCTCTACAGGCACAGTGCTGGGAATGTCTGCTGCCCTGAGGAGGAACAGGGGTCATCTGACCTCTGTGTATCAAGGGCTCCCATGCTCCAGAGAGTCAAGGGCAGGGAGGAACTTCATGAGGGTAGCTTCCCACTGCCTTTGAGTGGTTCCTCCCAGAAACAAAGGGATATCTCTTCACCTAGGAAGAGTCTCCAGTCCAGAGAAACACAAAGAAACTCCCTCATTCCCAATTCTGCCTAGTAAATTCCCTTTGGAGTTGCAATGTAATGGAAATTCTAAAATTGGTGAAAATGATGTGTGGCTGGCTTTCTTCCTTGCTATTAGACATTTTCAACCATAGCTGTCCTTAGTGGCTAAGACACTCGGTATCTGTCTGTGTGTGTGTGTGTGTGTGTATGTATGTATGCATATGTGTGAATATGTATGTGTGTGTATGTGTATATGTGTGTGTTTGTATGTTTTATGGGTATGTGTGTATGTATATGTGTTATATACATATGTATGTGTGTATGTGTGTGTGTATGTTATTTGTGTGTATGTGTGTATATGTGTGTGTATTTGTGTGTGTACGTATGGGTGTGTGTTTATGTGTGTGTGCGCGTGTGACCGCACATACACAAATACAAACACATTTTATTGGAATCATATCACAGTAGAAACCAATGCACTGACTGGATTAACTCTAGAGTAGAAACATTTATCTAGTCTATCAGCCTTTAGTAGGACATAAAAACTTGTGGCATGCAGTAGTAGGCAAAAGCCCCTATTACTATTAAGTTTCAAATAAGCATACGGCCCCATGCCTTCCAGGGTATAATAAACTGATGTGCAAGACAATCCGGAAAAGTCAGTTTCTTTCCTTTTTTTTTTTTTTTTTTTTGTTGTTGTTGTTGGTTTTTTTTTTTTTAATTGGTTTTTTTGTTTGTTTGTTTTTGTTTTTCGAGACAGGGTTTCTCTGTGTAGCCCTGGCTGTCCTGGAACTCACTCTGTAGACCAGGCTGGCCTCGAACTCAGAAATCCGCCTGCCTCTGCCTCCCAAGTGCTGGGATTAAAGACAAGTGCCACCACGCCTGGCTCAGTTTCTTTTGATACTCAATGAGAACCCATATCCATAGCTCAAAGGTGCAGGAAGCGCTTTAAAACTCTATGTGTGTGAGGGGAAGAGTCATTTAAGAGAATGCAGGAAAACTGAAGAGGACTGATAGTCTGGAAGGGAAGTGGCCATTTTAAGTGTCAGGTATTTTCTGTGAGGCAGGAACAAAGACTGGGGTTTAGCGGTGCTCCCAGTGTCCCCGTTCCTCAGAGTAAGCTCCAAGCACATGCTCCTCTCAGACACCTCTGATATTGTTTTGGGATTTTTGAGACAGGTCTTCACAGAACCCAGGCAGGCTTCCAACTTTTTATCTACCCAAACAGGACCTTGAACTCCTTATCTGTTGCTGCTGTGTCCCCAGTGTGAGGATGACAAGTACACCCCATCTCCATCTCCAAATGCCTCTGGAGAGTGCTACATAAACAAATGAGGATGGGGATGGCTCCATCTCTGTCCTTGATTATCAAGAGTTCAGGGAAAGGCAAGGGACCACCATGTCATGTGTGTCCTTCTGGAGTACAGCATGGAGTTGTAAGGTGTAGGCAAGGGACCACCATGTCATGTGTGTCCTTCTGGAGTACAGCATGGAGTTGTAAGTGTAGGTAAATGACCACCATGTCATGTGTGTCCTTCTGGAGTACAGCATGGAGTTGTAAGGTATTCTTGCAGAAGCATGGGCTGAGCTGGGACAGAGGCAGCTGGGCGACAGGAGGATGCGCTCTGGGAAGCCTGGCCAATGTAAGTAACTATACATATGCATGTCTGGCCTCTTCCCAGATGCATCAGGCAGTTAAATTGGCTCCTCATTCCTGAGGCTTAGCTGTGCCCTGCGCAGTCATTTTCTATGGCTAGTGCTGCACTTCCCCACACGTGGAGAGCTCTGAGAGAGAGCCAAGCCGTGCAGTTCCAGGGATCCACCATGGGCCCCAGGCTTGCTACTTTCAGATCTGCCCTGGATCTTTCTCTTGAGTGTGCAGGTCTTGAACAATTGTCTGATTTTTTGTTTGTTTGTTTCATTTTTTTCACCTCTTACTTTATTACCAGCAGAGTTCCTACTGACTTTGGGCAATAACATTGATATTTCAACTATGCAACAGTGTAACTTGAGAAATGCTGCTGGCCAGGAAGAGAGAAGCCCATGGTGCCTGTCTGGAGTGGTTCCAACCCGTGTGTTCCCATGGACTGCAGGCCCCCTTTCTGAATGTCAGGGGAACCAGAGCAACTGAAGTATCCTAAGCATGAGGTGCCTGTGCACTCAAATTTCACTGTAGTGACAGTGAATGTCACGTATGGAGCTGGAGGAGAAGTCTCAGCAGTTAAGCAGCTGACTCTACTGTAGTTCCCAGGACCTAAGTTGTTGGGTGGATCACAACCACCTGTAACTCTAATTACAGGGGGAATTCAACTCTACCTGTAGGCAGTTGGACTCATGCCTGTGTGACTGCACACACACACACACACACACACACACACACACACACGCATGTGTGCACACACTACCACCACCATGAGAAAATGTTCCTTCTACATGGTCATAAGACTAATCTAAGTATTTTAAATCATAATATTTATGTTGAGCCCTGATTTTGTGATGCCTAGAGCAGCCGTGTGGGTCAGCCCTCAGCAGACCATGACTTGAAGGAGTTGTCAGTCATGTGCCTGAGGCATCTGTTCTGTCATGGGACACTACCGCATTGATCCCCCATTAAAAAAAAATAAGAGAAACTGCCAAGGACTAATGAGGCCCAGAGGTAAGCATGCAGACCCAAGGTGTGAGACTTGGGGTGGGGCAGAACAACACTGCCCTTCATTGCCTGGGAACCCAGGATCGGAATCCATCCCTCCTCGAATCTGTCACTGGCCATGGAGTGAGCAGTCACTTCACCAAAGTCATTGTTCTGTGGATAACACCGTGGAGGGTGACTGAACTTTCCCCCTGTTACAGACTCAAAGATAGCTTGTGTTGCTTCTGCAAGATGTCTTACCATGTGGCTATCTTCTCACCTAAGAGGACAAGGAACTTCTGGAGTGCCATGATGACCTTGAAGGTGACAATCCATTCCTGGAATATCATGACAGCTCCCATGTGACAGAGTGAAAGCGGTACGCCAGATCCACCACCCAGATGGCAGGATGCTTACAGAAGGACAGACAATACAGTGCAGGTAAACACTGCCACCCACGAGCTTCTTTTTAATGAAGGGAGGTTGCCCTAAGCCTGGCCAGGCCTGCCCCACGTTGTTCTTTGCTTTCTGTGTGGGAGTAACCTTTCCCCTGCGCATTCCTCTTCTTTGTAGTCACCCTCTTCTGATACGCTCATTAATAAACCCAGAATAGATTTTCCTAGTACAAAACTGCACTAGCCTGCAGCAACGCATCTCAGAGGCGAGAGTTCGGCTTTCTGGTCACTCCTCTGTGTTCAGACTCTAAGTTTTCCCTCACAGATGGGACCCACAATAACACCTGGGCAGCCTCATTCACCTTCCCACCTGCTCTGCTTGAAATCTGCCAGAAAGCAGAAGCGGAGGGGTAGGGGGTGGGGTTGTCTTGTGTACTTCCACTGTGGCTTTCTGCTTCTCACCAGAGGAGCTGGGAAGATACTGTTTCAATTCAGGAGAGCTAAGTGGTAACTGGTTTTTTCGTCTGGCTTTGTTTCATTTCAAATTGGGGTTTTCCTTCTTTGCTCTGTCCCTCCTGTCCTGCTTTAGACAAGCTGTTCTCTGAAACTGGGCAATTAATTGCATGCAGTCAGCACATCCGGGCAAAGATGTGGCATCCACGAGAACTGCCAGTTGTAATAATTAAAATCATGGCCGACTTCATAAAAGTCTGTGTAGCTAGTTCTGATGTTGAACCAGTTTCTTTTCCTGTTGCTGTGATAACAAAACACCCTGACAAAAGTGACCTAAGACAGAAGGTGCTCACTTTTGCCTAACATCCATCCAGGCGAGGAAATGACAGTGGTGGGAGCTGGAGTGATTGCATGGTATCCCTAACCAAGAACAGAGGACAGCAATGTAGATGTGTGCTCAGCTTCCTTTCCCTATAAAGTGAAGATCCTGACACAGCTAGAATGGGTCTTCCCACATCCACTGATGTAATCAAAGTTTATGTAAGCTTATATTCCAGGTTATTCTAGCTCTGTCAAGTAGACAGCATTATCCATCACACATACAGAAAACAAACGTTTGTGGCATGTACCCCTTATCCTTAACCTCTCAGGGTCAGGCAGACTGCACTCAGAAACATTGAGGAAGGCCAGGATGGGTCTAGTAGTTTGTGATCATGTTGCAGTGGGGTATCTTGGATGCTGACTGACTTTGGCAGCTGAGAGACTTACAGATGGGAAGGGGGTTTCCATGAAAGATGTATCAGAGGTTGGCTACTTTGGGGGAAGCACTGATCTTTGGATGTGTGGGGACTCTAGTCCTGTGTGCATGAGGAAAGTGGACCCTGGATGGGAGGGGAGAAGGCCATGTATGAACAAGTGTAGAGCAAGGCCCCTTCTGTATGTGATGGGGAAACGGGACACTTTCATGCAGACTCAGGGCATGCAGTCAAATGTGGGCGAATTCTCTAGTTCATGGAGGCTGTGTATTAGTCAGGGTTCTCTAGCATCGCAGAATTTATGGATAGTCTCTATATAGTAAGGGAATTTGTTATGATGACTTACAGACTGTAGTCCAACTCCCCAACAATGGTCAGCTGCAAATGGCAAGTCTAAGGATCTAGTAATTGCTCAGTCCCACAAGACTAGGAGATCCAACAGATGTGCTAGCAAGTAAATGCAAGCAGGCGAAGAAGAGTGAATCTTCCATCTTCCAATGTCCTTATGTAGGCCTCCAGGAGAAAGTGTGTCCCAGATTAAAGGTGTGTATCACTGCATCTGGATCTGGGACTTGTTTTGTCCCAGTCTGCCCTTGAACTCAGAGATCTATTTGCCTTAGTCTCCTGGGATTCATAGCCACTATGCCTCAAGATCTCCATGCCAAGATCCAGGTTGGAAACTTGCATCTCCCAGCATCAAGATCTAGATCACAGGTGAGCCTTCCTCAATTCTAGATTGTAGTTAATTCCAGGTAAAGTCAAGTTAACAACCAGGACTAGCCATCACAGGCTGTAAGCCTAGAAAATGTTGAAAAGACCTATGGCATTATGGGAGAAGCAATGGATCTGTATGTGAGGCCCTTGCTTAGACTATTAGAATTACCTCTCAGCCTAATAATTGAAGAACGAAATGGTGCTTCATACCAGAGGAAAGGCATATCGGCTTCTCTTCGAAGAGGTGAGGCTTGAAACCCTGGGAAACCCTCTTGTCCCTTGGCTGAGGCAGATTGAAAACATTCTCTGGGTGAGTCTAAGACAGCAGAGAGGTGGAGGGAATGGGCTGAGAAGAAGAAAGGAGAGCAGGACAGACTGCCAACTGGACAGAGAGGACACAGGTAGAAAACAAACCAGTGAACAGGAGCAGTGAGAAATACAGATGCCCAAAGGCCTGGGGGCTACAAACTTCCCTTACTACAAGGGGTGGGACTAGGTGATCTTTGGATGGTGTGGGATGACTGGTGGTGGGTGGGCGGCCTCAGAAAGGCCTCGAGAGGAGGTGGCCACTAGTAAAACACGTAGTAAGGTTTGAAATGGACAAGAGAGTTCCTGGAGAATTGTTTTGAAGCAGAAAACCAGGGACCACCTGTGCAGAGCCAGTTACAGGGAACACCAGTATATAAGAAAACCTTCAGGTAAGAACTGCATAGGGCTGAGCCTCCAGCAGAGTCCAGATGGGCAGTGGCTTGCCTAGGGAAGGGAGGTGTTTACCCAACAGACCCAGTCTTAGCTTTCACTAGAATTTTAAAATCACACAAATCAACTCCTTGGAAGTGAGGGAGTGATCTCTTCCCTCTAGATATGTAAATATTTAAACACATAAGGAAGATATATATGGATAAGAGGGAATTCTAGAAACTTCTGGGGTATATAAAGAGAATAGTGTTCACAGTGGGACATTTTGGAAAGTACCAAAGATACACAAAAGGCAAGAGGGCTTCCCGCTAACTCGCCGTCACCTCAGCTTTGAGTGTGCAAACGTGAGTTAACACATATCCGAGAGACCACACAGTCCTCCCAGAAGCATGGCATCCCCCTGTGGTGACCTCAGGGTTTATCAGCACCAGGCCTCAGCCTCTTTCTTTCTAATAGAAGACTCTTATCTCAGTGGTCCAGCTGGTCTTGGGGAGATGTGGTCACTGGGTTTGGGACTGAGTGAGGGCTGGTCACTGCTTCTAAATGTGATCTGGACTGTCCTTCCTGGGGTTTCCTGTGCCTATTCTGCCTGGTGACCAATGAGGCTGTAGCCCCCTCATGTCCTGGCATCTCACCTGCAGACTTCCCAGGGTCTCCTTCATTGTCCTTTTATTAATCTGATTGTCTGGACCAATTTCCCTCGCACATTCTTTGGGGAGAACCTAATGAGAACAAGACTCTCTAAGTTTCTGAACATATAATAGCATTTCAATTTCATATTTAACTACCATGTGCTGAAATAAAGAATATTTTTGCTGGCTTACTTTTCCCTCTGGTATAACAAATATCATTTCACATGGCTGTTAGAATTTCTGTAGGCAATTTGAATTTCTTTTCTTAAAAAAAATACAAAAACAAAAACTAATTTCATTGCTCAGATACCCAAAGGGCTCCCCTGCCTCCTTTTCTTGCAGTCAGGTCTTTGGATTAGATCCTGGACCTGCTGGTACCACAGACTTGAACACAGGGTTCTGTTTTAGCTTTTCATGTTAAAAACACCATTGGTGTTAAAATGTTTCCTCTTTATTTTGTTGTTGTGAAATTCTATCTAATATATGAATTAGTTTTTTGATGCAAGGGTCACGCATGCCTGTGTGGCTGTAGGCCCACAGCAGGCGTCTTCTTCAGCTGCTCCCCACCTTGATTTTATTTTGAGACAGTTTCTCATTGAACTTGTGTCTCACAAACATGGCTTGCCTGGCTGGCCAGGGAGCTTCAGTTCCCCAGTGCTGCGGTCACTAGGTTATGCGTCCCTGCCCTGATTTGCATGTGGGTATAAGGGGTCTAATACCCACAGGTCCTTGTGCTTGCTCAGCAAGCATTTATGCCTCTGAGGCACCCACAGCCTCCCTCCTAAACATCCTTCATATTGTCTCATCATTTGTCTGCCTTCTGGGATGACTCTGCATTTCTTCTCATTTCTTGCTCACCCCCCGCCACCCCCACCCCCCCCGCCCCGAACGCTGTGTCTCAGCTCCAACTCTTCCCAGAAGATGCTGCCATCACCACTGTGGGTTTCACTAATCCTTCACTGCATTGCTCATGTCTCTAGATGTCATTAAGGTCATCTATAACTCCCAGGGCCCTGTTCTTTCTGTCTTGTGTTTTTGGGAGGAGTCTCCTTTCCAGCAGGAACAGTTCCTTTTTCTTGAATTCACTGGGGCATCCTATACCCCTTTCTGCTTCTCCTGGGAGAGGCATGGACCAGAACACTTTCCACCCTCCTGGCTCATAGCTCCCCATGTCCCTCAAGTGTGTGGCTGTTACCTCCACCTGCCATGGGCTCTGCTCCTGGCAATTGCTCCTCTGGTTGGGACTCTGTCCGGGAAGGAGCCCTGCTGATTGGTTGGAGAGTGGACCCTAGTTTCCCCTTAAAAACAAGTTTTGAAATGTATGTTGTTGGGCAGGGTGGTACATGCCTTTAGTTCCAGCACTTGGGATGCAGAGGCAGGGAGATCTCTACAGTGAGTTCCAGGACAGCCAGAACTGTATTCTGTGACCCTGTCTACAAACAGAACAAACAAAACAAAAAGAAAAACAAACAAAGGGAAAAAAAGACACCTTTGGGATAAAAGGTTAAGTTCTTAAAGTGACTGTCAGCTCCCAGGAAACCCAGCTGTCAGTGTAATACAAAATGCAGTGTATCCCACTGTTTCAGAGTCAAATCAGAGAGTGATGTGGGGAATCTTCATGGTGGATATTCATTACATTATCTTGGCAAATTATAGCTATGGCAAAACATGGAACTAAATTCTCATTCTCTCTCTCTCTCTCTCTCTCTCTCTCTCTCTCTCTCTCTCTCTCTCTGTCTTTCTCTCTCTCTCTCTCTCCCCCTCCCTCCCTCCCTCTCCCCCCCCACCTCACCTCCCTTTTCTCTCTTCCTCTTTCTTTCCTTGGAATCTTTAACTGGGCTCCACCCTTGTGGTTAAGTTTCACTCACAGCAATGCTGGCTTGAAGCAGAGTGGTTTAAAGAACAACACAAGTGTCCTCTGCCACCCCCACTCCCTCATTTCCTACAGCTTGATGGCAAATGTCCTTTTCTGACACTGCTGCAGACCACTGAGTTCCTTCCCCTGGCCCATGACTGCAGGACAGTTACGGGCGTGTGCCTCGGCTGCCTCCTTTCTGCAGAGTGGGTCTCCCTGTGCTTCTTACAGTTCTTTCCATTGCCACTAAGTTGGAATGTACGAGAAATCCATTGTGGAGAGTTCGAGAAGGGCCACCTTGGTAAAGGCCCCTCTCTTCTTTCCCTGCTCTCCAGAGATTGCTGTATGTCACAACATAGAGGCCTTAGGGAGCCATGTCCCCTAGAAATTCAGAACGCAGGTCAGCCTCTGTCCCTTCCAACTGTGCATGCTCACGCCGGCCTCTCCTTGAGCTCCTGGGGCTAGCCCATTGCTGCTTTGGTTTTCCTGTCCCCACAGATGATTCCAGTGGGCAGCAAGTGTTGAGAGGCACCAAACTGGGCCACAGACTTAAAAGGTGACCCTAAGTAAACGGACAGGTGTGGAACGGACCATGAGAAGCTGGTGGGTATCCCAGGTGTGCCCTTAGCTTGCAGGTAATGGGGAGACATGGTGTTAATAGGGGACTGTAGTGTAATGGCCGCCTGTGATGATGCTGTAATTAAGCTACAGTCAAGGTGAAGGAATGGGCTATCTGGCCCACAGCAGAGCCACAGCGGTCAGAGAAGACCAGGATGAACAGGGCTGCCTCTCAAGCTGTGCCCAAGGGAGACTGCTGACGGTGAGATAGGTGCAGGAAAGGGGTGTTCTGCAGCCCAGGAGACCCGAAATGAACTGCATACAGCTGGTTCTGTCACTGAAGGGATGGGGCCCGGAGCTGGAGTGGCGCCTAACTCCAGATGCAGATTTCTGAGACACAATACTAGAAAATTAAATCAGCAAAGATGTTAAATAAGCAGTACATCGAACTACAGTGGAATTGATACTTAAAATGCAAATTCAACATTCAAATGGGACATGAAATGGGACACTCAACGTTAAAAAAATGAGTTATTGTAATGTGGTGGCTCACCTGGAACCCACCACTCAGAAGGCTAAGGTAGGGGAAGCACACTGTTCAACCACTGTAACCCATTACACTAATAATCAAACTTTAGTATGCATGAATAAATTATCTTATCAAATCCAATTAGAGGCATGAATTCTTTAAAGTGTTATTAGTGGTAAGAGGGAAGGCCTAAAATCTGACAGTTACTTCGTTGCGTTGCGACTGAAATGACCTTTCCTGAGAGGAATCCCGGCCGCTCTCCATAGCTCGGTCATGAGCCCCTGTCAGCACTTGGGTTAAATTGTTCTCCTGGTGCTCCTTGCTGGCACTTTAAAGCAAGAACATTTATGAAGGTTAAACAAAAAGAAGCGAATCTGTATTTAACCGTGGGAAACATGATTTTCAAGTACACACTCTAAAAGGGCAGAGGTTGTCTGCAGCTGAGGACGAAGTCAGCATGCCAGGGCAGGAGTGATCACACGGGCTTGGACGCAGTGATGATTGCATAAGCTCCGGCACGGTGAGCAGCACAAGCTATAGCAGCAGTAAAAGGACCGTCAAGGGTCAGTGGTGGCGCACATCACTAATCCCAGCACTCAGGAGGCAGAGGCAGGTGGATCTCTGTGAGTTCAAGGCCAGTCTGGTCTACAAACCCAAGACAGCCTGGGTTACACAGAAAAGGCCTGTCTTGAACAACCAAAAAGATCACCAAGGAAGATGGAGCAGCATGGCAATGGGAAAAAGTTAAAGTACACATATATACCTACTTACATGCATAATACACGAATACACACATACATACATACATACATACATACATGTATGCACACAATACATATACATGTATATAACACATACATATATACATACACATTCATATCTATATACATATACACATATATGCATATACACATACATATATACATACAAACATGCATATATATACATACACACATACATGCATATACACACATACACACACATATATACATACACACATACGTACATGCATATACACACATATACATACATACATCATACATACATACATAGATTCTACATAGAGAGAGTCTTTGTTCATGGATTAGGGACTGATTTACTAGTTGTGATTTCATCTATGGATTCAACTCAGTCTCAGCAAAAATGCTGCCAGGTACTTTAGGATTAGGGAAATTGCAAAGACTATAGATGAACTGAACTGGTCTTTAATAGGAGCAAAAGCCAAGAGCATGAGCTCTGATCAGTGGTAAGTTCTAGTATTTTACACACCTCACCCTGGTGTAGAGACATATGATGATTTGGGTGAATATCTCAAACACAAGAAATGTCCATGTTTGCAAGTGCGTTTACTTCAACCTTGTCCCAAACAAGGAGCATGGCCCACCCAGGCTGAAACCCTAACTATGTGTGAAAATTTTTTATGACCTTGAGGTATGCAAAGATTTCCTAAACAGTTGTGAAAACCAGGCTCCCTGGGGGTGGAAGCAGGAAGGTAAATTATCCTTTATTCTAGATGAGAACTTCATTCTTCAAAATCATCACTAAAGTAAAAACGCAGATGGGTGGGGGTGGTGCACGCCTTTGATCTCAACTCTTGGGAGGCAGAGGCTGGTGGAGTCCTGGGTTCGAGGAGTTCCAGGACTGCCAGGGCTACACAAAGAAAACATGCCTTGAAAAACCTAAATAAATAAATATAAACAAACAAACAAATAAATAGAAATAGTTGAAAGTGAAATGGGAAACCAGCTGAATATGTGCTTTCGGAATGAAAAAACCTGAATGGCCCTTAAATACATTAAAAATGTTTAATATCCTTATATATATCAAGGGAATTCAAATCAAAGTTGATAGCATGATGTCATTTCATCCTGGTCAGAATGGCTACCACAGAGAAAACAGACAGCAATGCTGATGACGCTGGGGTGGGAATAGAAGCCTAGACTCTGTCAGTGGGCGTGCAAACTGGAGGAGCCTCTGTGGTGGCCCCTGATGAAGCTATATGCAGAGCCACCACAGACCCTGGGCCACCACTCCTGTAAGAGCCAGCCCACCACAGAAACGACCACATGTTGTGCTCTCTGTGCACCATCTACAGCAGTCAGCATATAAAACTGACCAGGTACCCAGCTGATGTGTAGAAGACGAAGTTGTGGTAGGTGCACACAAGGGCCCGTTACTTAGCCATAAGAAAAACACAGACGCGTCATTTCTGGGAAAGTGAGCATCGGTTATTAAGTAAAATTAGGCAGATTCAGAAAGGCAAAGGTTCCATGTTTTCTGTCATAGGTGGAAAACAACCCAGGAGGATTGGATGGGGACTAGAGGGCCAGTGAGTGAGGGGAGGGATGCGTATGCGTGGTAGGGAGGAAATCGGAACAAAGTACCTTATTTACAGTATGGAAATGTCACAATAAAATATTTTGTATAGCCTGGAGAGATGGCTCAGCAGTTAAGAGCACTGACTGCTCTTCCAGAAGACCTGAGTTCCGTTCCCAGCAGCGTGGCTCACAACCATATGAAATTGAATCAGATGCCTTCCAATGGTGTGTCTGAAGCCAGCTCATATACATTAGATAGATAGATAGATAGATAGATAGATAGATAGATAGATAGATAGATAAAGTAGATAGATAGATAGGTAGGTAGGTAGATAGATAGATAGATAGATAGGTAGGTAGGTAGATAGATACATAGATACATAGATAGATTAGATAGATACATCGATAGATAGAAATATTTTGTAGAATTAAGTACCTGAAGTGGATAAGGACTTCGCAATGCACCTGGGTGCAGCACAGGTCTCCAGTAAGACACTTGGCAGGATGGGGAACTTCTACATTCTGCACCCAAAGAAGGTCAGACAAGGAAAGCAAGGACTTATTTAAAAGCCAAGCACTGAAAGAGCATGTCACTGAAGGGTCTACAGAACAGTCAGAATCACAGGAGAAGGGCAGCCGAAAGGGGGAAAAGGGGCTGCAGTTGTAACCAGCAGGGAGGGAAGAGGAACTGGCTGGCCCCCAGGAGAGGAAAGGAGGAGAAAGGGGAAGGAGAGAGAGAAATGGCAGACTGAATGCTGGTGACCTGTCCTATGTAGTGCCAGCCAACACTCAACTTGCATCTCCATCCCTGGCTTCATGGTTACCTGAACTGCAGATGGATGTGTGCCAAAGACAGAAGAGAAACCTCTTCAGTGCCACTGTCTATGACAGCCCTACATCCTTTAGTGGCGAGTTAAGGGGACATGTTAAAATGCATTCCTGCAACAAAGTTCCACCTGTGCGTGAACACTCAATACCATGGACCAGTGGTGACACATGGATAGCCGGTGACCATGTGGTGGCTGTCATTTGTCTTTATAAAGTAGTCTTATGTGACTGGAGCTCATGGAGTGGTGGCATATGCAGTGTCCGGGACACAGGAGGAATGCTTTCCTCAGAACGCCAGTTACACATGTTTCTTAACTTGAGTGGAGGTGGGAGGCAGGTGTGTTCTCTTGGGAACTCTTCCACCTGTGCACTTTGGTGCACTTCTTGAGTGTTGATCTTACATATTTTTAATAAAAAAAATTGAAAGTGCCTGTACACATAAAGTAGATAAGAAAAAGATTGCGGTTACCCAGTGGCTGCTGGACCTGCTCTCCAT
The DNA here is from genome assembly GCF_978045245.1 of Mus caroli. Lineage (NCBI taxonomy): Eukaryota > Metazoa > Chordata > Mammalia > Rodentia > Muridae > Mus > Mus caroli. The sequence goes on along the minus strand of NW_028227265.1, from coordinate 118,380,939 downwards.
CATCTGTCCGTCTTTCTGGCTTCCTCACATCGGTAAGTGTGTATTAGTGTGAGGCCTCTCTGATGTAGAGTGCACAGATGGCTCCAACAACAGGAACGTGTTCTGCCAGACCAGAGCGTGGAAGACGGAGTGGCTGTGACAAAGTAGTCCTCTGAGGCTGGGGGGAGCCTGTCCTGGATCCTCTCTCAGCCCCTGGTGAAGTCACCCTGGGTTCCTTGGTTTCTGGTGCCTCTTCCTGAGCCCTGTCTCATCCCCACAGAATGTCCCCTCTGTGTGTATCTGTGTCCATAGTTTTCCTTGCAGGAGAATCAGACACACTGCCCAAGAACCCTGAAAGCTTCCTTTAATGGCTTCCACAAAGCCCCCATCTCCAAATAAGGCCAGATTGTGAGCGTCTGGGGTTATGACTTCAACATATGATTCTGACATACATAATTCATCACACAGCACTGTTAACACACACACGCGTGCACGGCTGTCAAGTATTTGTGGTTCCTTTAATAAAATCCTGCCTTTTGATTAAAGTTTGCTCTTGGAAAACACAATTTTCCCTCCAGTACCTGGGGGCAAATTGTATAGTTGAGTTCAAAGTACACACAGGGTGCACACTTAGCACATAACTTGGGACAATAAAACATGTGTTGGTAATAATTAGCTCTAGATGAATGACTAAGAAAGTCATTGAAAGAGGTCCAACATCATTTTTAAGTGGTAATTATCGGACGTTCCATGGGAGCCGCTGGATTAGATTGTAGCAGTGATGTTCCTGGCAAGCTGACTGAACTCGGCTCCTGCTTCGGACTGAACGTTTGCCTTGTTTTAAGTTGAGGCACCAGTGTTGGAACTGGTGCTGAGTGGATGTGACACTTGGCTGGCCTTCGTACACAGGGTGGTGGGTTTGAAGGACTGGGATCTTGTCTGAAGTTGGCCTCTCCGTGCCTTCACTTGCTCTGCTTTACTTGCAGCCAGGGGACCCCTCTGTGCGAGCAGTGTAAACCTGACCCAGCTCCTGGCCACACCACTGTGAGTCAGGAAGGTGTTCCCACAGGATCAATCAACAGCACGGCCGGTTTGGCCGGAGTTTTACAGAGAGCAAAGTACATTGACGCTTAGGTTCTATCCTCGGCATTCTTTGGATTAGGGGGGGCAGGGGAAGGTCCGTGGTGCCCCTCCTTCCAGGGTACAGCTTTGATGTGCTGGAGAGAGCCCAGGATCACACCTGACACGTAGCAAGCCTCCAGTAGTCCCAGTCGGGTGTTACATGCATTTTTATTGTTATTATCGCCACAGGATCACATGGCTCGTAAAATTCTGAGAAAGAACTTGACCTGGGGTCAGCAGACATCAGTCATTTCCCAGTGCCTTGAAACGTGACAGACAACAGGGCCTGTACTCAACAAGGCCTATCCTAAAGAGCCTTGGGAATAAGTGGAAGGCGGGTGCAAGGGATAGATGGCAGGTGCTGCTGTCTCGCCTAAAGCTAGCTGCTGGTGTTTCTGGAGGAGACCCAACCTGACCAAAAATGAAGTGGGCACACAATGAGGGTCCCACAAGTACAGTAGTTCTCTTATCAATGAAGTTCATGGCAGGAGGCAAAACGGAGACCTGGCCCCATGGTCTGCCTCAGTCCGAGCTGTAGAATGCCCTCCACCTCTCTCTCCTCCCACCACCATTTAAGTCTTGGAGAGAAACTTCAGTGGCACCCAGCCAATTAGGCGAGGCAAATACACGGAGGAGCTGCCCATGAACTCCGGAGGCGTTCTTTCATCTCAACAGGCGAGCACGCACAGGACTGGGCCCGAGAGGGAGGCCAACCCTAGATCACAGGAAACAAAACATAGCTCGTCATCGGCAGAGGTCCGGATGCCGACAAAGGTAGAGACAGCCCCATGGCTCTGCTAGGTCTCAAAAACAAGTTGGCTGCAGGCACCACCAGGCCACCTCCAGACATCCCCTGCCCCGTGTCCTGTCCTCTACGAGCTAAGAGGGCTCCACTACTGCTGGCAGAGCAAGACCATGTGTATCTATCTGCTCATGATGAATTATTTGAAAACTTGGAAGACCCCCACCTCGCAGAAGCCAAACTCCAATACAACTGAGAATCTGAAGGGAGGCCTATTGCAGTGTAAGAGAGTCAGCTAGAGCCAAGGGCAAAGGTGGCCGGTCTCTGGGCATCCATGATATGGGGCTCTCACTTCCACCCCTCAGAACACCCTGCACTTTCCCTCAGTGGCAGTGAGGGAAGGGCCCTATCTTAGGTGTGACCATGGTGACTGGCTGTTGAATATGACTGTGTAGGGAGCAAGGAAGCAGGCCCACACTGGTCTCTTCTCCCTGCTCTTGGCCTGGCCCTGGCCCTAGGCTCCATGATCCCCACAGCCATGTTAAAGTCACCTGGCCTAAGTGCCACAAGACCTGTGTCTGTCTGTTTTGTACGTAGCAGAGGGATGGCCACAGGAAAGGAACATCAGGGCTCACCATTCTCTATCTGGGACCTGGGGCAGGGACGGGAGGTCTGCTGGTGGATTTCAGCTGGGCCTCTGCACAGCTGGGCACCTGTGTGTGTGTGTGGGGGGGGGGGGGGCTGTACTTCTGTCTCAAACTCTATTCTCTTGTTCATTATCTGATAAACCTTTGTTCCCGCCTGCCCCCCTCTCCATTCCTCCCTCCTTCCCTCCCTCCCTCTTCTCTCTCCCTCCCCTCCCTCTTCTCTCTCCCTTTCCTCCCTTTCCTTCTTTCCCCGCCCCCTCTGTATCCCTCCCTTCCACCTCCTCCCTCCTCCTCTCTCCCTCTTTCCCCCTCTCCCTCCCTTCCCTCCTTCTCCTCCCTCCCTCCATCTCCCTTCCTCCCTTCTCTTCCTTTTCTTATTGCTTTCTTTCCCTTGTTTATAGTAGTGGGAACTGAATCCAAGATCCTTGCAAAGTTAGTGCTCTACCATGGAGCCCCCCTTTATCTTCTTATTTTGAGACAGGGTCTTACTGTGATATTCCTTACACAGTCACACCATCAGCTTGTTCTGTAGCCCAGGCAGGCCTTGAATTCTCAATTCTGCCACCTTTGCCTCATGAGTAGCTGAGTGACCAGTCTGGCTTTGTTTGACAAATATATCCTGAATAGTCCGGGAGTCTCTGACTTTAGCTCAGCACTGCATGTTCACAACCATGAGGTGTCACCACGGAGTATACCTACCCTCTTCTACCCCCTCCACTCTGACATGCCGATTGGTCTGCCTTGTGGGCAGGCAGAGTCCTGTTATGCACTGGTAACAGGACTTCATTCTGCACAGAAGGACACACAGAGAGGAGAGGATATCAAGCTACACAGGGAGACATGTGAAGGATCATGCTTACACAGGGAGATATGTGAGAGATCATGTTTGCACAGGGAGACATGTGAGAGATCATGCTTACACAGGGAGACATGTGAGAGATCATGCTAACCCTGAAAAGAGAGGAGCTGGGGATGAAGAGAGGGCTCAGCAATGAAGAGCACTTGCTGTTCTTCCAGAGAACACAGCTTGGGTTCCCTGCACCCCTGATGGCTTACAACTATCTGTAACTCCAGTTCCAGGAGATCTGATACCCTCTTCTGGCTTCCATGGGCACCAAACATGCATGTGGTATACATACATACATACAGGCAAATGCTCACATACACAAAATAAGATTTTTCTTGAAGAAGTGAGTGCAACTCTGAGCGTCAGGAAAAACTGTGAAGCAGCAGAGTCTATAAGCTACAAGCCAACCAGTGAGGGGCTCTGGAAAGCACTGCAGCCACCCTGCCCACCCACCCAGGCTTTATCTCCTGTCAAAGGCTTGTGCACCTTAGCAGAAAATGATATCCCAGCTCTGGTCTCAAGGGTCACAGGATTGCAGCAAGCTACCAAGTGGTCTAGGAACAAGGCAAAGCAAACCACCACCCCACCCCCACTTCTCATTGCACCTGAGGGACCTCAAGGGCTATCATTAAGCTGTGAGTTGGGAAGTTACCAAGCACTCAAGAAATGGTGGTACAGGGCATCCTGCTCAGCGGCTGAGGAAATACAGCGGCTGAGTGGTATAGTGCCATTGAGGCAAGCACTGTTTAAACACTGCAGCTTGGATCTCCGTTCCTCTCCGTAAATTTAGTCAGGTCCTACCTGGTATCTCATATGACCTCTTCTTGAGCTTCTAGGTAGAATCAGATGGACGTTTTCCTTTGAAGGCTCTTCGTATAGAGACAAGGCGAAGTCAGCCAATGTAGTTTTGATAGTAATAACCATGACACACAGAGACGATGATTCTTGATCATACACCCATACTAAACTGTTAGTCCTGGTAACTTATACCCCAAGCTGGCCACATAGGGATGTCATGCAGATTTGCATATCTTCTGCACGTCTTTATTCCAAGTCAGTTGATATCGGTTAGTTTCTGAGTTACATGGCAAATCACAGTTCTGTGTAGGTGGTCATCTCCAGGATGACTACCCATCGAAACTCTAACTGGAGAGGAAGGGGGCACACACACTCACCCTCCACCCTCTCTGTGGGGCACGCAGTTCCACAGAGAATCTTCTCTGAGCTGGAGACTCAAATAAAAAGTGTGCTCAGCTTGTGAGCTAGAGAAGGGAAGATAGATTTCATGTGTGCTGTTGTCTCAGGTGGGCTCTCTGTTGCTATGCTCAGATAGGAGAAGTGGGCATGCTGGCTTGAGGGGGTTTTCTAAAGGCTCATGGAAAAAGCTGGAAGCCCTGGCTCTCACAAATAATCTCATAGACCTTGGTGCAACCGTGGGTCATTTCCAAACTCTGCAAGGTGAGATGGAAGGAGAGGAAACCAGATCCTGCAACATCTGGGGGTTGTCCATCATTTTAATTGAGTGAGCTAATTGAATTGCTCACTTTGGAAGGAGGGCAGTCCTGGCTGTAGCCCGCATTTCTCATAGCACGTCAGCACTGAGCCGTTCATCCTTCCAGGAAACACCGTGTTTCTTCCCAAGGAAGGAAGAGCAGGCGGCTGGTAACTTAGCCTAGAATTCATAAGTTGTTGGATTACAGCGCTGAGTCGGTATGCACCAGCTTAGTCAGTAAAGTGCTTGCCTTCTATATGCAGTGACCTGAGTCAGACCCCCAACACCCAGGTGACGTTAGACATGCTGGTGTATGCATGTGACACCAGCATTGGGCAGTGGGGGTGGAGACAGGCCCATCTTTGAAATGCATTGATTAGCCAGTCTAGGTGAATACAAGCTTTAGGTTATAAAATAAAGTCATAAAATAAAGTGGAGGACAATTTTCAAGACTGTCTCCCTGCTGCTGGGGTCTTCTGTTTTGCTTCTTAATAGACTTTGTCCCCCAAAATAAATGTTAAAAGAAATTTGGGGAATGACTAAAGAAAGTCCCCCAACATGGAATACACACACCACACCACACAGAGAGCCAACCACAAAGCACAAGCAAACAAATAAATAAACGTTATGCTATCAAAGCATTTCCCAGAAATAGTTACTAGGAGGTGCCGTGTCCTCGTAAAGGTTCCAAATATTCTCCTGCAATACTGCCAGTATCTGCCCACTTTAGAATCCCTCTGCATCTTTGCTGGGGGGTTGGGAGCTCTGTTCTTCTCTATACACCCAGTACCCCCGGGGACAGCATAGTGTGGACTAGAACAGAAGATGCCAGCAGCCAACCAGTTGGAGACACCCAAGTGCCTAGTCTGTGATGTCAGAAGGTTTGAAATCCTACAGGAGGCTTCAGCATCCAGGGAAGAGAAGAAACAAGACACTCCACAGAAATGACAGTCTGGGAAACTCATTCACTGGCAGTGGCCCTTCCTCTCTCTTCTCTCATCCATCAGAACCTGTGAGATTCTGTTGGGTAAGATGCTGTGGTCGACATACAGCTCCTGTAAAGATAAGCAGGTGTTTACCAGTCTGCTGCTGGAACAGCCTAGCTAACCTTCCCAGAGCAAGCATGAGTGCTGGAAAATGGGCAGATGGCAGAAGCTGATGGGCTATGGGCTGCATCAATGCAATGAGTCCTGAACTTCTGTGCAGTACAGCACTCCTCCTGAGCATGCTTTCCATCTCTGGGTCAGGTGATGTGCCAAGGACCAGAGGACTCTTTTCTCCTTTATCCAGCCTTACTCTCTGAAAGAACAGCTGAAAGCCCTCTCTCGGATCTTTGCAGCTGCTCCATCCTGTACAGTGAGCCCAGCACGCCTGCCTCATTAGCTTCCAAACTGGGCTCGCAAAGGACCCCTTAAGTTTCTGACAGCTCATCTATCACATTTTCTTGTGTCTGCCCCTGTTCACAGTACACAGCTTTTTTCTCCTGGAAAAGATTTGTGTTTTGAACAGTGCATACAACCCATCACCCCTCAGACAGTGCTGGGACATCTCAGGTGAAAGTTGAGTGACCAGGTCTACTCTTTTAATTTTTGTTGTTATTGCTACTGCTGCTGCTGCTGCTGTTGCTGTTAGTGTTGCTGTTGTTAGTGTTGTTGTTACTGTTATTAGTGTTGCTGTTGCTGTTGTTAGTGTTGCTGTTGTTTGTGTTGTTGCTGTTGTTAATGTTGTTGTTGCTGTTGTTGCTGCTGCTATTGGCTGCTGTTGTTGTTACTGTTGTTTTTGTTGTTGCTGTTGTTAGTGTTGTTGCTATTGTTTGTGTTGTTGTTGCTGTTGTTAGTATTGCTGTTGCTGTTGTTAGTGTTGCTGTTACTGTTGTTAGTGTTGTTGTGGCTATTGTTAGTGTTGTTGTTGCTGTTGTTAGTGTTCCTGTTGTTAGTGTTGCTGTTGCTGCTCCTGCTGCTGTTGGCTGCTGTTGTTACTGTTGTTCTTGTTGCTGCTGCTGTTGTTGTTGCTGTTGTTCTTGTTGCTATTGTTAGTGTTATTGCTGCTGTTGTTAGTGTTGTTGTTGCTATTGTTAGTGTTGCTGTTGCTGCTGCTGCTATTGGCTGCTGTTGTTACTGTTGTTCTTGTTGCTACTGTTGTTCTTGTTGCTGCTGCTGCTGCTGCTGCTGTTGCTGTTGTTAGTATTGTTGCTGCTTCTATTGCTGTTTGTACTTTTCCTTCAACCACAGACACATGCTGGAAGAGTGACTGGGTGGGCATGCTGTGTTCTACCCTGGGGGAAGCCAGCACGACCCTAAGATGGTGCAGCCTGAGACTGTGTGTGACCCTCCTCCGTATACATGGAGCATAAGCAGAATCTTCTGTGATCACTGCTGTGGCTCCTGCTTCTCATGCCTCTTTACCCGTTAAAACTTTGACCTACTGGGGGCAGCAAGGACACAGAGAGAAATCCCACAGTAAACACAGACCTGTGATGTACCTACTCATTAGTCCACAGAAAGAGCGAAGAAGCCCTGACTCCACCTTCATCCTCCTCACCCGAAGGCACAAGCTATGAGGGCTAAACAGGAGAGGAGCAGAGGGATGGTGACAGAGACAGGGAGCCAGGAGCTCAGTGTTCCATTGCCAAACTGCTCTTCTTGGATAGAAATGCACTCCAACTGGGGCCTTCCCAGCACTGTCTAGACTGACAGTTTCCAATATTACATAACTCACAGTGGTGGAATATTTTTCTGTGAAATGCAGAGTTAGTCCCTTCAAAGGTCTCTGATAAAATAATGTTTTGAAGTGGCATGAAAACACTCAAAAATTTCAAAAACTTGGAGGGCTGGCCACACCCATACTTTCTGGTACTGACTCATACATAAAAAGAAATCTCTGGACTGACAGGCCTAGGTTCCAGTTAGGGTTTGAGAAGTGTGAGAAAATAAATAAAGGGGGGGGGGAAAGAAAGAAAGAAAGAAAGAAAGAAAGAAAGAAAGAAAGAAAGAAAGAAAGAAAGAAAGAAAGAAAGAAAGAAAGACCAGCTCATCTCTTTGCTGGCAAGATGAAGGTGTCTGTCCAGGGACAGGGACAGCCTCACAGCTTGCTAATGGCCTAATGATGACACAGGACAACAGTTGCCCTGGTTGGAGCACACTGAGCTGACTGCTGCATGAAACGTTTCACAATTGTGTTTTGTAATGAATGTGATAGACAGTAGTGCCTTTGGCTCAAAGGAGACTGTGAGACAGAGAAGAAAGCAAAGTAGCAGAGAAGGCAGGAAGGCAGGGCATGGTGGGGCTAAGGAAGGCCCAGCCCAGCTCCCTCAGCAGGGCCTCATTTAGAACTTGCAGTAGGATTTGCCACTGATAAACCAGTATCTAAGGCAGTCACGATCCTCCTGTCAAGGCTGCTCCCCTGTAGGCTGTAGGCTGAGCCCTGTCACTTTTGGGCATCTATCCAGTAGGAGCTCTTCCTCAAGATGATGCACTAGCAGTAGGAAAGGTGTTCACCTGGAGATTGCTAGTCTCCTGTCCACCACACGTATCCAAAATCTGGCGTCGGGTACAGAGGTCTTTCTAGTTGAAGGGCTCCCCTGAGATGGCCACTGCCATTTTAAACACTGACCTCTTTGTGGAAGGAATTCTCCATGAGATTTGAGGCTGCTGGCTGACGTGTTCATCAGGGACTCTGTTTGGTCTACTGATTTATGACTCACGATAATGTTTCTCTGAGTCCTGAAGGACCAACCCCTGACCTTGGTGAAGACCCTTTCTGCTGCTCCGTGAGGCTGAGCCACCTGTGACCATGAGCAGAGCCTCTGCCACCTGTCCCTGTGTCACGAGCATGTGTGAAGGGTGCACGGAGACTTGGGAGCAAAGTGCGACCCTGGCAAGTGTCCCCTATCGGTCCAGCCCTCTTGGGGCCACAGAGTCTGCAGAGCCGGAACAAGGTGTCCTATAAGGAAATCAGAGAACGCTGTGCTCAGATCACAGACTGCCACCACGTTACTTCTTTCTATGCAGGATAATCAATCTCCAGTACCCAGAAACAGAAGGTGACTCAGTCGGTAAAGTGTTTGCTCCACAGACACGAGGACCTGAGTTCAGATCCCCAGAGCCCGTGTAAAAAAGCAAGTCCAGTGCACCCCTGCACTGAGGGGTGGAGACAGGCAGACCCCTGGAGCTCACTAACTAGCCAACAGCCAGTCTAATTGATGAGCTTCAGGTTTAGTGAAGAGAACTTGTCTCAAAAAACAAAAAAACCAAAACAACCAAGCAGACAAAGCAAAACACAAAAAACAAAATAGCAAAACAAAAGCAAGCAAGCAAAGAAGCCGAGAACAGAGAGGAAGACATCCAGTGTTAAGCTCTGGCCCCTACACATATATGCATGCATGTGCACAAATGCATACACTTGCCACACACCACAGCATACACAAAAATAATTAGCCAAAAAAACCCCCAAAAACCAGATTGAGAATTTGGGACAAACTGATGTCAAATGATGGCAGGGGCCAGGGAGGAATGGAAAGCTCATGGTAGCTGAGCCATCTCCCATGGCTAGGGAAGCAAACTGAGTTGGCAGGGTGGTGGTGGGGTGAGCTAGACATCAACACCATGCTGAGCTCTGGGCATGGTGGGCGTTCTGCCCAGAAGCATAGGCATACCATATAAATGGTCTAAGAACGATGAACCTCTAAAACTAAGATTTTATTCTCAGAGTTAGACTTTTAAAGCAAACCATGGGTTTGTGTTGGTTACCTCCCACTGGAGTGACCAAAATTTTGCTTGACAGAATCAACTTGTGAGGTGGCAGAAACGGATAAGCTCCTCTCACCCACGGGGTGTGGCAGGAGGCAGAGAGAACATCTGGAAGCAGGTGGGTGTAACTGGTCCAGGCTTCAACCCTACTGAGCTATGCCCACCCACCAGTCTGTATCTCCTAACATCTGCAGAGCTTCCCAGCATCCAGAACCCGCTGGCATCTAGCAACCACAGCCACAGCCTGAGCCACATCCACATCTGCATCCACAGTCACAGTCACAGTCATGGTCACATCCACATTCACATTCCACAGCCACAGCCACAGCCACAGCCACATCCACAGTCACATTCACAGCTACAGACATAGCCATGGCCACGGCCACATCTACATTCATAGTCACAGCCGCAGCCTCAGTCACAGCTGCAGCCACAGTCACAGTCACAACCACAGCCACAGCCACAGCCACAGCCTGAGCCACATCCACATCTGCATCCACAGTCACAGTCACAGTCACAGCCACAGCCACAGTCACAGCCACAGCCACAGCCACAGCCTAAGCCCCAGCCTCAGCCTCAGCCTCAGCCTGAGTCACATCCACATCCACATCCACATTCACGGTCAAGGTCACGGCCACGGCCACGGCCACGGCCACAGTCACATTCACAGCTACAGACATAGCCATGGCCACGGCCACATCTACATTCATAGTCACAGCTGCAGACTCAGTCACAGCTGCAGCCACATTCACATTCACATTCACATTCACATTCACATTCACAGCCACAGCCACAGCCACAGCCACAGCCACAGCCACAGCCACAGCCACAGCCACAGTCACAGTCACAGCCTAAGCCTCAGCCTCAGCCTGAGTCACATCCACAGCCACAGCCACAGCCACAGCCACAGCCTCAGCCACAGCCTCAGCCTCAGCCTGAGTCACATCCACATCCACGGTCACGGCCACGGCCACGGCCACAGCATCTCTCCCCTTGTGAGTTCCTAATCCCGTCAGGGATGCTAAGATTCCTGCACAGAAGGAGCCAGCAGGAGCCTGCGCCTCTACAGTGACAGCGATCATTCCGAACTCTGACTTCTGAAACGCACTAAGCTTGCTTCACACTCACTCAGAGTCTCTCCAAGATGAGCTATTTCTTGTGTTGCTTTCCCAGATGGGTAGGAAAACTTCAGAGATTTTTTTTTAATGTAAATAAATTCAACCTGGATTGCAGGGATCCCAGGGCACAGTGGGCACTAATAATCCAAACTTTCTCATGGGAGGCTGGGTTCCCAAAGGCACCTTTGAATAAAAATATTTATTAATTTCCATCCCTAAGAACTTTGAAGGAGTTGACTTTTTAGTAAACTGTGAGGGATATTTCAGACTCAAACCAAGAAGTATGCAGATTTTTAGATCCAAATCTCCAGGCGGACCCTTCCCCAAGTCTGATTGGGTTCGACTTCTCTCCAAGATAGCTTGAGTGGTCTGTGTCAGAGATAAGCAAAGGAAGCTCTATGAGAGGCACAGCACCAAGCAGCCAGCACTCTCTTCTGAGCAATTGCTGGACATGTGGACAGAGGATAGTCCAGAAACCCTGCCCACTGATCAGCATCTTGTGTGGCTCTCCTGGAGGATATCTGGATATTAGCAAGTGTCATGTGCACTCCACAGCCCAGTGAGGAAGCTGTCAGAATCATGAAGAGACTTGGTCATGAACCACACAGAAAACCACATCCCAGAATGACACTGGAGCCCCAGATGTTTCCTGGTGGCCTGCTGAACTGTGTATCTCCCTCTGCCACAGCTGTGGCGCTGGTGATGCTCTACTGCCTTAGAGGTATGGGGTGAGAAGGGAAGGCACAACCCAGGACACTGATGGAATGTCTTCAAATGGAAACCAGCCCACAACCAGGCATTCCTAAAATCGTGTCATGGGATGTTGTGTGAGTTTGGATCCTGAAGGTACCACAGTGGAAGCTGTGCTACACAGCCAGCCAGGTCTACAAAGCGCTCACACAGCTGCCCAATGCAGCTGCCACAGTGTTACACAATTTATAGTCAGTCTTCCTCATTCCTTCATTATAAAACATGGCTCTGAAATATTCTACTGCTAAAGAGTTCTTTCATGTTTGATTAGTGTGCATCCGGGTGTACAGGGAACATGTGCACGTGAGTGTGGACACTAGAAAACGGCACTTGGTCTGGAGTTACAGGTCTTCGTGAACCACTCTGTGTAGGTGCTGGGAACCGAACTTGGGTCCCCAGGAAGAACAGCAAGCACTGTTAACTGCTGATTTATCTCTCCAGCTCTTTTAAAAGAACCTCTGTTTCCACCTGGTCAGTCAGTTCTTAGATCTTTTCTAACACGTTTGTTTGTTTACATTCTAGATCAATCCGAACTGCACTTTGGCAGCATTCCGCACATGCAGAAATGTTCAGATGGACACAAGAATAATTCGCTCTCAGCCAAACTCCCGTAGCATGGGCCACCCTCGGATGATGTGTCTTTGGCATTACACAGTTATTTTTCTACATCAACTTTGTACATTTAAGCCAGGTTGAAAGCTCACCTCACGGGGACCCTGGTCCCTTCAGTGTCTGCACTCACCTGTCAAGCCATGGCTCAAAATACTACAGAAAATGCTTTCTAATTGTCGCTCAAAGGCAATCAAGCAATCAGCAACATCAGGCACGAGCTGTAAATGTCAGCCCAAACAAATATTTCAGAGAATTTTAATTTAACAAAGTATTGATTAAATAGAGCTTAATTCAAAGTCTTGTGCTCACCCTGAGAGAGGCAGGGAAGGGAAATGGCAGTGTTTACCAACCAAAGAAACAATAGTAGCTCCAAGTCCTGCAATACTGTCTGTCCCTGTTCTGAGGGCTTTGCAGAGTGGCCACCTGCCTGTCCCTGTCACCACAGGAGCCTCTTCTATATCCCATGGCTATCAGCTCTCCCAGGCCTGTGTACAGCCACATGTGGGGCAGTAGATTTCTGTACAGAGTCACCAATGCTGGAAGCCAACAGTGCCCTCAACAAGCCAGAGACTTGAGTCCATATTTCTACCAAGTGATTGCTCTACCTGGCAGGTGTCAGTCAGTCTGATGTCTATTTTTATTCAGAGATGTGAAGAACTCCTGACTACCCTGCAGCCCTGCCAGGCAAAGTCTGTACATCTGCACTGTCCAAGAAAACAGGTCATGAGCACACAACTCACTGTCCCTGAGAGCTTAACATCTGGTTCAAGTGTATAAAATAGGAATAAAAACTGAATAAGTCCAAAGTGGCCCACTATGAAACTAGTGTACCTCCAGAATCTCTGTCTCTGTCTCTGTCTCTCTGCGTGTGTGTGTGTGTGTGTGTGTGTGTGTGTGTGTGTGTGTGTAAGACACAACAAAATCTACAGTTTGGATCTATAGAGATATACGTTAATACATATGCAAGTTGATAGGCCATGAGTCACAAAGCAACGTTTGGTAGCTGTAGAAGGGTGTAGAGTTTTCTCCTACACAGGAATAATAGGCTTTATTGCATGATAGTCATACTCAGAGTTTAATCATCAATAATTATCAGTAATTATTAGCATTCAGCTGGGAATAGGATAATTATTCAAGTGGTGTCCTCTTTTTGAAACGGAAGAGTTGGGCGATGCTGCAGAAACATCCAATTTAACCCCAGGAGCTCTCATTCCCTGGCCAATGGTGAGATCTGCAAACACGTGCATAAGAGCTGTACACTGGACGTGTGTGCTTCAAGCCTGCTTGGCATCCCCTCATCTACAGTCTGCTCAGGAAGCAAAGACAGCCAGAGCAGAGGTCACCCTGGGGAAACTTAGTTGTCATTTGAGGAAGTGAGGCTCGAACCCCAGGATGTGAGCACAATACAGGTTCTCCCTGGGTGTGTCATTGTGACGCTTCTGCCTCTGCATCCCTGACAAACTTCCTGGAGATACCAGAACACTGCTCTACAGATCATACTTTCAAGGTAAAGTTGGGGAGGGTTTTTGTGTGCCGACCCCATGCTTGCTGCCCCCAGGCACCATGTCAGAGTAGGAAGACAAGCCAGACCTAGCATCTAGCCTCTGAAAGCAGTGCTTACCCTCAAGAGTGGAGTGTAGAAGTTATCAAGTTGGGGGGCATTGTGGCTCTGGTCTGCAAGGGAAGGGTTTAGTCTGTGGATCCACATTTATGCAACATGACCTCAGTGTCAGGAAATGCCACCTCCACACCCCTGCTTCCAGGTGTTGATATGGACTCACTTCTACAACTCTTCACACAAAACACCCTGAGATGTGATGTTACCAGTGTCCAAGATGGCACGGCAGGTAAAGGCGCTTACTGACAGGCTGAATTCACGCTCCAGGACCTGCATTGTGGAAGGACAGAACCCTGCAGGTTGTTCTCAGACCTCCACACATTCACCATGGCATGCACATAAATACACATAAATAAATATAGTTAAAATGACTTTCATGTGGTATTTCCTTCAGTCTTCACAGGCATTGCTTTTTATTTAGTGTTGTCGTATATCTCATATATCTCAGATTTCATTTGTATATGTGTAGATATGCATACCTGTATATGCACATTTTTTCTAATAAGCAATTCAAAGTGGAGCTTTGGTGATTGCTTGTTTCCATGTGGCTTTTACAATGATCACTGCTAGAATTTCAGGATTGAGATAGCCTCCCTTTGCGTGCCTTGATTTAGATTGACAAATAGGCTGCAAAGAGATCAAATACTAGTGGGAAGAGAGGCAGTTGCTAAGAGACTCGATTGACAACAAATGGTGGTAATCTGGCATCTGAAAAGAATGAAAGTGCTACAGAAAATGTAAATATCCACCTTTAAAACATCAGTAGTATGTGGGTGTGTACTCACAGGTGTGTGCGTATGCATGTGCATGCCTGTACGTGTGTATGTGTGTGTGTGCGTGTACATGTGCATGGATGGTGTGTGTGCTAATGTGTGGGTGTATGTGTATGCATGCATGTGTGTGTGTGCCTGCATGTGCATATATGTGTGTGCGTTCAAGTGGGCATATATGTGCACATGTGTGTATGTGCATATACATGTGTGGGCATGTGTGTGTTTTCTTGATGAAGGTCATTCAACTCTAAAGCAGCATGAGGACAAGAATGGACAAAAAATCCATGAAGGACATCCAACATAAAATGTGTGTAAAGCCATGACAGGGAATCAAAGGGAGTCATTATAATACCAGATATAGAAGTTAAGTTTGGGCCAGAAATGGCAGAGAAATGATTAACTGTGTATTTTGTCGGCACATCTGTTGGATTACACCAACTCTTTCACACACTGCAAGCGGTCCCTGCGAGGTTTTAACAGTTTGCTGCCTGCCTGCCTATTCAACATCAACACTGGCTTATCTCATGACCGAGGACTGAGGATGAGTGAGAATGAGCGTGGGGAAGCCAGTCTGTGGATCTGAGCTGTGGACCTGTGCTGTCTCTCTCAGATTTCAGAGATTTGCAGATCCTGCGGTCTACTGATCTGTGTGGAGTAAGCCTGTGCTGTCCAGGTGAGACAGAGCCAGACTGCTGGCTCAAGCATACTTTACAGCTCCTCTTAGGACTTCACACAGCCCTCAGAGAGATTTGTAGATGTAATATAGACTCACAAGAATGATATAATTGAAAGAAATCTAGTCTCACTGTCAGCCTTGTGGAAACGGGGATTATCTGGGAGGCACAACTCTGAGCAGGTCTGTGAGGCTGTGAGGGTTTCCCGAGAGGCTCAGCTAAGGAAGGAAGACTATATCCAATGTGGGCTACACCACACCACAGGCTGGGATTCCTGAGTTCAATAAAGAGGAGAAAAAGCCCTGGGTCCCACAATCCTTTCTCTCTCTCTCTCTCTCTCTCTCTCTCTCTCTCTCTCTCTCTCTCTCTCTCTCTCTCTCTCTCTCCACTTCCTCACTGTGTATGCAAGGTGACCAGAGCCTTGTGTTCCCAACATCATGCCTTCTATCTCTTGGTGGGCTGTGTGTTCCCTCAATCTTCCAATCAAGTTTAATCTTTACATTGCTTTTCTCAAGCGTTAATCACAGCAGTAAGAAGAGTATCTGATGTAATTACCTAAATAAATCTATCTTCCGAAGTAGATCTACAATGAATTCTCCCCATGTCGGTATTAATACACATCTGACAGGATAATGTGTTACATAATAAATTGGACACATTGTAACAACAGCCCTGGAGGAGACAGCAGCTTCTACTTCATAAACATGTACAGGGTGGAATGTTGTGAGATTCCAGAACTCTGAAAACTACAGGGCATCTCGGGCGAGGTAGCTCAACCAGCAGCAGGGGTGAAACCCCATGATTTCCAAAGATCCCAGATTTATTGACAGGGTGGGAGTCAGTAGAGGAAGCATTTGCTCCAAGCCACGGGTTCTACATAGGCTTCATCTGACCGGGTCTGCTCAAGGTCACTGAGATCGTGAGAGGGGCCTCTATCCAAAGGCTGCACTGACCTGTGCATAGGGGAATAACAATCCACCTGCAAAAAAAGGTGTGTGTGTGTGAATGGTGTTTGAGAATAGGAGCCACCTGCTGGCCTGGCCCAACAATTTATGGTCCTTCTGACAAGGCTTGTCAAGAATTCATCCTGTATTCAACCAGAATTCACTGTGGAGATACAGTAGCTGACAAAAATGGCCTTCTCTGATAAAGATGTTTTTAATGGAATGAAACTTATACAATGCTGGGGTTGGGGAAGGCTCGAGCCCCAAATGAACCCCCCTTGCAGGCACGAGGAGGGCTAATAAAAGACCTGGCTTGGCTGAACTTCACCTGTGAGCAGCAACCAGGCAAACAGGATGGAGCAGAGGAGGAAGGGATGTGGGTGTCAGCCCTGCTCAAAAGAAGAGCAGGGTTGCCTTCAGGGACCAGAACACAAAGGGCCTTTTCCTAGGATATGTGAGAACGATGTGTTTGGTCTTGTTTTGTTCTATATAAGGAGATATTAGCTCAATCAGTGTTTGGACACAAGTGAATAGACAGAACTTTCCGGTGTTACTCCAGAGAGAAGACAATGTGGGCAAGATACTGGGAGAGCAGATGCTGGACACATCACATGTGGGAGACTGAATGCTAGGTACAGAGGATGCTGGGTACAGAGGATGCTGGGGACTGAGGATCCTGGAGACTGAGGATGCTGGGGATGAAGGATGCTGGGGATGGAGAATGCTAGGGCCAGTAAGTGTTCATTTTGATAATGTTTTTCTAAGTGCTTCCTGGCGATGAGAACGTCATGGTGAAGGCACATGGCTCGAGAGAATGGACAGGATTTAAGGAAGAAATACACAGGGTTCGCAGAGATGAAGGAACTGATATCCATTGCATTGTGGGAGATTTGTTTGTCCTTTAGAAGTCCCAGATATTATGAAGTTGAAGAGTGAGTAGAAACCCCAGAGAGGGTTGTAGCGCCCTCTGCCTGCTCCTGTGGAGGAGGATGGCTGTGAGCAGTCACAGTCACCATGAAGTCTGCAGAGTAACTCACACCTGAGTCTTCCCCAAAGCCCTGCCCCCTGGGTTACTATGTTACAAAACCCTGCCCCCTGGGTTACTATGTTACAAAACCCTGCCCCCTGGGTTACTATGTTACAGACACTGGGGCTTACAGAGTTTAGGACTGCTTCCCAGCTATGGAGAACCAGTAAGATTAACACATGATCTAGTTGCTAAGGCTGTGTTGGTGACTTTTACCCCCTGCTGCCTATCTGTGAAGATGGCACTTGATATCAATTATGCTTTCAGAAGTGGAAAAAGAGGAAGGAGAGGAAGAAGAAAAAGAAGGAGGAGGAGGAGCAGGAGGAGCAACAGCAGCAGCTGCCGCAGCCAAAGTATCCTCTGCCTTTTAGCATCCCAAACACACCCTAAGAATTCTGCACACAAAGATCCAGCAGAGATCCAGGTATCAGCTCTGACATGGGTGGAGGAAGGGTCACACCATGCTTAATCCTTCTCAAAGATGTGAGACTTTTGGTATCAATTTCTCAGAAGGACAGAAAGTACATTGGCTATTTAAGAATGAAGTAAATCCAGGCTTGTTTACGGAGATCCGAGGGCACAGAGGGAGCTGAGCAATGTATTCTCTCTGGAAAGAATGGGCATCACAGCGCATGTGTGAAATAAGATGGAGTTTTAAATCGCATCTCTAAGAACTTTAGAGGGATAGACTTTTTAGAAAAGAAAAGGTTGTTTACGAAGGATGAGTGTGTGCGTAGCTTGGCTTTTAGTTAAGTAGGGACTATATGCTTTGTCTCCTCTATGCTACTTTGTGTGGATTCTTGAACAAAAATGAACTGTGCCTTGGCTGTGACATCCAGGCTTCACAGTGATCCTGTGAGAGCCAGGAGACTCATTCCTAGACCTATCATGTGCTAGAGTCTGTATCTGTTGCAGAGACCAAACTAGTATCAAAGATCAAGGCTGCTTCTTCTCCAACCTGGGTTTTCTGTGCTGGGCTGATGAAAAACTGTATCAATCATATGAATAGGTCACATGACTAATGATTAGACTAAAGGAAAACATATCAAAACATTTTCCTGTCAAATAGTTGAAAAGTACCAGAAAGATGATGCTTACAAATCCACCTGTCCCAGAATGAAACCCCAGAGTGTCACTCAGTTTCCAAGGCAGGGCGGATGGTTAGCAAGCTCAAGTCACTATGTGGACATGTTACTTATACACTGTTCCCTGGGGAACTGGGGCACAACACAATAAAGTTCTGGGCTGATGAAATGGGCCCTGAGTGAAGAGATGAGGCAGACCAAGGTGTGGTGTAAGTGTCCCGCCTGTAGGGCATTGCTTTCTTGATTGATGGTTGAGATGAGAGAGCCCAGCTCACTGTCGGTGGCACCACCCATGGGCAGGTGGTCCTGAGTGCTAGCCAGTGAGCAGCATTCTTCCACAGCTTCTCCTTCAGCTCCTGCCTCCAGGTTCCTGGCTTGAGCTCCTGGCTTGAGTTCTTGCCCTGACTTCCTTCCATGATGACTATAAGCTGTAAGATGAAGTAAGCCCTCCCCTCCACAGTATCTTTTGGGCCTTTGTGGCCATAGTGTTTTACCATACCACCAGACAATCTAAGACAACTACCAGTGGTTACTTGGGAGTAGAGGTCCAGACCTGAGCTGAGTAAATCAGATGAAAGAAGAAGCTTTACTGTCAGGTTTTAGTTTTGTTTATTTACTGGTATTTTTCCTCTTCGGTCATCTCTTACATGTATACAAGGCATGGAATGATTTTAAATGAGCCTGACTGACACTCGATAGCATGTGGAATTTTCAGGCAAGGTGTGTCTCAGATGCTCTACCTCCCTTGTGGCTCCTACCTTCCTTTGCACCCACCCTGTTCCTTTCCCCTTCATGTCGTATGTGACCCTTGTCACCCTCATGTCCTATGTGACCCTTGTCACCTTCATGTCGTATGTGACCCTTCCCACACTCCTTCTTTACCTTCTCTTTACCATCTATCTCTTGCTGGCCTTTCTAGTGCTTTTAGACATTACCCACACCTATGCCCACTTATTGTTAGATGGACAGACAGACAAGCTAGAATCCACATATGAGGGATAATGAGTAGTTTTTGTTTTAGAAAGTATTAATATATGGAAAATACAAAGGAAGAGGAAAAGCAGATGAAAACACCCACTGGAAGCAATGTAAATACAAGCACACCCAGTGTGGATCACTCCACTCATACAGGCATGCGTGCATAATACATACATATATGCACACTTGCATGTGTACAATACATTACACGCATGCATGCATACATACATGTGCATACACATACATGCATGTATGCATACATACACACACATATGTATAAACACATACATGCATGTGTATACACATACATGCTTGCATGCATACACACATACATATGTACATGTATACATACATACTTAAGTACATACATGCATACACACACAGACATATATATGGAGAGAGAGACTTCTACCTTGCTGAACAAAAGATCACACACCATTCTTTTATATAAAACTCTAGGGAAAAAAACATAATCTAATACAATCAGTTGATATCTGGAACAAGAGGTGATAAAATAGTTTTCATTTTTTTTACTCATTCATCCTGGTATCTCACTGTGGATTTAATTTGAGAATCATTTCATAGGCTTACTGGTTCTTTGTACAAATTCTCTGCAGTGTCTCTGTATAGCACTGAGTCCTGTTAGCTGTGCCTTTTGTCTTGGGACTATTGAGGTAAACACTGTAGTGAACCTATGTAACCTGAGCAAACATGAAATATGAGAATATATAAAATATTGAAAGATTTCAAAAGCCAACTCCACAGAATTACCCCACCTTCCAGGCTCTCTGCCATGTGATCTTCTGGCAGTGTCTTCAAATGAGCAGATGTTTCCATGCACACACACACAGCACACATGCAGGCATGTACACACACATGCACATATACACATACACACACTCATGCATACACTCATACACATGCACAACATGCATATATAACACATACATCACACACACACACACACACACAAATGCATGCACACACACACCATACCACACAAACCACAACACACATGCAAGCATGTACATGCACACCCATGCACGTATATATATATATATATATATATATATATATATATACACACACACTCATGCATACACTCATACACATGCACACACACACACATATATAACACATACATCACACATAAACACATACATCACACACGCACACACACACCATACCACACAAACCACAACACACATGCAAGCATGTACATGCACACCCATGCACATATACATATACACATACTCATGCATACACTTACACACATGCACACACACGCATATATAACATACACAAACACATATCACACACATAAATGCATGTATACACACACCACACCACACCACACACACACATACACACACCACACACACATGCACAGACCAAACACACAGACCATACACACGTATACACATACAGTGCCCATTCTGAGACTTTCTTCACAAACCTGGATTGAATATACTCAATTATGGAGAACTGTGTTTTAGATGCTTTGCAACTCAATTGGCTGTTATTTTGAGCAAGATACAGACTAGCCTGTAGTTTATGAAGTGTGCACACACTTGTGTGCCAGGAAGTCTGTGTCAGATTTTATGTCAGTTGTTGTTGACTCTGTGTCAATGACTATATAGTACCAGCTCCTCCCAGAGGCTGGAAGCACCAAGTCTACTTCGCAGGCAGAGCACATTTGGGCAGGAGGGTGATTGACAGGGGGTCAGGAAGAGCACTGGCCCCTGTGGAACTCAAGGTGGATGTGAGTTTCAAGGCATCTCCATTTCAGAGGTTTTCTGGTACCCAGAGAGACTCTTGAATTGCCAGCAACGTGGAACTCAAGTTGAGACTGCCAACCACGGACACCACTCTATCTGCAGGCTCCCTGTTTCTGGAATAATCATCAGAGTGCAAGAGGATACAGAACTCTGGGCAACTGGGCAACTCCCCTTGTTAAATCTCCCTGGCTCCTGGGACCAAGCTCCAGGCAGACGCGTGGCTGGTCCTTTCTTCACACTAAGTCATGTCTGGCTGGCTTCTCACCACTTCCCCAGCTATAGCCAGATTTGTGTGGCTATAATAATCTTCTCTCTCTCTCTCTCTCTCTCTCTCTCTCTCTCTCTCTCTCTCTCTCTCTCTCTTTGTCTGTCTCTCTTACCCTTCACCTCTCACCAAGTTCTTTTATAAAAGAATTTTTTATTGTTTTATTTTTATTTTATGTGCATGAAAGTGTGGCTGTCAGATACCATGAAACTGGAGTTACAGGTAGTTCTGAGCTGCCATGTGAGTGCTTAGAATTGAACCTGGGTCCTTTGCAAGAACGACCAGTGCTCTTAACCACGGATCCATCTCTCCAGCCCCCACCAAGTTCTTATAATCCATTTCTTGCCACTAAAGAAAAAAATTCCCCTAGAAAACACAAGAAACCTGTTAGGAGCAGCCATTGTGGGAAAACATTGATTCATTTATATGTTTTATCAACACCAGTAAAGCAGCCCTACTGAGTGCAGGACTGAGCCAGCATCTGACAAAATTAACACACACACACACACACACACATACATACACACACACACACAAGTGTACACACACACACACACCATTCTCCACACTGAACTATGCGTCTGAGAAGCCTCCAGTGAGCCCTGACAGCACAACACCCCAGAGTACTCACAGGAGAAGGGACAGCAACGTGGTGTGGATATTCGTTCCGGGTAGCTGAGAATGGTCTCCCGTCAATCTCAGTTACCACAATGCTAGGAAATTCCCCACTAAAATATTATTAGCTTGTTAAAGCTTTGTCAGGTCTTAGGAACCCCAAATTAGCATTTCATCGAAGCAGAGAGATACGGTCTCCTCTGTAATGAGCGATGGTGTCCATGCCCTGAGCTGCAGAAAGTTAATTAATTGCTTTCTGACATGCTAATGAGGGGAGTGTTCAGTGTCTTCTCTCCAGCTCTGACTTACTCAGAGAGCCTCGTGTTGGCCCAAGAAGCTCTCGGCTTGCATTCCTGCATAGTGGACTATATGACAAAATGGACACAATTTACTTTGAAAGGAAATTTTTGTTGAGGCAAAAAATAAAAAAATAAAAAACTATAATTTGCAGTGTATCCCTGTGGCAAGTCACTTGGTGTCCTAGGCAAATGCCAGCCTCACTTGTGTTTCATGTTGCTGACAACCAGAGAGCTAGCCAGCTTGCAGCTAGACTGGGCCCCTCCCTGCTCAGTAGCCATCCCTGGAGAGAAGCCAGGTTCTTTCCCCCATTAGCACAACTCAGGGTTCACCTGAGGAAGATTTTCCTGAGGGAAGATGATAAGCTTGGGAGGGAGGGGAGGAAGCCTATGTGACCCAGGTGGGGACAGCTGTGCATAGAACTTGCTCCCACACTGTCCTTGCTGTAAGGACCTGAAAGCCGCCTTTGCAGACCAGGGACACCAAGTGTCTGTGGCAGTCCCAGGCTGAGGAGGGGACCTGCAGGTTCCTATGAGGGAGCTGGATGGCTGGTGAGGGCCCTGAGCACAGACTGCACAGAAAAGAACAGCATCAGAATCTTCACCGAAACGCAAAACCTCCCTGGCTGCTGTCCAGCTCGCCAGCGGCTTTACAAGCCCCGAGGTTTATAAAAAGCATAATATGTTCTCCGCTTCTAAAATTATAACAAAACATCAATAAAACTGTCCAGATAGAATGTGTATTCCGGTTAGAGCGCTTAAAGAGAAAGAAGTCTTAGCATATATGCGCATTAAACGAAATGGTCTCCGGGCTGGCTTGGGCTGAGCGTTTGCTTGCTTTCTCTTTGCACCAGGACTCAGTTTGCAGTTGCTACAGGCTCTGATCTCACAGCTCCTGTGCTTCTGATTATCTCAAAAATTTCAGAATCAAGTACTCAGGCCTCCCTCTCTGAGCCTCCCCCCCACCCCATCCTCCCTTCTTTCCAACCCTGTAAACTCAGGAAAGACTCTGCCCTTTGTTGGGCACCAACTAGGAGTTAGCGTCACAAAAGTCCTTGACGTCAGGACTTAAACTACATTTCAACTGTTTCCACCCAGGGACACAGATGCAGTCTGATGACATTCCATTGGAAATGACATTTGAGAATTGTTACAGTTGGAGCCTGAAGGAGCCCCTGGGGGCTCATATGCTGGGTGCTTTCTTCCCATCTACCAGTGATTTTCATTTGTTTTGTTTGGTTTGTTTGAAGACAGAGTCTCACTATATAGAACTTACTATGTAGACCAGGTTGTCTTCAAACTCACAGAGATCCACCTGCCTCTGCCTTCGTTAAAGGCATGCACCACCTCATTTGTCTTTGGTAGTCATTTTTTTTTCTTTTTTGAAGGCTGTGGGATCTTTAAGAAACAAGGCTTTGCTAGTAGAAATGGGTCCCTTGGGCTTTAAGGATATAGCCCAGCCCTTAGCACCATGAACAGGTGGCAATGCCCAGTTGTGAATGTTGTAATGTAATCCCCATTAAAATGATCAGAAGTCCTTTGAAATGGTGAGCCAAAATATGTCCTTATTACCTTACCTCTGTCACTGATTTTGGTCATGTTGATAGGGAAATTACTAGTGCAAAAATTTGTCATATCAATTCTCATAGCAGATGACTAGAGTGCCTAGAAAGTCTCCTAGCACACAGTTCTCTACAAAATGTAAGAATACCTCCGGGAGAGATGCCACAGTGAGGAGGGGGACAAGGCCTGGGGATGCTGGGAAACACTGGCAGTGGAGGCTGCTGGTAACAGATGTTCCCCGTTGACTTGAGATGTGGAACAGAGGAGACCCTCTCCACACACCATTTTGAAGACAACCAGTGGACACAAACAGGTGTGAGCTATGCCATCCTCAGACCCTTCTCTCAGGTCTGAATACACCTCTCAGTGGGCAACCGCACACCAGCACCCTGCCCTGAGCATGGGGTTGGAGGGCAACAATCTGGAAAACTGCACACTGTGGAAGAAGGAAATGTGGGACTTTCTCACACAATGATAACTAGATTCTGGATGGCCAAGCAGAGTACAAGGGAAGATCTGTCCATGTCCAAGGGGAAAGCCCACACTCTGACAGGGAGAGCAGATGGAGAAGTAAAAAGAAGAAATGCAAGCTCTAACGCAGCAAGGGTGGAGCTTGGGGACTAGTGGATAGCTCAGCTGGCATCATGGAAGGCTAGCCTGTAAAGCTGGGAGGACGTGAGGAGCTCTCCAGAAAGCAGCAGAATAATGAAGAGCCTGTATATGGGAGAGAGGGAAAGGGACCCAGAAGGGTGGAGCTGGCAAGCATAAACAGACACGCCACTGAAGGGCGAATCAGGAAGAAAAGCGCCTAGAGCAGCAGCTCTCCACCTCCCGACTGCTGAGACCCCTTATACAGTTCCTCCTGCTGTGATGACCTCTCCCCCAACCACAAAATTCTTTTGTTGCTACTTCATAACTGTAGTTCTGCTACTGTTATGAATAGTAATGTAAATTTACGGTATATAGAATATCTGATATGCAACCCCTGTGGGCATATCAACCCACAGGTTGAGAACAACTGATCTAGAAGAAAACTGTTCGAGTATGCAGCCCCTAGCCATCTCTCCTAAGAAGGAGCAGATGCAGGCTGTCTCAGTTTCCCCACTTGCCAGGTGGTATGGTAGATGGTAATGTGCATTTCATTTACTTCCTTCCTGAAGGGGACTCATATGTGTCACATAGGCAGTGAACAAAAACGATGAGGGAAATACGAAGGGCAGCTACAGTCTCTGTTCTAACCAGTGAGAGTCTGTGGGATTTCTGCAATGTGTTTTTATTGTTTCCTTCTTGTAATTTTTTTCCTGAAAGCATATCTCTCCGGAATAAAAAAAATTTAATAAATGTGCTTGGGTCAAAATTAAATCTAAGGCCAGTGTTATAGATTAATTTGAAAACAAAGCCTGAGAAGTACAAAGTAATGAAATCCACAAATTGTAGCCAAAGTGGTCCTCGAGGCGAAACGTTTCTCCTTAAGTGTATTAAGTATGAAGTGTAAGAGAAATACAAACAACTTAACATTCAGTCTAAGACGGCACAAAGAATTCAACGGACATGTGTTTATGTAAACATGATGAGCAATTCCAACTTCCTCGTGAGCACACCAAGTGAGGTATGCAAGGCATCCGCACGTAGTTCTCTCATGGCTGGAAACCGTCAGCATAGGACAACGGGGGACAGGATGCTGCTTGAACCTGGTCCCAAGTCCCAAGCAGGAGCAAGAAGTAGGCTTTAAAGACAAGTCTACACCCACCCCCTGGTGATGTCCAGGTTATTGGGCTGGACTGTGCGGTGGGGGCTTGCTAAGCCAGCAGGGAGGCCAGTTTTATCTGCCATGTCCAGGCTATGAAGTGTGATTCTCAGCTCTCATGAGCTCAGTGAGAAGAGATAACAAGATGATGATTGATTTACCTGGGACCGCCCTCACACACACCTCCCATACAGATGCTATGGTCCAAATGTACCTCTTAAAGCTTGTGGCAAGTTCCCATCCTTATTGCAAGTGGACACTGGGCCCAGTGTCATTGGACAAAATGGCTTGGCTTTTCCCCTAACGTAGAATACAGGCCACCCATCTTCCCTGCCTGGGATAAAATGCTGTGCAGTTTTCATGGGATGACCTCTACAATTTGATTCGCATAGAAGACAGTGAATAACCCCACCTTCCCCGGGTCCACTGAACTGGTACAGGTATGTGGGGCCTTGGCTTCTACATAATTCTATCTTACTTTCAAGTTTTCATAAACCTCGCCAGGGCTTCATGCTCACTAGGGTCCTGAAGAACTTTGGCCTGGAAAGCCAAACATTGGACCCCAGAGGAGGGATTCAGAAATCATTGTTTCCACTAAACAAATAGAAAGGTGGTGTTTGGCCAGAAGATGTTGCAAATTATTCTGAAGATAAAACCTTAAGACTATAACGTATCAAAGTTCAAGAGTTGTAGCTAAAGCTGTCCCTTGAGGCAAAACTCTCATTCCTAAGTGGTTCCGTTATTAAGCATCAAAGAAATGCATTATGTTCAGTCCAAGATCCATAAACAAGTCCCCAAAATCCAGTGGATGTATTTTTATATAAACATGATGACTAATCCTAACCTCCTCGTGAACACACAGAAAGCAGGCATCTACAATGCAGAGTGTGTGGGAGGTAGGACTGGAAAGCTCTTCATGGCAGGACAACATTTGAGGATAAAGTTCAGATAGTGCAAACTAAAATTCTTGCCAATAGTGTACCTCGTGTGCACATGCCTAATATGTCCATGTGGAGGAGGAAGGAGAGGGGAAGAGGGGAAGAGCAGGGGAGGAGAAAGGTCTCAGAGAGAGTGGGAGAGAACACTAATGCCCATCATGGACACGGGCAGGTCTCAGAAGGCCTCACCGCTTCCTGAGGAGATATAGACAGTTAATGTGGATGTCAGATTCCTCAGTGACGTAACCACTGGGGAACGGCCCTTGTTCAAGTAATGTTAGTTGAACATCAAGTAAAGTTAATGTTTTAATGTTAGTTGTTAGTCAAAGCAGTAAGTATGTTATATTTGCATTCTCCAAATGAAAAATTTAGGGTCCTGTGTATCTTTTCATAAGCCACTTGTTTTACTTTATATAAATTGAAGGCGCAGGTACTTTTTGCCTACTCATCACACTAAGCCATTTACCTCTGTTATTGATCTCTAAGATTTCCTTATCTATACTTGAAGCAAAACTATCAAACGTGCTAACAAATGAAGATGTGTGCATTTACAAAGAAAAACATTAGTGCTGAGACACTTGTCCATAAAAGCAGAAAGTCTGAGCATGGATGTGTCATTGGAAAAAGAGATGATGT
Source organism: Mus caroli (assembly GCF_978045245.1). Lineage (NCBI taxonomy): Eukaryota > Metazoa > Chordata > Mammalia > Rodentia > Muridae > Mus > Mus caroli. The sequence goes on along the minus strand of NW_028227265.1, from coordinate 118,353,945 downwards.
CATTATATCAGGAAAAATTGCTTGAAATGTTGACTAAGCATTTTGTACCCTCACCCCTACCCAACTCCCATGATTGTGTAAGCAACCCTGATTAAATACAGTGAGCTACAAAAAAAAAACAAAACAAAGCAAAACCAAAAAAGTAGGAGGGTTTCAGTGGGCAAGGGGCATAAAAGATTAAACAGGAAGAATATGACACCATACATTATGTATGTATATATTATTTCATATATATATACACACACATGGGATAATGAACAAATAACTAAGCAGAAAGACAACTATAAGAAGAACGAGAACCGCAACAGACAGGCTCACATCATGGCCTATGGAATTGCTTCACAACTAACCAGACCCAATCCCATTCGTGAAAGCTGCAGGCTACGGGCAAAATTACTCAAACATGATCACATGTTGTTTGACTTTTCCCGGAGAGACATCCCAGATGAGACACAAAGAACAAACCCAAGAGACGACTCAATCCAGGTTCCTCTTACTGAAACGACCTTGTGGGTTTACCTACAGAAGCTTGGATGACTCCATACACCTGCAGCACCAGAGCCCCACCCAGGATGGATGTGAACTTACCAGCTGCCTGCCTCGCTGGAATCTTCATCTCCAGACAACAGAACAGCATCCTCAAGACCACATACAGATGGAGGAGAGGGCTATGATCTCAGGTAAAGGTCAGGTGACCCTCCCCTACTCTACTCTGGCGATCCTACTGTATTTGCTTATCCTTTTGCGGAGACAGTAGAGCTGAGGTACTCTGAAGTTACCACAGCAGCCACTACTCCATGATGGGCAATGGTCAAGGAAGACTCAGATGAAATCACTTTCCTCTAACACTGTATCTACTGCCTCACATGTCTGTCAATGGGGCTTTCTTTCCCACCCACCTCCATTAACAGGTATAGCTTGCTCCCCTTCCCTCCAATCTGGGAGTTGATTGGGCTTCATCTATAGGATGAGGTGGAGATGCTGCTGTGGGGCTCCCAAAGCCACTATAGATGACACTATATCTTCCCCTTCATTCTCTGGACCTCCACCCCTAGAGCCATGGCAACTATGTGCAAAGGAAGTTCAGCTTGGAGGACCATGTAGGCGGGCACTCAATCTGACAGGCCTGTCTGTGGAGAGTCCAGCCTAGCCATAAGGCACAGAAGCTGTCATAAGGCCTTCAGGAACTTCCAGCCATTGGTCACTTGTGAGTCCTTCCAGTACAGACCACAGACATGATAAGACAAGATATTCCCACTGGCCCTGTCTGAACCTGAAGACATCAACTGGGGTTGATGCCATCTGTCTTGCTGTAACAAGAACAGTACTTTTTTTCCCTTTCCTTAGAATCCGCGCACCGAAACTCTAACTTGCACTATGTCAGACTATGACTCGATTTGGTAGTGAGGTCACTGTTGATGTAGTTAGTCAAGATGAGGTCATCCTGAAGCAGGGTGGATCCTTGATCTGTTATTGCCAATAACCTTATAAAAAGCAGGGTGGGGGAAGACAGAAGGGAAGTTAGAAGTCAGGGCAGGCACCTGGAGGCAGGAGCTGATGCAGAGACCATGGAGGGGTGCTGCTTACTGGCTTGCTCCTCCTGGTTTGCTCAGCATGCTTTCTTATAGAACCCAGGACCACCAGCCCAGGCATGGCCCCACCCACAGTGGTGTGGGCTCTCCTACATGAACCATCAATTAAGAAAATACCACATGGGTCAATTTTAGGGAGCATTTTCTCAATTAAGATTCCCTCCTCCTAAAATACTGTGGCTGTACCAAGCTGACATAAAAGGTCCCAGCACAGCAATCGAGTGGGATGGTCACTTTCCACATCTAAAGGAGGAAGGGCTTTCTTTTCTCACAGTTTCAGTGGGTTCAGTCATGCTTGCTTCAACCCATGTGGTTGGACCAACATCATGGTGGTTGGAGCATGAGGTAGAGAGAAGTGTCTCACAGCATGGCTGATTGGCAGGCAGAGGCAGAGGAAACAATGGCAGTCCATGGCTTTTTCCTTTTTCCCCCTTTTGTTTTATGTAGCCCTAGGTCATTCACTCAGGGTGCATCATAGTTCCTCACTGAATCTTCTATGGACATACTTTCACAGACACGCCCAGACGCCACACCAAATTCTTCACTGATTCTAAGTCTGATCCCAAGATGAATGGGTACAGAAGGAAATGAGCTCTGTGGTGGGTTCACCCAGCAAACATTTATTTAACACATGCAAAGTTCAGACTGCAGCAGGCAAGGCTCAGAGAGGACTCGAAATGCCCCGCATGCCCAAATGATCATCTTCGAGAAGCATCACATGGCGGTTCAGAACTAGCCCTGCAGGCTCTTGAGGTGAGAGATGGTCCTGGATTTCTGTGGCTTCCACATATGTGCAGAAGCCCTGTGGACCACAGGTGGCTCCCTCAGAAACTGGAGAAGACGCTGCTCTAGGCTGCTTTGATCTGGGCCTGGTGCCTCTCACCTTATCTTTGCTCACCAGATGTAGTTTTCAAAATCTTAGGCACTTTATATTCAGCTTCAGCTGGGCCATTTTCTCTGGGCTATGAGATTAATCAGCCCCACACAACATCTTCAAGACTGGCCTGTATCTTTGGCAGAACAGAAGCCAGCCACCCTCACTGGAGGATGGCCAGATCTCAGCAGCCACTTCCTGCCAGAAGATCACACCCAACTCTTTGTTTTCAGATGTGCTCACAGATGCAGGCTCTCCCTATCTCTGAAAGAGCCTAATTTTTCTGGGACTACTTCCAGGGTCAGATCTTTGGGGATCACTCTTGACTAACAAATGGCAAAAGTTCCCAGGCAGCCGTATGGCTGTGGTACAAAGCCAAGGCACCGCTATGCACTGCAGTTCGTAGCTCAGGCTCTGAGACTCCATTTCTTGGGTTTGACTCTGATAAATATTAATACTTTAGGTTTTTATGTTCAGTTCTTCACTGAAGCTCGAAAGTAGGAGTGGTCTATGCCACACAGGGATGTTTAGAGAATCAATATCGATGACCACCATGTCAGCCTTCATTAAGTAACTGCTAGAGATGCTAAACAAAGAGGGAGGTGTTCACATTAGGTTCTCTCTACCTGGGGTCAGTGTAGTTCTCAAGAGGGCAATGCCATTTAGAAAGACCACTGCTATCTGCCTCAAGTCTACTGTCTGAGGCCTGTGAATGATAAAAGGCACTGAATGTCCTGGCTAAAACATAATATATCAAGATGCAACAGGGACGTGCTGATTACAAGATATCTTTCCTTTTATCCCCTACAAGTTCAGCACAGGAATAAGGAGACTGTACTGGTACCAACATTCCTCATAAGGTCAGCTGCTTTCCTGTCCATCACGGGGAACAGAAAGGACCATGGCCCAGTGAATGTAGGAGTAACCATTCTCTTGTTATGTTTGCAGACCAGTTGTAGCTTCAGGAAGGGGAGAGCCCCAGAGGTGAATGCCTGCCAGTTCGGGGATTAAAACGAAGCTGGATGATTGGGTATCTTTGTGGGAGTGGGCTCTGCACCCTGATCTTGGATTCCTCTGCAGAGCATGCAGTGGGATTCACCCACAGCAGCTTCTCTGTTGGAATCTGAAGATTTAAAGATGCCAGAGAGAGGCAGGGAGGCAAAACAGGGAGAATCAGCTGGTTAGATCCTGGCTGCTCTTTCTACTGCTTCCCAGGGACTCTCTCCAAGGGGGAATTGGTATTGGTATGACTCACACTGGGGGTGCTGTGGCAAGGTTCCCTGAAGCTCTCCGCCTTACACAACAGGCCTGTGGCTCCCTCTCCCAATTGTAAACACTCATTGAGCACTTTGGATGTACTTGGCAGTGGATGTAAGAGATGAAGTCAGCGCCTCTCCTCTGTGCCAGGGGCCTGAGGGATAATTATGGGTAACAACATACCTGACAGGGTTCTGAAAATCTGAAAGATCTCCACTGCCATTGCTGCAGATTCTGTTAGGCATGCTGGGCTTTCCCAAGGACAGGAAACGAAGCATTTCAAAGCGCAGTTCTCAATGAGCCCGTTCCTGTCTATGCCCATCATCAGAACGTAAGACGCCCGACAAGTGTATCTTCTGTTTACATTCCCCTCAGCTGACCAGGGTTGTATGTGTTCTCTGTGAAAAAAAAATGCAATGGTTTGAAGTGTAGACACACTGAGGACTTGTTGCTCCTAGCTGGCTAACAACCATCACCTCGTGTTGTGAGTCACTGCTCTCCGAGCCAAGCAGTGGCCATCTTGGGAGTTGATCTATACTACCCTCTTGCAGAAAGAGTATCCAATCTGGGCTTGCTGGTTGTGTACGCCTCCTCATGGAGGGGTGGGAAGGGTCACCAGACCATCACGTGAGTGTGCAGCCACTCTCTACCATCTGTGTTATACAAGTCTGCCTTAATGCCTTGTGCCCTTGATGAGGAATGGAGTATACACACAGGAAAGACTAGAAGAAGGACTCCCTCTATTTGGCTGCAGGTAAGCCCTATCCCTGCTGAGTGAAAGCTTTCCAGGAGTGGCCTGTTGTGGGGAGGGGCATCTATACCCCTCTAAGTAACCACTCTCCTATGCTCAATTAACCTCTGGTTCTCCAGAATGAACTTTGGCAGAATCCTGCTTTCTGTGTGTTTTGGAACCTCAGTGGGAGGGGTAGAGGTTTTTCCCTGGTTAGGAATTTCAGTAGTACCTCACACAGCTCTCCTTTTCATGAGAGCATGTATAAGATCTCTTGACACTTGTCAAGAGTCCAGGCAGTCAGCCTTCACCCTGCTCACCGGGCTGTGAAGTAAAACTCTTGAACAACCTTGCTCATCTGCAACTGTGTGTTTCCTGACTGGTGTCTCCCCAGCCTCCTTCCGACAGCCATCCCCTCTATTGTATGCTAATTTTTTTCAAAATGTGCATACTCGTGCATGTGCATATACATGTGTGTGCATGTAGATCAGTGTGTGTGTGTGTGTTCAGACTAATTACTTACCAGATAAGAATATCTTTATGAAAACAAAGATCTTAAGGTATTACTTAAGGAATTCTGCAAAGTGCATTTATGCATCATCCCAGCTAATGAAGGTAATTAGATAACAAAAGGTTACAGAGGGAGAAGCTATTAAATCAACTTTTTAGATTAAGGGTCTACAGGAGGACTCTTCCCCCAGGACCACACTAAGGCATGAGGAAAACTGCAATTGAAAGATGTATTTGCATGTATTTGCATCTGATTTGTATGCAATTAACATATTGTGGCTTGGCTCTGAAGTCCTGGGCAACTTCAAGTTTTAAATGTCCCTTAAAGTTCCCCATGTTGGCATTTCCAAGCAGGATCCTATAGTCTGGGTGCCTGGTCCCTGAGGGATCATCTGTGAATTGTCATGGATTCCAAGCCAGCGAGCAAGGCTGTATCAACAGCAAGCATCACCCAGAAACCTTTGCGAGTCTTAATGAGAGGTGTGGAAGGGGACCAGAGCTTAATGAGCTTGCTGTACAAGCACAAAGACCTGAGGTCAGACCCCTAGAACTTACTTAGAGCAGAATACAGTAGGGTAATTCCAGTTCTACTTCAGGGAGATGGGAGGTGAAAACCAGAAAATCCTCTCAAAGCTCCTTGCCCAACTAGCTTAGTGTATACAGAGTCAAAATGCACAAGATTGTGCCTCCAACAAACACATCTGAAAGCCAGGCCTTCCACACAGGAGGTATGACACAAACATGCCTGCACTCACACATGAACACACAGAGAGAGAGAGAGAGAGAGAGAGAGAGAGAGAGAGAGAGAGAGAGAGAGAGAGAGAGAGATTGAGACCAAGAGACTGAAAGAGAGGGAAGGGAAAGGGGGGGAGGGTGAGAAGGATGGAAGGAGGGAGAAAGGGGGGAGAGGAAGGGGAGAGAGAAAAGCTTAGAGAGACTCTCAGATAAGTCAGGAGCAGAATGCTCCTTCTAAATGTCCCCCTCCCTCTATGTGTTCAGCCTGGTTGTTAAATCACTGGGACCTACATAGAGCATTTAAGACTCGAAGTCAGAAGTTCCAAATGTAGTACCCCAGGGAGCATGGCAAACACCATCTCAGGGCACTCTGTTGCTGCCCCCACTCAGACACCTCGTTTACCTGTTTGAGACCTACAGACTCTGTTCTCAACCCACTACCAACTCTACCCAAATATAAAGTGGTCCCAAGAAGAGTCAGATGTCAATCTTCTGTACAATTTTCTTGGCATTTCCATTCATTGATATCTATAGATATCAATATTTATTGATCAAACAAAAATAAGACTTTCTTGTGGAGGGGCTGGAAAGATGGTTTCACTGTTAGAGCACTTGGTGCTCTTACAAGAGACTGGAGTTCTGTTCCTGGCTCCTACTGAGAGGCTCACTGCCACCTAACTCCAGCTCCAGGGAATCTGCCACATTCTCATGTCTCTACAGGTTCCTGTACATACACACGTGCACATATCCACACAGAAACACGTATGCAACAAAAGTATATCTTTTTATGTATAATTTTTCTGATAATAAAGGCTCCAGTTCTTCCAGACAGGGCTCATATGTGCTAGAGAGGTCACTGTAATGAGCAGTGCTTAGTTTTAGAGACATAATCTTCTAAAACTGTGGTCCTCAACCTTCATAATACTGTGACCCTTTAATACAGTTCCTCCTGTTGTGGTGACCCTTAACCATAAAATCATTCTCATTGCTAATTCATAGCTGTAATTTTGTTACTGTTATTGATTATAGTGTAAATATCTGACATGCAACATATCTGATAGGCAGGTTATCTGATTTGCAGGATATCTTATATGCAGGTTATATGATGTGCAAAGCCCTGTGAAAGGATCATTTGTCTCTGAAGGGGTTGCAACCCACAGCTTGAGAACCACTGTTCTAAAAAAGTAGAAGACCATGGGGATCTTCCTCCTTAAAAATTGAAATGATTGCAAAATATTTAAGGAGAGACAAGATCTCAATGATAGGACCAACTTGGTTACTATTAAAATTGCTTGTTTCTCCTCCCTTTGTCCGTGTAGCCTTTTGTGTCCTTGTCTGGAGGGGCCACAGACATAAAATGCTTAGCCACTTAGCACAGGCAGCATAGTGAGACCAGCATAGGAACTATGCACTACATAGAACTGCTTGTTTCCTACGCCCGCACAGGGCTATTTGATTAGATTTCTGGAACACTTGATTTCCTCTGTAGAGTTCATGGTCTTTCTCGGTTTTCCCTAATTTTCATTTCTTAGACCAACTTTGAGGGAAACAGGTTTATGCAAAAAACACTGGGCAAATAAATTGAAATCACATTGTGCAATATCTGCTGTCTATTTCATAACCCTAGATCCAGCCAGTGAGAATAATCAGTGATCTTTAGTGGGGGGAGGGAAGGGGGATACTGTTTAATGTTTCTGTTCAGTGGGAAGTTCGAAGCCCTTTTTGTGCCCCATCTATAATAGGTAAACTTGTTACAACCACAGGTGCTAGCACAACCAAAGACTAAATCTCTGCTCCTGCCGAAGAATGCTTGGGAGAGGAATCGGACAGGACCTGCTGCCAGGAGCCGCCTCCTCAGCTCCTGGCTTCTTGGAGCCTGCTTATGGTTGGGACATCCAAGGACCTGGCTCAGCTGTGCCCAGCGGCTCCACCAAGCCTGCCAGGAAGGAAGCCTCCCACTGCTGTGACCAGTAGGAGCTAAGCAAGCCTCGTCTCGACTGGCAGGCACCTCACACATAATCCCCCAGCCTCAGCTCCTTGGCAGTCACGCCCATAGCTGACTCCAGGGTGTCGGCTGGCTGGGCTTACCAGCCACTCCTTCCATTCTCGGTGTCTGTGCCTTCTTCTACAGAGCACGGGCTCAGGGGCTCAGCATCACCCACAAGGCTCCTCAGAAGGGATGTCCCCTACTGTGTCAGTGCTGAGGGTGCCATTGATTTTATCTTTATATGATTATAGATCTTTTTCTAGACAGGCATTCTGCTACCACTTGAGGTCCTTTCAGGGTATTTATGATCTGTAGCTGTCGGAAGCTAACGTCTCTAAAGACCTACAGACCATCCGTGCCCATAGCTTATCTAAGCCCAAGGCAAGCATATCTTGGTGTAACATTTGCTATGATGGCCAGTTGTCCATGAAAGGATTCTAAGTTAAGCTGATCATTCAGAGGCACTGGTCCAGGTGGCTTTACAATACTGAGGTGAGATCTTCAGTCTTCCTGGAGGAACAGAATCTGCTTTCCTAGTGTGAGGCCCTTATATTAGTGAAGATTAACATGGTTAGGGCTCACCCCTCAGGGAATGACGACAGCATGGAGGTAAATGGAGTCACCTTGTCTCCTTCCTGCTTCTGCATGCACAAGAAGCCAGGGAAGGTTCTGCAGAGGATTCTCCCTAAATCGAGATGCCCCCAGTTTCCACTCAGCATCCAGATGACTGTAAATGCTAGGTCTGGTTTGAGTAGTTACTCTGTTGCTAAGCTAGGGTGTTCATGTTGCTCCCTAAAGATCTCTCATAGGTATTTGTCCGTTATATGACTCAAGTCTATTGTCCCTCGGTCATCCTAAACTTGTAACTCGGGCAAAAACAATCAAGCAAGTTAGCCTTCCACCTCAGAAGACAGCAAGCCACGGAATGACAAGCCATATTAACAAAGGCTTCACCATCCTTCCCTTTAAAACGTCGGTCCCTCCCGCTCAACTTGAAACGTAAGTCAGTGCCGTGGAATTCATTTGCCTTCATGTCAGTCATCCATCTACTGCATTAAAAAGGGGGGGGGCACCTGTGAGGGACAGAACACATGCTTACTTCCTTATGGATGCCAGAAACAGAGGTGTGATGTGAATGAAGACCTACCTAGTGAGATGGCCTCTGCTGTGGGCTTAGGTCTCCAGCTCTGGAGCAGAGGAATGCAGAAGGCTTATCATTTGTTGCAGAGATTACAAGGTGGCTCCTGCTAAGGGTCTCATCCTGAGGTTTTTCAGGAGCCTTGACACCTCTGGTCTTCAGCTGGGAGCTGGGGTTGGGCAAGGAGCCTCCACCAAGGGATGAGTACCAGCCACACAGACTGTAACATCCCTGCTCTCCTTGGTGAGAACAAAGGAGCTAATACCTTCTGGTCCTCTTTCCCCATTGTACTGGCTAGTTTTGTGTCAACTTGACACAGCTGGAGTTACCACAGAGAAAGGAGCTTCAATTGAGGAAATGCCTCCATGAGATCCAACTGTAAGGCATTTTCTCAATTAGTGATCAAGGGGGAAAGGCCCCTTGTGGGTGGTGCCATCTCTGGGCTGGTAGTCTTGGTTCTATAAGAGAGCAGGCTGAGCAAGCCAGGAGAGGCAAGCTAGTAAATAACATCTCTCCATGGCTCCTGCATCCGCTCCTGCTTCCTGACCTGTTTGAGTTCCAGTCCTGACTTCCTTTGGTGATGAACAGCAGTATGGAAGTGTAAGCCGAATAACCCCTTTCCTCCCCAACTTGCTTCTTGGTCATGATGTTTGTGCAGGAATAGAAACCCTGACTAAGACACCCATGATGCAACTGAATCAGAAGGAGCAGAACTGTGCCCCACCGATGCCCGACGCAGCAGCCCATGCTGCTTGCTTTATGGGAAAGATGGCTTGTGGGCTGTATAGGAGTTGTTTCCAGTTCAGCCTAGCCTGTCATAGTGGCATCAACAGACTCCAGATGTCATGTTCACATTTTGCCAGATGTTGTGATGCCCTGAGATGCAGAGGAAGGGCGTGGCCTGACGTGCTCTGATTATCACTTTGAGGATGATTTAAGGAAGGAGAAGATGCTGACTTACTCGATCCCATAGGAGCCAACATGAGATGTGCTTTGCTTTGTGAAAATATTTGCTCTATTCAGGTAAGATTGCATTTGTCAACGTCTCCAGAGAGCTGATAAACCAGCGCTTCTCTCTTTGTGCTACCTCTAGGGTCCACCCAAGCCTTATCCCCATTCAAATATTTACTGTGGTGGGGGAAAAGAAGTGTTAAATCCATTTAAAGGAGAAAAAAACTCCCTGTGCATCATAATGAGAGACTCCGCTATGAAATTTTCTCTGTCTGAGCTGTGATTTCCGGCCCTGCCTCTCACAGCTCTAAGATCTTGAGCTATTCGCCCATTTGCCAAGAATGAGACCTTTTCCCCAAGTCTGTCTCCTGTGAACAATAATTTCCATTGAGAAAGGATCACAATAGAAGGTGTTTACTGCCAGTGTCTGCAGCGTGACATCATTGCCGGAGCTGAAGCTAAAGTCTTTTCAAGGAGCTCAGAAAGTGCCATGAGCCAGCCCCAGGATCTAGCCACACTCCCGTGGGTCTCTTTTAATTGTGTGGACTCCTGACTAGGACACACATGGCAAACAGAACCTTTATATTAAGACTCTGTAAACAAGGACTGAAAACCAGGCCACCTATCGAGATCACCCTGTTCCAGATCATTCTGTGTTGTAGAAACGGTGGCTCTTCGGCTGAGCATTGCCCTAAGAAATTGCCTTCCATGTTGAGGAAGAAGGATGACTGTAGCCCCTAAGTGGATATACAGACAGCACCATCTGCCAGGCATTACCTGAGACACAGACTGATAAATGGCTTACTGATTCCTGGGGGTAGAAAGGGAGCCACCTCTGAGTTTATCAAGGATGTTTTGGGGGCACACTAGGGTGCTAAAATCTTATCAGGGAAACCAGGCCAGGGAAATTATCAGACTGACCAGACTAAGGCAATGGTATAACACCCTTGCCTGTACCCCATGAAGTCAGTTATGGACAGGACATACCAACCTGCCATCTCATACCTGGTGTGTGTGTCATGCCAAGAGCTCCCCAACTCAGCCCCATCTTCAGTGTTGACAACCAACTCCACTGTTTGCCAGTTCACCAGTTTGCCCCTCCAGAGCCTACGGCTGCTGCCTGCTTCTGACGGGGTTAGACCTTCCACCTCACAGCTGTTTTTGCCTTTAAACCTTGACCCCAACAGCAGCATCCCCTAGGCTGGTTCATTATCTTATCAACACAGACATTCTCAGCTACTCCCAAAACCTTTAGAACTCTGCCGCAGCCTCTTTAACTCACACTGTAAACCACACATATGCATATAGATATCCTTACTCTGTCCTGTGTGCTGTGTGATATGGGAGCTAGCATGACTGATCAAGATTAAAATGAGAATAATAAAGAACCCAAGAAGGTGGACTCCAGAAAATCAAATAACCCCATTAAAAAATGGGGCTCAGAACTGAACAAAGAATTCTCACCTGAGGAATACCGAATGGCAGAGAAGCACCTGAAAAAATGTTCAACATCCTTAATCATCAGGGAAATGCAAATCAAAACAACCCTGAGATTCCACCTCACACCAGTCAGAATGGCTAAGATCAAAAACTCAGGTGACAGCAGATGCTGGCGAGGATGTGGAGAAAGAGGAACACTCCTCCATTGTTGGTGGGATTGCAAGCTTGTACAACCACTCTGGAAATCAGTCTGGCGGTTCCTCAGAAAATTGGACATAGTACTACTGGAGGATCCAGCAATACCTCTCCTGGGCATATATCCAGAAGATGTCCCAACCGGTAAGAAGGACACATGCTCCACTATGTTCATAGCAGCCTTATTTATAATAGCCAGAAGCTGGAAAGAACCCAGATGCCCCTCAACAGAGGAATGGATACAGAAATTATGGTACATTTACACAATGGAGTACTACTCAGCTATTAAAAAGAATGAATTTATGAAATTCCTAGCCAAATGGATGGACCTGGAGGGCATCATCTTGAGTGAGGTAACACAATCACAAAGGAACTCACACAATATGTATTCACTGATAAGTGGATATTAGCCCAAAACTTAGGATACCCAAGATACAAGATACAATTTGCTAAACGCATGAAACTCAAGAAGAATGAAGACCAAAGTGTGGACACTATGCCCCTTCTTAGAATTGGGAACAAAACACCCATGGAAGGAGTTACAGAGACAAAGTTTGGAGCTATGATGAAAGGATGGACCATCTAGAGACTGCCATATCCAGGGATCCATCCCATAATCAGCTTCTAAACGCCTACACCATTGCATACACTAGCAAGATTTTGCTGAAAGGACCCAGATATAGCTGTCTCTTGTGAGACGATGCCGGGGCCTAGCAAACACAGAAGTGGATGCTCACAGTCAGCTATTGGATGTATCACAGGGTTCCCAATGGAGAAGCTAGAGAAAGTACCCAAGGAGTTAAAGGGATATGCAACCCTATAGGGGGAGCAACATGATGAACTAACCAGTACCCCGGAGCTCTTGTCTCTAGCTGCATATGTATCGAAAGATGGCCTAGTCGGCCATCACTGGAAAGAGAGGCCCATTGGACTTGCAAACTTTATATGCCCCAATACAGGGGAATGCCAGGGCCAAAAGAATGGGAATGGGTGGGTAGGGAATTGGGGGGGGGGTATGGGGGACTTTTGGGATAGCATTGGAAATGTAATTGAGGAAAATACGTAATAAAAAATATTAAAAATTAAAAAAAATTTACAAAAGAACCTCACCTCCGTAGATTATCAGGGTAAGATTATATGTGAAATTGCTGCTCCCTAACCTGCTGAACTTCATGAGTTTATTATTATTTAGCAATTTTTGACCTTATGGGAAGACAGATGTGCTCTCCTACAGTGGACCCAGCCTATCACAGAGACCCCCTTCACAATCCACCCTCCCTCCCTCAGCCACAGTGATGGGCTCCTGCAACTGTGACTCCTCCCGTATCCACATCCAGGAAAGACTCTTCATGGGCCAGATGGCTGGCAGGGCAAGGTACTGAGTCTGGAAGGGTCAAGAGAACAACATCTTCTGGGATTTACCAAGTTTGCTCATCATTTCTAAGCAGGGGTTTCAGGGGATGCTATTTCATACCATTCCAAGTAGATTCTCCTTCCAGGGAAAGGTGCCCAGGATACAGGGGGAAGAAAGCATTGGTAACAAGGGTGAGACAATGTAGACTAAAGACCCATGATCACCAGAGACTCGGCTCTGCACAGGACAGGGTGATGAGGATCTCAACAGGATGAGCAGACTTGTTTTGATAGGGGTGTGAGCTGGTAATTCTGAAACCAATTTATAAGTATGCCAAGACTGAAAAAAAAAAAAGTGTGCTATTCTGTTTGAGTAATGGTAGCCAGGGCTGATGAGAGAGACGAGCTACACACAGAGGTGAGGGTAGAGACATGAATGCAGGTAGGCTGCTTAGTGTGAGCAGCAAGTGTTATAAACACATGTGTAGACACATGCGGATCTAGAAATAGGTGAGATATGGACATGTATAGTTCTGTCTTTAGATCTTTTCTTCATCTGACCATCAGTCAGGCTAGAGACAATGACTGATTTGAGCAGCAATGGCTGTGCTTCCTACATATATCCTGGTTCCCAAATATCATTCTCCAGTGAGTACCAGAGCTGCTTCTAGGTTGAGGCAAGGAAAATGTAAGCTTATCTAGAATGTGTTGTGGTGCCAAAATCAGGATGGATCCTCAAAAGGATGGGGATGTCAGAGAGCGCAGCGTAAGGGTTCTCAAATACTGCACTTGGGACATCCCGAGTAACAGGACTAGACATCCTGATCCAAGCATCGCAATGACCACATTAAACACAAATGGCTTAGAACCTTAATGAAAAGACACTCTCAGAGTGAAATTAAAACAGGAGGCAGCCAGAGGCAAGCTTAATGATATAAACAGAAAGCGAAATGATGAAAAATGATATTCTAACCAAACATCATCCCGAAAGCCAAACTGACTAATTCTAATATCAGAAAAACTCCCAAATAAGGAGGCTTAATTCGTCAGTAAGAAACGAGCATACCAAGTGTACACCGGGCCAACAAAAGCTGCAGGGTTCATGAGAGGCATGGCCCATCCTGATGGGGAAAGCGTGGTGGCACTCGTTATTCGTGGTAGCAGGAACGTGTGGCTGAAAGTCCTCTTATCCCAGGGGACCAGGAAATGGGTTATAAAACCCCAGACTTGCCCCAGTGACCCACTTTTTCTATACATTCTAAAACAACACCATCAGAGGGACCCAAGTGTCCAATCCCATGAGCCTGTGGGTGACATTTCACATCAGAACTACAGCATTCTATAACAATGTAACAAACATTGTTACTCAGTGGAATGCAGTCACTATTTAAAGATTTCATAGTTGTGAGTAGTCTGTCTACTAAAGTGTACATCTGATATCAAGGTCAATGCTTAACAATATTTGTGGAATTGCACAGGGTCGGGGGTCCAGTAAAAGCTTTCAGATTAAAACCACTACCATCACAGATGTCAAGAATCAAGGTGTGGAATGCAAATCGTGCTGGCATCTACTTGGCATCACCAGAAGCTTCCAGAAGGGTATACAGAAACCCAGAGTGTGGCTGGTTCATCTGATTTTTATGTTTACTTTTGTGAGGGACTGAGACATGGAGAAAGGGCAGGAGGAGAGTTTTGAAGATAATCTTTTATAAACACTCTTACCAGCGTCATTTATTCAATAGGTAGTCCACTGTTAGAAAAAGGAAGAAGTATCCCCAGCCTTGGACAGAGTCAGAACTGCCAGTACACCTGAGTGAGAGTATTGTAAGTGGCTGGGAAAATAATATCATTGTTATTAGTACTTGGCAGACAGCTGTGTGTTCTTTATGGGCATCTGCAGGACATTTACAGACATTGAGGCTGCCTCAGACCACATACAAAATGCCACACTGACTTTCAGAGGGAGAAATAACACAGACCAAGCATACTAACCACAGTGAATAAAATTAAGCTTTGTTCAAAGGCAGTGTCTGTCCATAAAGCTCTGGTTATTAGACAAGGAGGAAGGGGAACAAACGCGAGCATTCACTGTGAGAGATTAATAGATGGAGACAACGCAGGAGGAAGGAAGTGATTCTTAAAAAGGAAAACCAAGGGCAGAAATAGAATAAAACCGGATTTGATAACGCATCTAAGAGCTTGTTCTTTGAAAGAAAAAGAAAGAGGAACCAGAATGCGAAGCACCTGGCAGTAGCTTCCAGAAAAACAAACAAAAACAAAACAAAAAAACAAAAAAAAACAAAAAACAAAAGACGAGAAAGCACGGTATACAAAATAGGGCCTGAGAACATGGTGGGTAGAAAATTAATCATATGGTAAGCACCCCATAATACACATGGCCAACTCTGTGATTATAACTTGGGGAAAATTACAGAAATGGGTACATTTGTTCTTAAGGCTAGAGGGCTAGGGAATGGAGATTTTCCCCAAAAGTCCTACAGAGGAATAAGCCCATGGCCCAACATATAACTGAGAGACCTGAGACCTGTGGGGCGCTGCTTCCCAGAGAAGCCAGGCCTGGCATTTGGGGACTTTTGCCCTTTTTCTGCTAACACACTGCGCAGCTGCTCTAGAGGGGAAGAAGTTACAGGAGACCTCTCCAATGCTCACAAAAACCCAGAACAGTTCTGAGCCCCAAGCCTGACAGAGGTGCTACAGAAAAGGGAGTGGGAGACTGTGAAAAGGCTTATTAAAATTCCAAATAAAACACCAGCAACTTCAGGCCAAGGCTGTATGAGAACGGCAGTAGCTCATATTCAAGGAAGACAAGGGTATTTTAACAGATCACATTAAGAGATTAAAAGAAGACCCAAGCTCTCAGCTAAGGAAGATGCCCATAAAACGGCATCGAAACAACAACAAAGCAAAAACAAGCTTCTTCTCGGCTTCACAGAAGCAAAAATGCGTAAGTGGCTTGGATCAAAAAGCCAATTCTCTGATAGTCCCCATCGACAAACATTCTCAATCTTCAGGCTACATCACATTGACTTCAGAATTAACTGGGTATTTGTTTAAAATGCCGGTATAGATTGATCAGTCGTCTGGATCCACTAAGACAGAGTGGAAAGTACCCAGGAGTTCAGTGCCTCAAACCACAGCATCTATTCTTGATGTCTGCCTTCAGACTTAGGAGAGGGGGTTCATCGAATCTTGATGGACTCACACACGGTCACAGGCTGAGCTGGCTGTGCCTGTATGAGGTGCTGTCCATGGCTCTGCTCCACATCTCTCCTTCTGTATCTGAGTGCAGTACCCTTGCCTGGGCATCTTCTCACGGGGATATTAATGAGCTCCAGACAAAGTCTGTTCTTGCTTGTGCCGATGTTTTGGTGTCTATATTCCATTGTCCAAGAAAGCCAAAGTTTAGCCCCGTGCTGAGGGAGGGGTGAAGCTCAGCTGATGGACCGTCTTGCTCAGACGTCCATCATGTCCGTGGATGAGAAACAGGTATACAAACCTTCCACAGTTAACCCTTTAATGAAATCTTTACTTGGGAAATAGAAGCTGGGGCAATAAAGGGCATTCTGTATTAGCTGTGGGAAGAGAGACCTGCTAGTCAGAGACAGAGATGTGAACTTGGGACTCTAGATACAGGGAAAAGGTCAATACCCATAGCCTCCCTAGTCAAGGAGTTGCAAGTGTTATGGAGCAGTTTTCAGGAAACAGGAAGTGAGAGAAAGAGCTGTGAAGCTACACGCCATCATCACATGTTGGAAATGTTTTAGTGCACCAAGAGTATATGCTGGAGAACATCAGAAGTGATCGATCAAAAGAGGCGTCGGTAATATTGTGAAATGTGTTGGGACGCCACTTACCTCTTTTCTCTTCTTTGAAAGACTTTGTAGTAGATCAGCCTTGAATATGACCTTGAACAAAAGAGACAAGGAAGACACAGTCCAACCAACAAGGACACAAAACCTGAGGGAGTCACCAAGGGATCCTCTAATCTTCAAGTGAACCATTCTAATTCAGACAAGGAATTATGAAGCCACCCTAGTCAACAATAGCTTAGGGACACCTAATACCCACAGATAAAAGGTACTCTTGGGTTCTCCAGAAGACTCAGGGGAGTCATGAGGGTAGCTTTCACATGCATCTATGTTACCCACACCATCTGCCTATCATCTATCTGTCTGTCTATCTCTACATCAATATCTTTGAACATAATCATGCAGGTCTGTATCCATATGCTGTCTGCACACTTGCTTACTATCCACATGCATGCCAGTCCTTATCAATGTGTTTATAATGGTTGAAAATCAAGGAGTCAACTGGGAGAGAGTCCAGTCTTGAAGATCCAGTCTCATGTAGTTCAAGTGGATAGTTGAATACCCAACTGCTTGTGTAGTTAAGGCTGATGATAGTCCTGGCTTGCGTGGAACCAAGGGCAAGGCTCTGTAGTGAAGGGTTAGAGCAGAGCCAAACCTAGCACTACTGTTCAATTCTTACAGGATTAGCAGTACCAGCAAGACCAGTGATATTCTGAGACTCACTTGTCTTCTGCCATTTGTACAGACAGCTTCCCATCATAACACTGAGAAGGCCAGGAGAAATCTGAGAAATGTGGGTTAAGAACATTTGAGTTAGACAGTATTTCCCAGAAAAACAGAAGCAATAGGATATATAGTATGGGTATATGTGTGGGAGAATGGATGGACGGGTGGATGGATGGGTGGGCAGGTGATGGGTAATTGATAACAAATAATAGACATATTATAGATACTAGATAATTATGATAGAGAGATAATAAATGATAGATGAGAGATGTAATTGATAGAGATATAATAGATAATAAATAGATAAGTAGAGTGATTGATCGACAATAGATGTGATTGATATGTAGATAATAGGTATGTAGATTGATGGTAGATATGACTGATACACAGATAATAGATAATAGGGAGATAATGGATAGATGATTGATTGATTGATTGATTGATTGATAGACAGATAGATAGATAAAAGAAAGATAGGCAGATAGGTAGAAGAGAGAGATGATAGAGGCAAAGAGATGTAAAAAGGTGTCTATGAGTCAGTCTGAAGCCTATGTTCTTTTTCCCATTCAAGAATCCTCACTGTTAATGCCAAGCCTTCTGATCATCAGCTGGACTTATCTGTGTGATAGAGGGTCCTCTGCTTTAGTCACAGATGCTGTAGTGTTGATGGTGGATGGTCACCACATCATAGCAGTGTCTACCCCACCACTCAAAGATGGTGATTGACAAGAGCCTGGCACACACACATTGAAACAGCTCATAAGTCACATGGGCTTTGAACCTAGGCAGACGTGGGGTGCCTCTGCTAAGCAGGCTGGACCAGAAATAGCCTTCCACTTCACTTCCCTCCTCTCTAGCATGGGAAGAATAAAAAACCCACAAAGAACAGCTGCTGAAGGAGTTAAGCGTGCACTCAGAGACCACAGGATTTTGTTACCACTCCTTTGAGCACAGGAGGTGGCAAAGCAGAGAAAATCGGGTGAGCCTGAGAGTCAGGAGAAGGCTCTGAGAGCCAGAACAGAGTTCTGGGGGATGACCCTTTCTTAAAAGCAAGGGGCCCTGGGCTGGAGGATGAGACTATCATAGAGAGGTCCCCCTGGGACCTGTCCTAGTTTGACACAATTCCACAGACTACAAGTACCTGATTACAATCAGGAATAGCCACCTCTGCCTGTTTGCTAAGGACAGCACCTCCCCTGGGTGTCTCCATCCTCACAAACAGCTCTGAGGTCACTATCTCCTTCCAGCACACTGCTGACTCTAAAGGGTGCCATTCAAACTCCTTCCTTTCTAGGAACCAGCTGATGACTTGAAGCAGGGTTTTCCCCAAGCCCACGAGCTGGTCCTGTTCTGCTGCCCACCCCCCCCCACCCTGAGCACATGCCTGCATCAGAATCCACAGAGCAGAGAAACAATAAAACCTGGTGCTTTTACTCCTGAGAGGAAATCACGAGACCCAGAGCAGGTACAAATGTCCCTGTGACCTACAGCTCTGACGTGCGTAAGGCTGAGGTCACAGCTGACTGGTTGCCAGAGGTTCCTTGGTGACTGCAGAGATCCCGTGTCATTGCTTTGCTGTTATGTAACAGCCGTGACTTGAAGGGCTGCCTGTGCTCATGTGAGGACAGCCACCGTCTTCCAGCACCAGCGCTGGGTCACAAGACACAGACCTCCGTGTGTTGATTTCACATGAGGTCATCTGCCAATTTGACCCATGACAGAAATGAAATCTGGCTTTCCTGGAGGACCTCATTTATCATCCTACCTTTAGCCCTCTGGCTGTTTCATTTGATTACAGAGGAACTGAACCCCTAATAATATCACCAACCAACCACATAAAAAGGGGCAGCCATGAGTCTACGGGGCAGTTCAGGGCCTCATGGTTCCTTCCTCTTCTTGTTAGTTGAAAATAATTCTTGAAGGGGGAAGAAAAACATTTCAAAAAGAACTTTTCTTTTCCCAGAGATTTGAAGCAGGATGTTATTATGTGTCTTCTATTACATTAGGAAACTTTATTAAAACCATCTTTCTCTAGCCTTTTAAATCTGAGGCATGCAGCACACTTGGCAAGCGCACAAATACCTCCATAATGACGAACAGAAATATATATGTGTTTGTAACAGGCACACCATTGTTCTTCTAAAATATGGCCCCTTTTCTATACTTTTTCCCTCCTGGCATCATGGGAAAATAAGCCTTAGATCATTTTGAGATTTATCACCAAACACTTGGAATTCATGAAGCAAAATTGGGGCACAGGTTTCCCTTTCGGCTTCCAGTCTTCATTGTTCGGTTCACATTGCTTAACTGAAGCCCACATTTGCCAGCCGGGTGCTCCAACTGGACTAGAAATCATTGAGTTTATCAAGTGTGATTTCAGACGACGTAACATGCTTTGATGGGCTCTCATGGGTGCTACAGCAAGTCAGGCATGCTGTAGGCTCCGTGATCTCACAGAAAAGTTATCTTTTTTTTTCCCCTCAGCACTTGATCATTTACTGTGCTTTCAATGAGCTCCCAGCATGCCGAGCATCAGCCTCATGTGAGTGTACCCGCCATCTGCTGCCCCAGCAATGCTAAGTAACAAACAGGAATGTTCAGTTAAACAAAGTGTCCACTGAATCCCCACTTCTGGGTTCCTGCTGATCTGAGTTCTTGCTAGTCAGTGCAGACTGACTAGATGGCTCCTCAGGTCTAGCTGTATTTCCTTGAAAATGAGGGTTTTCAGAGCCATTGCTTGCCTCTGGGGACCTCAGGATTGAGGATTGAGGCTCAACTTTGCTCCCCCTGCCTTTCCGTTGCTCAGATAAGTTTGCATGACCAGACAGAGCATCAGAACAAGGAAAGAGGCCAATACACACAGACACCTGCTGGTCTCTCTGGCCTTGGAGATGCTACTCACTGGCTACAGACAGTCACCTGGCTAAAGTCAGAGAGGGAGGGGGTCATAGGTGGATGGGAAAAGGTTTGGCAAGGAGGCAAGTGAATAGGTGGAGAGCTGTGTGTGTCTACTACATAAGTATGCTCCTGAAGGTGTGCACTGGAGAACAGTGGGGTGCAAGCCCCGAGGAAGAGAAGTGTTATGGCCTGTATGTCTAGGAATGTTGCCTGGTGGAGGTCACAAAACCAGATGCACATCAAGACATGAAACTTTCCAAGTAATTGCTGCCACACTGTAGCAGTGACCACTGACGCCCAAGGACTGGGGCTTCATGTCTGCTCCTACCTGGTGTCTCTGCTTCCTTCTTCCTATTGCTTGTCATACTCTGTACCCCTCAAGAGGAGTTAGTTACCACCACCACCACCACCACCACTCCTGCCTCCCACTTGTGTGCCTCCTCCTCCTTCTCCCGTGTGCCCAAACACAGCCAGGGCTAACTCATTTCTTCGATACATTGTGCAATTCCAAAGTAGCACTTAGTAAGTGGAGACAGGATTTCAGCAAGCACATCCTCTGATACAGAAATTCCGAGGCCCTCTAAGAAGTGAATTCCTCCTAGTTTTTGGGATGGCTGGCCACCCCAGTGCGTGTCCTGGCTTGTCTGAGAACCAGTTACCAGACCCACTTTCTGTTCTCTCTAAACCTAAAAATAAAGGGGCAGTTAAATAAGTTTGCCATCAATAGCAACTGAGATGCCCATGTTATTAGTTTCCATCCAGTATCTACCAGACACCCACTTAGAGCTGAGCACTCTACAACCTCTAATTCTTTGCATACTAACCAGTTTTAGGAGATCTTTGTGATAATTACCATCTACTGCAAGAAGGAGGAGCTTCTCTGATGAATACTGACAGATGCTTTCTGATCTATGGGTGTAGCAATAAGTCATTAAGAGTCAAGGCTAGAAATTGGCACAGACGTTTGGGGGAAGAGGTCCCAAGTTCTTGACTCCAGGTTACCTCCTTCCGTATTCCCAGTCTCACCTGTCTAGGAACACTCACTGGCCTTTCCAGAAAATCCACTTGCTTCCAGGTTGCCCAGCAAAGGCAACTCTGCTACAGCCCAGAACCACAGGACCAGCCAGCACAGTGCCAGCATCTAGGTCTTTTCAGACTGCATGAACAAAGCACCAAGTTTCAAAGGCTTGCAAGCTAAGAAAACTACAAAGTAGCAATGGTGACCCCTCTGTTCCACCAAGCTGAGATATTCACATCCAATGGGCTTCTGAACCCACTTACTGCTTCACAGAACATCACCTTCTTCAGTGTCTTCCCGTTGGGGCAGCTGGCCCCTGTATGTTGTAATAAAGACAATGAATTCACAATCAGATCCTGATCACCCCCCAACCATCACACCTCTCAATGCTATCACACTGGGTTTGGGCTGTCCCAGGGCAATTATGGAAAGATGTTGACATTTAGACCTAGGCAGAGATAATTGACAGGTAGGTGGTAGATCAATAGATATATGGGTAGATGACAATAAAGGATACATGCATAAATAGATAGTAAATTGATAGATTACAGATGGTAGACAGATTGAAGAAATATAGGTAGATAATATTTAGATAAATGATAGCTATAGACTGATAGATGATAAGTTGTGGTTTCCCTTCCCCCACCTGCTTGAACCTGCTTGCTCAAGGGTGGAGCTTCCTGCTCATTCGTCCTGCCACGCCCACTGCTGGACCCTGTCGCTTTGTTGCTTGGAGGCACACATGTGTTCGTCCTGCTACTGGACCCCGAGATTGTTTGGCGGGAAATCGGGTTTCCTCCCCCTTCCTTTATAACTGAGTGTCTGGAAATAGTAAAATTGAGCTTTGATCAGAATGTTGTCTTAGCTACATTTCTTTCTCTCGCCGCCTAGCCCCTCTTCTCTTCCAGGTTTCCAAAATGCCTTTCCAGGCTAGAACCCAGGCTGTGATCTGCTGGCCAGACACAACAATAAGTAGGTGACATTTATAATAAATTGAAGAAAGGCAGAAAAATAAATTATAGATAATATTTATAGGCAGCAGATAGAATAGTGATTGATAGATATATGGAAGAAAGGAAGGAACAGAGAGAGAAAGAAAGGGAGGGAGAGAGGAGAATGAGCCTAGAGGGAAGTGTCTGGGGTGTACTGTTGTTACTCTTACTACTCTGGCTACTGTTGCTACTGTTGCTACTGTTGCTACTGTTGCTACTGTTGCTACTATTGCTACTGTTGCTACTGTTGCTACTGTTGCTACTATTGCTACTGTTGCTACTGTTGCTACTGTTGCTACTGGTGTTGCTGTTTCTGGTGAGCAGAAAATTTTTTGTTTGTTTTTTGGTTTGGTTTGGTTTGGTTTTTTGAGACAGTGTTTCTCTGTATAGCCCTGGCTGTCCTGGAACTCACTCTGTAGACCAGGTTGGTCTTGAACTCAGAAATCCACCTGCCTCTGCCTCCCAAGTGCTGGGATTAAAGGCATGCACCACCCATTTAGTTCATATCTAAGTAGAGAGCTCTGGTGGTTGATAAGATTTCAGATGGCAGGTTTTGTTTTTGTTTTTTAAAAAGATGCCAATATTTTAAGTCAATCTAAAAGGGCTATAGTTGAGGAAATATTAAATAAAAAAATTAAGTAAAGTAAAGTAAAAAGTCGTGCGTTAATTTCAGGAATACCATTACAATGGAGATTGTAGGAGAAGAAACTGGGCCAGCAAGAGTTAAAAGTTCAAGGCAGACTAAAAACATTAACTTTATTTTAGTGGATCTCAGATGACACAATACTGCTGTTTATAACGGCCAAGAGAAACAGTTGTATGTACCACACATTAAAGGTATCATGAGCTACAATATGAGAAAAGTCCCCAAAGAAGGGCAACCAGATAGAGGGATGCTGAGAGACACCATAGAGCTGTGTCAGGCAAATTTTGTATGACACAAAGACACAGGAACAAACAAAAGAAATACTTTGTGAAAAACTCAACGTCAGAGAAGTTGTAGTTCTTTTAAATTAATTCAAACTTGTGACAAGGCACCAAAATACCAGCAAATCACAACCTGGAAATAGACTGTAATTCTAAGTCTCTGTTTGAACGAGGGAAGATGGAAATAAATACCCAGGAAAACTCAACAGTGTGGCCTGTATAGTTTTGCCTGAGAATCAGAGACCTGGCAGCCTAAAGGCTTCCAACACCGTGTCTGGTGCATTGGCCCAGCAGAGGGAGAGTGCAGATTCTGGTTTGTGGGGTGACTTGGTTATAATGCAGGTGTCCCTGAACAGCAATGGAGAATGAATAAATTACCAGACATGACAAATGACCCATTCCCTGCGACAGAGTGGATGAATTCTGTGCTTGTACTGCAGACCAAGGCCAAGCCACATTGATAAGAGAGTATGAGTGAAATAAATGTCATCAAATCTCTCGTAGGAAGTACTGGGAGGGCAGTGAAGGGGAAGGCGCATCCAACTAGGACCCAAGCCTGGAGGCCCTCACCCCTTGAGCTCACCAAGAGTTCAGAAAACTGGTGTGTGAAACAAATCCACAGCACCGCACAACAGCAAGGCTGCCCACTGCAAACACAAGGCACACCTTCAACATAAATGCTCACTGTAAGGGAAGACACCCTCAAGGTGCACCTTGTTTCTCAGGCCTAGGAGATGACGGAGGTTTGAGTGTCCTGCCCTGGTGAGAACAGCTGCACCTGAGTGAGACAGGTGGCTAGCTGCGGGACTTAGGACAGTCCTGAGGATGTACATGCACCAACACCACATGAAGTCACAAAGTCAGGAAGCAGAACTTCCTGCAAAGCATCTTTGAGAGATGTCCCTGCCACACTGGACCCAGCATGGCCGACTGGCTCACACGGCAGGATCTCCGTGAAGGGATCCAATATCCTAATGTCTCTCCTCGTCTAGACAGCCCCCTTCTCTTCAGACTCTGGTACACTGTAGTGGAGTCTAGAGTGCGGGTCATGAGCCATGTGACAGAAGCCACCTCTCCTAGGCTGGAGGCCCTGAGAAGTAATTCCCTCTCGGTGCCCCCAAAACATGGCTGTTACTTCACTGAGAGCTGCACTTAAAGCCCTGCCCTGCTGGGATGCACAGGTGACAGCAGTTACTGTCATTATTCTGATGTGTACTATTTTAATGGTACAAAGACTTTAACCCTTAAGAGGAGGAGGCCAGAGCTGACAGTGGCCTAGTGTCCTGTGACTGCAGGATTTCAGTAATTTTTTGAAAGTGTCCTTGAAGAAGTGCTAACAGGAACCTCGGGTCTGTGATTGCTGGATGTGGTCACGCAATGGGATGTATCTTCATAGCTAGATACCCTCTAGGCACAGGCCATCTCACTTCCTGTCAGTAAACCTGCCTTACATAGGTTACAGAAGTGACCCTGTGGGTGCTGGGCCTAAGAGAGTTCACAGACTCTTCCTGTGGCCTTGTAGAATTCTTCCCAAAATCTCTACCATTAGACCCTGGGGTTCATCTGTTGGCTCCCAGTCTTTTCAGCTGCTATACAAAGTGGGTTCCCAGGAGACTGTGGCCACAGCCAACATCTGACTCTTCCCCAGCTTTTGATACCCTCGTCCGGCCAGGGAGGAGGGCACAGATCTTCAGCTTCTGCCGTGGGATCACTTTGCAGCACTGTTGTAGAACTCCATTCATAGCAGGTCAATGGCTGACACCAGCTTTTGTCTCTGGATTTGGAGGCTTGAGGGGCCATTCCGAATGCCATGGCAATGCAGGAGACTTTCTAGCACAGACACAGCTCAGTCCACTGAGGCCAGAGGCAGGGGTTTCTGAATTGCTGTGCCATGCTGAAGGGAAGAGCTTAGGGGTGCTGAGGGAGTCTGGCACTACAATTAACCATCTGCTATGGCTAAGTAGAGGTTACCTAAGGCTCCCATCCTCCCCCAAGATAGGGAAATATGGCCCCATCTTTCTGAATGATTCTGTTTCAAGGTGTGGTTCCCAAACCTTGAACTGGGATATTCCTGGATTGCTGACCACATCTCAAATGAACAGAGAGGGTTGGTACATGCAGGTTTTCTGAAGTTAATACTCTGAGAAGTGGAGGTCAGGACCTACAGTTGGCCATGGCAGGAACAAGCAGCATCCAGCTTTCTGAGGAGGGATCATGAAGGAGCTGCTGTCTCACAACTTTGTAGAAGAAATGAGTGTTGACTCAGAGCCCTGGGAAGCTGCTGTTTGTGCAGAGTCCTGGTTCCAAGTCCACATGGTCGCTGGATGAGAAGAGAGAAGGCATGCACTAAGAGACAGATGCACGTGGGCCTGTCGTTTTCCCGTCTGATGCTAGAACCCAGCGTTGGCCTTGATTAGCTGGACCACTCAGGACAGCAGCCTCACTCAGAATTCCTCCTCTAGTCAAATAAGTACAGAAAGGAGAGGAGGCCAGGGTCCCCAGGTCTCAGGAGGATGAAGCCACTGCTCCAGGCAGGGAAAGTGAAGATATTCAGGGTGACATTCTTTGAGGTGGGTCATTAGAACAGACCAAATGGAAACAGAAAGCCTGCTTCTGGAAGTGAAGACGCTCAGTGATTGTTGTTGTTTGTTTTTTGATTTTCTTGTTGTTTTGTTTTGTTTTTGTCAACTTGACACAGACTAGAGCCAGACCATATTAATCCCTCAGTTAAGGGATTGCCTCTATTACACTGCTCCATGCATATATTCATGGGACATTTTCTTGATTAGTAATTGGTGGCGAGAGAGCCCAATCCAGTGTGGGCAGTGCTACACAGGACATTGGCTTATATAAGAAATAAGGCTGAGCAGGCCACATGGAGCAAGCCAGTAAACAGCACCGCTGGCCTGGCCTCTGCTTCAGTTCCTGCCTGGCTTCTCTCTATGATGGGCTGTGGCCAATACACCAACTAAACCCTTTGCTACCCAAGGTGGGTTTTGCCACGGTATTGATCACAGCAATAAGAAAGCAAACGGGGGCAAAGAAGGTGCTGTGTCCTGGATGCTACTGGAAACATAGCTCAGGGATAACAAGAGCTGGACTTCCAGGGTAGCCTCCAGCTGTGATCACCCACGGTCATATGGCAGATACATGGTGGCACACAGTGGGTACACAGTGGACACACAGTGGGCACACAGTGGGCACACAGCAGGCATGTCCCCACACCATCTCACTGAGATGTTTCAGGCTGGCTTCCTCCAGAAGTTCCTGCCTTATGCCTAGAGGAGAGCAGACAGCTTTTCTAGCAATCAAGGCCTTCTTCCATCAGCATAGATCTCTGTGTGATTGAAGATACTTTCTTCTCATGACACAGTAGGAGCTACACAGAGTTCATCCTTGCCATTTTAATCTCCTTATTTTTGTTTCTGCTTAAAACATCACAGCCTCCTTACAAACAATACCTTCCATGATTATATCCCAATGCTCTCAATGCTGCTTAAAAGACCCAGAATGGACAAGCACCATGGGGATTTAGACAAAGTCAGATGGTGTCTGCAGCTTCTCACTTTCACAGTAGGCTTCAGCCTCCTGATCAGGCACAGGGATGTGCACTGGCTCCTTCAAGCCTTTCTGACTAGCCCCTCCCAAAGGACGTGACCCAGCGGGCTCTCATGAGCTGGGCATCAACGCAGTGGGATAACAGCTCCATCCAAGCCCCCTGTAAGCACTTTCCACAAGCCGCCGACATGTATGTCATTTGAAATCACAAAGCTATAAATGACTAAAGGCCCTTCTGCAACGGTGTCAACCTACCAGGGAAATGTGCTTCCGATACATGTCACTCTGCATTTGATCAGAGATGAAAGCGTCCCACTTTGAAATGAAAGTGTATTAAAACAGCTGTTTCCTGGGACAAATGAAAGGCGGTGGAGATCAAGAGAAAGGCAGGGCCAGCCAGGGGCAATCCTGTGGTTTAAGGGAGTCAAGAGCTCAGGCGTCTGAGCATGCCTGCTCAAATCTGTGCTGTTTAAAACATTGGATTCTTCTGCCACCCCAGGACTTGGGGGGAAGAATGTGGCTGTCATAAGATCAGGCTCCATGTACACACCAGGTGTCCAGGACCCAAAGAGCAGAGGAAGCAGGTTATATGTTTTTAACATGTAGATGCAATTCTTGCTTCTGTAAATCATGCAGTGCTCATTGCTTTCTTAAATGGGACCTCTTTTTGTAGTTCTTTGATTTGCAATCATTTAGACTCAGAAAATCAATCGCTAGCATATGAAAGAACTATACGTTCATTGCTACACCATCTATGCCAATTTCTTGGCCTAAATCCTTATTTGTGTTCTTTTAAATAAAGTTATTAAGAGGAATAGCTTTTGCTGTCGAGTGAGTTTAAAGACAATAGGTTTTCAAACTCCAAAATAAATCATTTGGCATCTCAGAAAGTATGTAATAATCAAAATGCAATCTTTCTTAAGATTATAAATTGATATATTTACAAGATAACTCCTTAGTTATTTTAGTCATATGAAGGAGATAGACAGAAAAGAAGGACCCAGTGCCTACAGCAATGTTGGTATCCCTTGGGAGCCTGATGCAAAGTACAGTTTGTGTGTAAAACATCCCCCATAGGTGTATGTGTTTGACCACTTGGTCCTGAGCTGTTGGTGCTACTTTGGGAGGCTATGGAACCTTTCAGAAATGAGCCCTTCCTGGGGAAGGTAGGTCACCAGTGTGTGACACTATTCCTAGGGAGACATGGACAAATGTCTCCCTTCCAGAAAGGGTAGATAGAAAACCAGTAGCAAACCAAAAGAATAATACCACCAAAGTCAAACTTGGTGAGCCAATCTACTTTTGGGGGTTACTTACTGAACTGTTAATGGGAGGATACTTCCAGGATCATGGAAGACTGGAAGGCAACTGTATAACACCCAGCATGAGGGATAGCTCATGCTACCTGGATTCCTGAAGCTCTCTGTCTGACTCACAGGCAGCTTACAGGTAGGAAGAGATCCCACAGGGGACAGTGGGGCCTCCAGGATGGTTGGGAGGAGACATCAAGGGGTTCTTGGGGGTACTGAGGAGGACACAGGAGATGTTGTAAAACCGTATGATCACAACAGAATGTGGCATCCCACAAGGACAAGCTGTGACTTGAACATCAACCCTGTGGTGGTTTTCCCTACTGTCTACTTGACTGGGAAAAGACACCTCTCGTGCAGTAGTGAAGCACACTGCTAAGTGTGTCTGGGACGACTTTTCCAGAGGGGTAACTGAAGAGGAAAACCACCTGATTGTGGGTAGCACTATCCCATTCCCTCTGTGTCCTATCTGCATAGTTGTGGGACACTATGAGCAGCTCTTTTTGACATACCACCCCACTATGCCTGATACTTCTTCAATCCATGAGCCACAGTAAACTCTTCCTGCCTCAGGGCATTTGTCACCAGATAATTGGTTACAGCAACAGGAAAGTCTCTAAGGTCAGGGGCCAGAAGACAGGAGAGGGAGCTAGCAATGCTTTCTTTTGGGGTAGTTTTCCCACCTTAGCTCCTACTGAGAGTAAAGGTGTCACAGAGACAGGAAGGGGTGGGGCTTCCATTGATGCTTGCAGATGAGGTGTGACCACAGGGCTTAACGACTGTCTCCAAAAAGCAAAATTAGAGAGTAATGCATAGCCGGATCTTTGTCTTACACAGCAAGTTCAAGCATGGTGCACTTTACCACGCCATCAGAATGCCAATCCTTTTTCTGTCTTTTAATAAGCAGAGTATTTTTTAAAGCAGCATACTATTCTATTTGGAATTAAAAATTAAGTTTTTACTTCCTAAGATATGGGGATGTGGTCAAGACCAGGGCCTGAAATGATGATGTTTAAGGAAGTGGCTGAAGCATGCTGCAAAGTCACTTACAGAGGAGACTCTTGGCTTCCTACTCAAGAAATCCCTTGGGGACCCCAAGCAGGAAGCTCTAATCAAGGACTTGCATAGATGAAACAGGTAATATCACTGGAAAAGTGCACAGGGCTTCACTGGTCCTAAGGCACACTTTCCTACACACTAAGCTTGACTTATGAATGATGTGACCCTTAGGGATGCGGGTAGGTTTGCACCAGGGTCCCAAGAGAGCCTGATGTGTTGACATGTGGAGCTGTTCTACAGTGGGGCAGACTTCAGCATGGCTAAGTGCACTGACAAAACCCCATTCCATTTTAAGTGTGGTGAAGCCATAGCAGAACCACAGGCTTTGTAGATGATGTACAAAGGATGTTATTAATAACAACTCCATGTGGTTTCCAAGGAAGCCAATGCAATTCAAGTCAAATTACTAGAGGTATTAACTCCAGACCAAAGTAAGTACCATTATAATGGTTTTTAAAGTTTAGGGTAGTATATACAATATTTAAGAATGTAGATTCAGGAGCTGAATGGCCTGGGTTTAAATCCTGGTGCACAGAGGCAGAATAAGTTCAGCTTAAGATGAGAAGATAAAGTAGGGAGGTTGGAGAGTAATGTAGGAAAACATGCTAGCTGAGAAATGAATGCACCAGTGGGCGTGCAGCCCCCAGGAGCTTCCAGTTTCCTATTTGCCAACTCTGTGCCTTTGAGTGTTTGGAAAGGTGTCTCACTGGCTCATGACTCTTCATAGAACAAGGTCCCACAGGGGTTATGTCAAAGCTAAAACAGGTGGACCCAGCAAGTGTGTCTCCCTGTGTAACTCATGGGGAGTGTCCTGGCTGCAGATAGATCAAGAGTTTTGATAACTTCTGTCTTCTCAAATAATAGATGACATAAGCCATGACCTCACACCCAGGAAGGGTTGCAAACATGTCAAAGAGCTCAACACGGGTCTCGAATGGCACTTGTCTCACAGTGCTGAATGTTGCAAGTCCAGGGCTGAGGGGCCAGCAGGGTCAGTTGCGTGGGGGTTAGAGAGGACTTCCTGCTCTATTCCTCCTCTTGAAGGTTGGTTTTGTGTCTATTTTGCCTCATAGATTCACATCCTCTCCTCTGCCTTCATCTTCACAGGACACCACCTGCCTGCTTGTATCTATGTACAAATTACCACCCCCCCTCCCCACCCCACTTATACAAGGATACCAAAGATGGCAGCCATGCTGGACCAAAACTCACCATAACAAACTCACCTTCATACAATTTTTTTTTCTCCAAAGCCCTACACATCTTTACAGACTGGAAGTCAGAACTTCAGTGGGGAATTTAGGAGGATAATATGGTAACAGATGTTAGCCCACACCAGAAAATTACCTTAAAAGTAAACTAGGTTAACTCATGCCTTCCTGGAACAATTCCTTTGCTGTAAGAAGGTCAGTTTCCCATCTGACTACAGTTTCCCAGAGACTACTCTGATCAGAATGGGGCATGTGTATCACATGCAGAAAAGTTATTCTTTGAGGAACAACAATACAGGAGCAACTCTTCCTGGCAGTTGAAGGCCTACCTTGCTCACAAACTACAGCAGCTCTTGGTTTTCTCACTGGAGCTGCACAAGACACACAGCCGAAGGCCAGAGCTGGGCTTGTGGGAGCAGACAGGAGGAGAGTGGACGAGTGTTGGAGGGTGATGCTTATCCAAAGAATTAAATAAATAAACAAGAGGAAAGAGATGTCTAGTCTTCCTTACTGACCATTCCAGCTGTCTGGGGTAGATGAACAGAGGATAAGATGCTGTCACTGCAACATCTCCAAAGGGCAGGGCAGGAATGAGAAACAGCCCATGTCATGTGGCTGCAGAGTCACTCTGCCAGGGATGCCAAGGGTCTGATGTGGTCTTTGATTTCCCTCCCTCCTTCAAGTGAGCTTAATCCTCCTCTGTACTTGGGCTGAGCCTGACAACTTTTTTTTATAGTGTGTAGACTATAGATGGGGAAAGCAGTGTGATTCCTCAATATGGTGTCCCAATAAGTAGACAGGCAGGTGATAGGCCAGGCTTATATCATGTACCAGACATGTGCCACCTGTGTGCCTTCCTCCCAAACATGACCAGTGTCATCTAATGAAAGCACCAGAGTGTCAGCATGCAGTTTATTCTACAGAACACCTGCTCAGCCCAGACTCTTCCTGGATAGAAGGGGGGATATGGTATGGAGGACAGGACCTAAAGTGCGGTGGGGGCAGGGCTGCTGTGATGGTTAGTTCTGACTGTCAACTTGGCAGGATCTAGAATCTAGAAAGGTAACTCTGTGCATATCTATGGGGGAGATTCCAGACTGGGTTAAATGGGAGGGAAGACCCAAGTGAAATATGAGCTGCACATGGGCTGGGGTCTTGGACTGAATAAAAAGGAGAATGTGAGCTGAGCAGGGCTCACCATTCTCTGCTTCCTGACCACAGACATCGCGTGAGCTTGTGCTCTGTGGCCATGCCTTACTGCCATGGTAGACTGTGCTTCCAACTGAAAGCTAAGACAAACGCTTCCAGCGCTGTATTTCTCAGGAAATTGGTCTAAGCAATGAGAAAATTCATCAATACAGAAAACTGATTCCAAAAAACAAGATTCTTGTGATGAACCTGACCAGTGGTTCTGAGGCCTTTAGAACTGATTTGTACGGGGAAGGTGGAAATCTTTGGAACTTTGAGCTGGAGACACCTAAAATGCTGGGTTCAGAGCTTAATCACAAAGTTTTTAATTGTACTCCTTAGGTTTATTTCATTGTTGACCATCAAAATTTAGCTCTTAACACATGTCTGATGCATAGTCGGCATTGATACATGGCTGATACAGAGTAGGAATTAACACAAACCTGATACATAGTAGGCATTAATATGTGCCTGAACATAGTAGGCATTCAAGATATGCTTGCAGGTCTGGGAAATGGTTCCATATGTAATATGTAACATGCGGGTTGCAGATTTACAAGACCCTGGGTTCAGATGACCAGTCCTTACACACATTAGTAAAAAGGAGGCCATGAATTTGAAAGAGAGCAAAGGGAGAGGTCTAAGGGAGAGACTGGGACAGGAAATGGAAGGGGGAAATGATGTAATTATATTACAATCTCAAAAAATAAAGGAAAATATTTTTTTGGCTCCCTATTCTAAGAAGGGGCAAAGTGTCCACACTTTGGTCTTCGTTCTCTTGAGTTTAATGCGTTTAGCGAATTGTATCTTATATCTTGGGTATCCTAAGTTTCTGGGCTAATATCCACTTATTAGTGAGTACATATTGTGAGAGTTCCTTTGTGATTGGGTTACCTCACTCAGGATGATGCCCTCCAGGTCCATCCATTTGCCTAGGAATTTCATAAATTCATTCTTTTTAATAGCTGAGTAGTACTCCATTGTGTAAATGTACCACATTTTCTGTATCCATTCATCTGTTGAGGGGCATCTGGGTTCTTTCCAGCTTCTGGCTATTATAAATAAGGCTGCTATGAACATAGTGGAGCATGTGTCCTTCTTACCGGTTGGGACATCTTCTGGATATATGCCCAGGAGAGGTATTGCTGGATCCTCCGGTAGTACTATGCCCAATTTTCTGAGGAACCGCCAGACTGATTTCCAGAGTGGTTGTACAAGCTTGCCATCCTACCAACAATGGAGGAACGTTCCTCTTTCTCCACATCCTCGCCAGCATCTGCTGTCACCTGAGTTTTTGATCTTAGCCATTCTGACTGGTGTGAGGTGGAATCTCAGGGTTGTTTTGATTTGCATTTCCCTGATGATTAAGGATGTTGAATGTTTTTTCAGGTGCTTCTCTGCCATTCGGTATTCCTTGGGTGAGAATTCTTTGTTCAGTTCTAAGCCCCATTTTTAATGGGGTTATTTGATTTTATCGAGTCCACCTTCTTGAGTTCTTTATATATATTGGATATTAGTCCCCTATCCGATTTGGGATAGGTAAAGATCCTTTCCCAGTCTGTTGGTGGTCTTTTTGTCTTATTGACGGTGTCTTTTGCCTTGCAGAAGCTTTGCAATTTTATGAGGTCCCATTTATCGATTCTCGATCTTACAGCACAAGCCATTGCTGTTCTATTCAGGAATTTTTCCCCTGTACCCATATCTTCGAGGCTTTTCCCTACTTTCTCCTCTATAAGTTTCAGTGTCTCTGGTTTTATGTGGAGTTCCTTAATCTACTTAGATTTGACCTTAGTACAAGGAGATAGTAATGGATCAATTTGCAATCTTCTACATGATAACAGCCAGTTGTGCCAGCACCATTTGTTGAAAATGCTATCTTTTTTTCCACTGGATGGTTTTAGCTCCCTTGTCAAAGATCAAGTGACCATAGGTGTGTGGGTTCAACTCTGGGTCTTCAATTCTGTTCCATTGGTCTACTTGACTGTCACTATACCAGTACCATGCAGTTTTTATCACAATTGCTCTGTAGTACAGCTTTAGGTTGGGCATGGTGATTCCACCAGAGGTTCTTTTATCCTTGAGAAGAGTTTTTGCTATCCTAAGTTTTTTGTTATTCCAGATGAATCTGCCAATTGCCCTTTCTAATTCGTTGAAGAATTGAGTTGGAATTTTGATGGGGATTGCATTGAATCTGTAGATTGCTTTTGGCAAGATAGCCATTTTTACTATATTGATCCTGCCAATCCATGAGCATGGGAGATCTTTCCATCTTCTGAGATCTTCTTCAATTTCTTTCTTCAGAGACATGAAGTTCTTGTCATACAGATCTTTCACTTCCTTAGTTAGAGTCACGCCTAGGTATTTTATATTATTTGTGGCTATTGAGAAGGGTGTTGTTTCCCTAATTTCTTTCTCAGCCTATTTGTCCTTTATGTAGAGAAAGGCCATTGACTTGTTTGAGTTAATTTTATATCCAGCTACTTCACTGAAGCTGTTTATCAGGCTTAGGAGTTCTCTGGTGGAATTTTTAGGGTCACGTATATATACACTATCGTATCATCTGCAAAAAGTGATATTTTGACTTCTTCCTTTCCAATTTGTATCCCTTTGATCTCCTTTTGTTGTGGAATTGCTCTGGCTAGGACTTCAAGTACAATGTTGAATAGGTAGGGAGAGAGTGGACAGCCTTGTCTAGTCCCTGATTTTAGTGGGATTGCCTCAAGCTTCTCACCATTTACTTTGATGCTGGCTACTGGTTTGCTGTAGATTGCTTTTATCATGTTTAGGTATGGGCCTTGAATTCCTGATCTTTCCAAGACTTTTATCATGAATGGGTGTTGGATTTTGTCAAATGCTTTCTCAGCATCTAACGAGATGATCATGTGGTTTTTGTCTTTGAGTTTGTTTATATACTGGATTACGTTGATGGATTTCCATATATTGAACCATCCCTGCATCCCTGGGATGAAACCTACTTGATCAGGATGGATGATTGTTTTGATGTGTTGTTGGATTCGGTTAGCAAGAACTTTATTGAGGATTTTTGCATCAATATTCATAAGGGATATTGGTCTGAAGTTCTCTATCTTTGTTGGGTGTTTTTGTGGTTTAGGTATCAGAGTAATTGTGGCTTCATAGAATAAGTTGGGTAGAGTACCTTCTGTTTCTATTTTGTGGAATAGTTTGTGAAGAACTGGGATTAGATCTTCTTTGAAGGTCTGATAGAACTCTGCACTAAACCCATCTGGTCCTGGGCTTTTTTTAGTTGGGAGACTATTAATGACTGCTTCTATTTCTTTGGGGGGATATAGGGCTGTTTAGATCATTAACCTGATCTTGATTCAACTTTGGTACCTGGTATCTGTTTAGAAACTTCTCCATTTCATCCAGGTTCTCCAGTTTTGTTGAGTATAGCCTTTTGTAGAAGGATCTAATGGTGTTTTGGAAGGAAAATATTTTTTAAAGAGTTAGGCACAGTCTGTGAACCCACTTGAAGAGGGGCTGGAGAAAGAAAGATGGCTGGGTCTTGCTGGATGCCAGTCTAGCTGAAAACCAGTGACCTCAAGGTTTAGCTAGAGATTTTGTCTGTGTTATAAGTATTAAACAATATACATGTTCAAGCAATTGGACAAGCAGCAGTACCTACCAGAACCCTTACATAAAAAGAGCATTATGGTCATGAAGATGGAAAGAAAATCCTATAGACTTGACACATGGAGAGGTGTGGAAATAGACCTATAGACTTGACATATGGGGAGGTGTGGGGGTAGACGTATAGACTTGACACATGGAGGGGTGTGGAGATAGACCTATAGACTTGACACATGGTGGGGACAGGCCTATAGATTATGACACATGGAGGGGCTTGGAGATGGGACACTTAGAGTCAGTGTAGCATCTTAGACAGGAACCTGGACGTCTATCAGGAATGCAGGAACTGAGACCAGGAACTGGGCCAGTTGATCTTGTTATATCCACATTATTCCTGTTATTTGGATAGAAACCACTTCAATGAATACAATCCCTGTACCATCTCTGTAGCTCCTCTATGTAAATCTAAAATTCTTTCCAAGTGAAGTTTCTTCAAAGAAGGAGTTATGCCAAAGGACTAACATTGATTAGGTAGCACTCCAGTTCACTGCGTATCTTCTATTTCTGGGGCATGAACATCAGCTCCTTGAGAGGATGAGGCCATGTATGCCAGTGGCACAGTTTAACCGGGACACACTTTAAGAAATAAATGGTGACACTTCTTCTAGTATCAGAATAAAAAAAATCAAACTTTGTAGGTGAAGAAAGTGTTTTATATGGAACACTCAAGTCTTCATGTTAGTAACAAGACAGTCATAAAATAGTGTTTAATCTTCATCATCGCAAAAGAGACCCACGGAAGTCAGAGGGAAGACCTTAAGGTTGACGTTCATCTACATGATACTGAGAATCTTGACATGGTCAGTCATGGTGTGCCAGGAGGGCACCTCAGGGCTTCTGGACAAAATGTGTGCGTGCTGCTTCAAACTTTGTAGGCTCAATTCGCCACATTCATGACTCTGTGGCTACTCTGGGAGGTTTGGTTGGAACCATCCAGGTGTCTTATTTTACCAGGAAAATACTACTGATATTTCATCTTTTACGCTAATGGGAGAAACTCTGAAATAGGAACCCAGGAAGTTCCCCTAAGTATTTAAAAAAAGAAAAACAAACAAACAAACAAAAACAAACAAGCAAGGTCTTGGGATTGGAAGCTAAGGGATCCAAACCCAAGAGAAAATGAGCTGTTTGTGTTGGGGGAAAAAATTAAAATGTGTTTGACCTAATAATTCAATGTAAAAATAAGTTTATTTATAAAAACACCTAAAAACCTGTGACTGTTAATGAGAAAGTTGCAGCTGGAGTCTCTAAGCGTGAGATGAGTCAATGAGCATGAAAAATAGAACCAGAGACACGTGTGACATTCAAATTAAATGTCACAGGGCACGGGGCAGGATGCCAGGAGTTACTGTGGATGGAGCACTGATCTTCACATTGGGACATGTCTTGATGATCAGCAAGGAGAAGGAGGCCTACCACCTCTAAAAGCTAAGTCAAAAGACTATAGAGTAAGTATAGCCAGTGTCCACCCCTGAACGGTGTCCACAGGACATTCCTATGCATGAGCTGATTTCCCCTTCAATAGAGGCCGAGAAGTGGATGGAGCGTTACCTACCAGGTCTAGGTAAACCTGGCTCTGCCTCACATTCAGCTATACTACATTCTACCTGGAGCTCAGGGTGAGTCAGGATTCACAGCTGGGGCACTGTGGTGGGGGTCTCAAGGTGTCTAAGGCAATGAAGTATCCCCTCTATGGCCTCACCCGTGAAGAACACAGAAGCACCCCTAATGAGTTGCTCTCACCTGGCTGGCAGAACTGTGATATTTAAAATCACCAGCTTCACAGGGTCTGGACTCTTCTGCCAGCTGAACCTAGAGCGTGTATGTGATTGAGTTCATAATTAAGGTTGGAACATGCACCCTAAACGTGGGCACACCATTCTATGGAATGGGGTGCTAGGCTGAACAAAACAGAGGAAATGAGTTGAGCACCAGTGTTTGTTGACTGCTTGCTGACTGGGGAGGTCATGTGACCAGCTGCCTTACCTTTCTACCATGATAGAATCAATTCCTTCTTAAACCAGCAGCCCAAATGAGCCTCCACTCCCTGAAGTTGTTTTTTTTTTTTAATATTTCATCATGAGAATAAGAAAAGTAACAGAGCATTCTAAGTTCAAGTTCTTTTCTCCAGTTGTCTATGAGTGAGAAGCATCACAGAACTGCATGTTGCTTCGGCCGTCCTAACAGAGGCCATTCTGAATATGACACGCAGACTAGTATGATTTCAACCCCCCTCATCTGTATTCCAGACCCACAAACCTCGGCATGCCTCCGAGGTGGGAAAACTTAGCTGATCTCTGGCTTGGCATTCACCTTAGTTAGCATTGTCCTGGGGTAGAGCAGTCTGCAAAGCTGCAGTTGAAACATTGTAACATTTGCTTCCAGCCTGGTTTTAGGGTAATGAAAATTCCCAGCAACTCTGAACCCAGCACTTGTGTTGCCGCAGGCAGAGGAAGTGCCTGGCAACCTGCTAATGTTTGACACAGTAACTGAAAGGTGGGAGGAGCTACTGCGGGGAAGAAAGAGCATAGGCTTTGCCAGATAGGAAAGATCACGGGACTCTGAGCAGAAGACCTAGGCTGCGCCTAACTTGAAGACATTCGTAATCATGGGGAAGGCGTTGCTGAAAATAGGACTCAAATCAGATTTGTGCCTGAGGTCACCCGAGTCTGTCCCACGATGTTAACATGATGATAAATCTCCCACAAGATGTTATTTCATATTGCCATATTTCTGGAATGGAGTCCTCATTGCTTGCTGAGGCCACACACAAGTACCTTATAAGCCACGAGCTGGTGACCGTACGCTGGTCCCTCCCTCTCAATTATTCTTCAGACGGTTCAGCAGGGTCTGAGATAGCCACATAGTGGTAACTGAAAAAGTCAGAAATCAGGACTAGAAACACACTAAGTGTTTGATATCTATGGCCTTTGTGTGAATTATGCCCTGGTCCCATGAAGCCCACAGCAAGCTCTGAGGACATGACATCATGACTCAAGGTTTAAATAAAATTCCCAAGAGACTTAATTCTATGCAAGTCACCTGAGAGCACGCAGCAATTCACATAATGTTTTTTGGCCATCACTCTCCTGATCTGATACAGTTTCTCCCAGCACAATCTCAGGGCTTTGACCCAAAGACTAACACAGAACTGTTATGAAGACTAAAGATCTGCCTTCTGGCCTCATCAGCAGTCAGTAACACACACTGAGCATTTACTAAAAGATGCTTGTTGTGGTTTGAATGGGGAAAGTCCTCTGCAGTCTCACGTGTTTGAACACTTGGTCTCTGGATAGTGGCACTGTTTTTTGGACAGGTTCTGAAACCTTGTGGAGATAGAGCCTGACTGGAGAAACAGGTCATTTTGGGGTTACACTTTGAGGTTTCATTTCCCATCCCTATTCCATGTCTGCTTTCTGCTTCCTGATCCACCCAGATATGAACAAGCATCTCCCTTCAACATAAGAGTGCCCAGCCACTCCTGACCCCATGCCTTCCCCCCATCGTAGACTGTACCATGAAACTTAAAAATAACCCTTACTGAGTGTCGTCTTGTTAGGTCAGAGCAATAAGAAGGTCACGAACACTCCATAAACTGCGATGTTTTGTTAACTAGATTACAGCACAATCCCAAAGAGTGCACAAAGAAAAGGCAAGCAAATCCATATGAAACATGGAGAGAAATGTTCTTTAGGGCCATGGCAGGCTTCAGTGCCAGTCACGGAGAGATGGGAAACTCACTTCCACGATGCTGCTGACAGTATAGTGAGAAGTGCCTTTTATCCCTCGCAACCTACAGCAGCCTGTGGAGGAGAACACCGGCTGAGAACAAACGCTAAGTAAAGTAAGATGCCATCGTGTGCCTACCCAGATGGAGACTCATGGGAACTGGCCAAAAGCTTGTCAAGACTTTAACATGGCTTGGGAAAAAAAACTCACCCACCAAATCTCTTAACTACACAGTTTTAAAATAAACTCCGACACTTCTCTTAAACAAGGGCTGTTCCTACAACAGATCTGACTTTCTGTGTATCTTATGCACTCAGCTGCCGCGATGAACTTCACCCTTCACCAAATGCCGTATTTTTCCCTAGGTGAGTTATCCCTACATTCTTCCAGGAGCCTGCCCATGGTCTGTGATTTGAGAAATCCTGATAGTTTCCTAGTGACCTTTTCACCTGAAATCACTCAGTTGGTAGAGGCAAATGTTCTCACAGAGGGGAAACAAGCAAGAACCTGGACTTCATTTGCTTCCCCCACCCCACATATTTCAAGGATTCATAACCATTAAAAAAAAAAAAAAGAAGCAACCACTTTCTATTTGTGTGTTGACAACAACACAGGACAAACAAATATTTGTCAGAGTTTTTCAGCCATCCTCGGTAGACTCCCAGAAGGAAGCAGACGGCTCCAAACACAATCAAATGTCAAATTAGCCCAGAGCTCCTCTGAAGGAAGAATAAATTGTTCTCACTTCCTCAACAGCTACAGTGACCTGTGACTAATGGAATCTCTGTGGAAAGAGGCTGGAGTTCCCTCCACAGGGACTGTGCGCATCTCTGCTGCCAGAGGGGCTTTGTTAAGGCTTCCCTTGCTGCCGTGAGTGTTCACAGACACCCAGCAATGTGCAAAGACGGGGGAACTTCCACCTCGAGTCCCCTGTTGGAGGGGTGTTTTAGTCAGAATAATGAAGGAGCTCTCTACTCAACAAATAGCTAATGCCTTCCATGACACATTCACACCTCTCTCCCTCCTTCCCTCCCTTCTCCAAGTTGCTTGTAGCAACTATTTCTGGCATGATGTAGCATTCACACTAAAAATTTGTTTGAAAAGATCCCAGGAAGGGAAGGAGGGAGGTAGGAAGAAGGGAAGAAGGGAGGGAGGGAGGTAGGAAGAAGGGAAGAAGGGAGGGAGGGAGGGAGGGAGGGAGGGAGGGAGGGAGGGAGGGAGGGAGGGAGGGAGGGAGGGAGGGAGGGAGGGAAAAAAGAGGGAAAAGATGGCAGCAACTTCTACCTTTGGGTTTTAAGATTGAATCCAGAGATCGAGCACTTCTACTTCTTTGTCATATATATATATGACATATATATGTGTGTATGTATGAACTTATTGAAGGTGAAAAAGAACAATTCAAGCAATTAGTTAGCTTCAGAGTAAGCTCAGTCAGGAGCAAAAGCGAACAAGCCCCAGGTCACCACTGTCCCAACCCCAGAGCACAGTGCTCACCCTGGCCCAAAGTTCCTTTCATTTTCTCTGCTGTGTCTTGTGGCCTCTGTGTTCCTTATGGTATCTCCAAGTTCTAGGGATGGCTTGAACATCTCAGAAACTCTGCATCTGAATCTAGTACCTCTTCCTGCCCTTTCCACCTTCCTATAAGACCCTCCCCCAACAAGCCCTTTCCAGAAGAGTCCTGCAAACACTAAGTCTTCTCCATGGGTAGGTTCAGAATCATTCTTGAGTTACAGTTTGAGTGCGAAATGTCTCCACAGGCTCTCATGTTTGAACCTGTTCTGTGATCGATCCCCACCAGGAGGTTTGGGGAGGTTGTGGGACCTTTACAGGGTGAACCACTTGGAATGGATTTAGGCTATAACTGACCCTATTTCTGGCCCAAGCTTTCAGCTTTCTGGTCTACCAAGATATGATCAAGCACCTTCATATTTCTATTGCCACAGCAGAGAGCCACTCCCAACACCATGAATAACACCATAAACACCACAACAACTTCTCAGCCACTAAACTGTGAACCAAAATGAAGCCTTCCTCCCCTAAATAGCCTCTTGCACAGCTGTCTCATCACAGATAAGAAGCTAGTGCAGAGAGCTTCTCCAGCCTTGTCTCCCTCCTTCCCTCCCTGGGCTCAGCAAGGGGAATGGTTCTCCAAGTCAAGCTGTCTGTCTTCTAGGAAGAGGTAAGCATCTGCCTGCATGGCCTCCCCAGGCACCAGGCAAACACAGCCACATCCTCACAGCTCTGTGCTGAACAGCTGGGATGAAGCCAGGAAAACGATCAAACATTAATAATGAATTTGCTTTGACAGCAGCTTCTTTTTTCTCTTTTCTGCTATTCACAGTC
This sequence comes from Mus caroli, assembly GCF_978045245.1. Taxonomy (NCBI): domain Eukaryota; kingdom Metazoa; phylum Chordata; class Mammalia; order Rodentia; family Muridae; genus Mus; species Mus caroli. The sequence goes on along the minus strand of NW_028227265.1, from coordinate 118,312,743 downwards.
CGTCACCTTAAGTACCAGCAAATAGCTCACAGCATTGCCGAGAGAACTCCGCACGGAAGAGGATCTAGTGGAGGAGAAAGGCAAAGAGCTTTCCAGGCAGATGAAGTGGTGGGTGGCACGGTTGACGGGCATACCCCACCATGAAGAGATTATCTTGCAAGGCCTCCCCAGTGGTTGTCTGATGCCTAATATGCATAGGCAGCTGAGCTGTCCCTCTGCAAGACAGCCATGTCCCAAGGTAAGGGTGCTTGAAGGACTTCCATTGGACACACTTCAAGCCATCAACTTCCCAGGAGTACAAGCATGAATGGCCAGAGAGACACAAGGGCCCCTGAACAGGAGGCAGAGGAGAGAAAGCAGAGAGTGGGACACAACAGCAAGACAAAGGGTGAAGAGGAAAGAGAATACAGGCAGGCATTTCTTCTTCCTCAGACCCCTCAAACTGGGTTCTGAAATCTAGCTGCCATGAGCACACTATGTCACAAGGATAGATAAACCCAACATCGGAATTTATTAAACAGTAACTTCACAGGTTCCGCTGATTTAATGACAGCAGCTTGGGATAAGTCCCACCTACCTTGGAAATTTGACTGAGCTGAATTCAGGTACTATTTTTTTTAACACCAATCTTAATTAGTAATGTCCATTTGTGCATATCTCTCTGCATATGTATATGTCTACATACCTATAGGCACGTATGTGGTTTGCAGAATAAATGCAGGTTAAAGAGGCTGACACAGAGTTCTCGGCATTCAGAAGCAGCTGAGAACAGGTCTATGTTGCTAAGATAAGAAGCTAGGCAAATGCTGGGGTCTGGTGGTTCTGAGAGCAAAGCTGCAAAGTCCAGCTGAAATAAAAGGCTGAGATAAACTGGTGACGGAGAAGAAGAAATGGCAAATTGGAGGACAGGTTCTGGTGGATAAAGAGCAGTGGGCAGAGAGTGGAGCAAGCCATTGCAGACACCAGAGACATGGGGTATGGTCAGGGAGTCTGCAACTTCTTGGTTCTTGACAGATACACCAAGTGTCAGATGACAGGTTGATGTGAAGCCATGCTATCCCAGTGTTGGGCATCCATCTCAATGGGGTCACTGTCACACACCTTCCTTGCTTCTGTGGATCTGCCAAATTCTTAGCTGGGGCTTGGTTCCCTGATATAGTTTTAGGGTACTCATGTACCCCAATCTGAAATCATCCCCATACTCTTATGAGTGGCTCCCTTTCTGTTCCTGGGAATAAATAACTTACGTCTGTGTTGCAGGGTGGTGCCTGACAGGTTGTGTGTGGTTTTATGAACCCACCAGGCTGTATCCTTCCTTCTCCACAAAATGGAGTCAAAAGCTGCTTGGAAAACGGAGTCTCCTAGGACACAGCACAGTCTAGAGAACCACTGTTTCATACCTCACTGGCTGGGAGGAGGTAGAGGTCCATCACTTTACAACAGATCTAGTGCATGGCTGGGAAGGGGCAGGTGGAATCTCAGACCTCAGAGATGTGCTCCAGGCCCCATCTGTCATCATCTTAAACCACAAGAGGGCCCTGTGAGTGAGTCCTCAGTGGGGGACCGTCCTGTAGCCTCTGCTTTATGATGGCCACAGCACCCAGTTCATCCAATCATGAGTCCCTGTCATGTTCTCATTCCACATCCGCCCAGTGTCATAGCTTCACCTTGATGACAACCCCTCCCCTTTCCTCATCTCAATTCATGTGATTGCCAGCAGAGATGACCTGTGCCTACATCATGGGGTGTAGTTGTCATTCCTGTCCACTGAGCACAGTGAGTCCTTCAAGACATGCTGACAAAATTACAGCTGCACAAGTCCTCAAAGGACAAATGAGACTGTCACTGATATCTTTAGAGGGGGCTCTTCTTCTCTGATAGATGTGAGCATGAGTAGAACTTCCCCTTTCCCTTAAGGAAGTCTGAAGTGAAGTCAAGACTGGCACCAGGAGGGTCACAAAACCATCTTGATGACTCAATTTGGTCCCCAAGTGTGGGATGCATGCAGGTACCTTAACCCATAAACTTGTTCTTAATATGAGATACCAGTTTCCCTTGTGTCTTAGTTAAGGTTTTACTGTTGTGGACAGACCAAGGTAAGTCTTATAAAGAACAACATTTAATTGAGGCTGGCTTACAGGTTCAGAGGTTCAGTCCATTATCATCAAGGCAGGAGCATGGCAGCATCCAGGTAGGCATGGTTCAGAAGGAGCTGAGAGTTCTACATCTTCATCTGAAAGCTGCTAGTGGAAGACTTGACAGGCAGCTAGGATGAGGGTCTTAAAGCCCATGCCCACAGTGACATACCTACTCCAACAAGGCCACACCTACTCCGACAGGGTCACACCTTCTGATAGTGCCACTCCCTGGGCAAGGCATGTACAAACCATCACACCTTGCTCCCTTTCGTCCCCGTCATTTTGTGTTTCAACAAACATCTATAATAAGTACTCTGGAAGGAGGTAAAGCTATGGGTAAGGAGAGTCAAGTTCTAAGATGCTTCTGGCCCACATCTTAGCCCATTGCTCCCACCTCAACTCAACCTAACCCACCCCCTATAACCAAGCCTGCCACTGAACCTCAGGTTACACCTCCTTAAAACCCCACTGCCCTCAGAATTCAGGACATTAAAAGCAGTTTCACGTGTAGTGCAGACTGGATGGTGAACCACAGAAGAGTGCCCACTCAACAATATGTTTGCAACGAAATGGAAACCGTCATGTGGAGTATTGAGATTAAAATAAGGACAAGGCAATGCCAGCCCAAAAGTGCCCATGATCCTATCCCAGCAGGAAATATTCCAAACCCCAGCCAACTCATGGGAAACTCCAGTGGTGCTCATTCTTCCACACTGTTCTTCATACTTCTGCTCCCTAGTGTAATCCTCTGCGCATTTTGTAGCTCTGTCTCCATTTGTGGCACAGAGAAATAGCAGCAGTTGGTACCTTAAATGTGTGTGAATTACATAAAAGGCAATCCTGATTAGAGCTGAAGGTTTTAATTAAATGAGCAATTAGCCTTGAGCATGGATGTTTATACAAAAGGAAAATCAGCTAATTAATTTGGATAATGACTTGCTCCTGTGAACATGAGCCTGCCTGGGGCTTAGTATGGCACCAGGGTGTTTGCACAACTGGGAGAAGTAACAGCTGGGGTCAGGTTGGGGTCCTACAAGGAAAAACTCACATGTGATTACTAAGTGGCCCTGGCTTCCCCCAGCCTTCACCCAATGCACAGTGCCTGGCCAGCTGTCTAGATCTCCACTGTAGGCTCAGGACCTCTCCCTGCAGGCACATCTGATGCTGGAGCTGTGCGGACTCAGTCACCAAGAGAAAACTGGCACTCGGAGGTGAGGTGACTGTGGTGGCCACTGTTAATTGTCAACCTGACAGAACCTGGGATCACCTGGGGCATGGGTGCCTGGACAGGGCCGTGGAGCTATCTTGCTTGGGTTAAGTGAGGTGGAAAGACTTGTCCACTGTGGATGGGGCCAGGCCCTGGCTGAGCTTTCAGACTGTATGGAAGGACTGAGCTCACCAACATTCATCCCTCTCTGCTTCCAGACTAAGGATACAAAGTGACCAACTGCTTCTAGCTCTTGCTGCTTCTGTCTCCCCACTACCAGAAACTAGAAGCTTAAGCTGTGAGCTCAAATAACCCCCCTTTTCTCTAAGTTGCTTTTGTTGGGGTTATTTTATCACAGCAATGTGAAAAGATACTAAGATGCTATCCAGTTTGTCAGCCACCACTATACTCACAGATGTGAATATGTTGGCTTGATACAATGTTGCTCATTCCTGCAGGGAAGAAACCAAGCGACTTTGCAATGTTTCTAGGTTTGTTCCTGCTAAATCATTTAAAATTTGTAACAGAGAAGGGGGTTTTGTTGGGTCTTATGCTTGTTTGTTTTGCTTGGGAGTAAAAAGCACAAGAGTGACTTATACTAATCCATGCGTTTCTATTCCCACTGGCACAGGAACCCTAATCACTGTTCAACTTGATCTTCCTTAACAGCAATGTTGTAGCGTAGCTACAGTAGATCAGTAGTGGCTAAAATAAAGTTCAATGTGCAGAATGTTGTCAAAAACCACTGACTGCTTAAATCAAAAGAATAACAAAAAGATATATGGAGTATGGGCATATTTAAAAATTTTAGAGCTGGAACTGTAGAGGTGATGGCTCAGCAGTTAAGAGCACACCCTGCTCTTGCAGAGGGCCTGAGTTCAGTTGCCAGCACCCACATCAGGTGGCTCACAATTGCCTATGACTACATTCCCAGAGAACATCCAACACCTCTGGTTTCTGCAGAGCACCTGCACACATGTGCACAAATATGAGCACACACATATACACATAATTAAAAATAAAAATCTTTCCATTTTTACTGCCTGGCAGTTGCAGGAGCTGCCCAGAGGCTCCCATTGTTCTTAGTCCCCATTCCCTTCCTCAGCTGTTCCAAGTTAGCTGAGAGCAGCCTGCAGGTGGTCCTCCTCTGGAAAATGCTGTGTGTCCCCTTGTGTATCTTACAGTGTTCACTCTCCAGCCACTGTGTGTGCACAGTCCTCCTGGGCAGGCCTCTGACCTACAGTGAGAGGCAGTGCCCACCACCAGCAATCATGTATTCTAGGTCTATCATATATTTAACCCATCCTTTCATCCCAGGAGATATTCCAGCTTCCTACTTACAGAAGTCAAATCCCAGAACAGATGAACAGCATCCCTCTTTACCAAAAGCCAGGGACTGAGTTTAGACCAGGGTACAACTTCTGATTCCAAATCAATCCATTCTACCATCCAAGTCTTTGGGGGTTTTGTTGTTTTTTAAAAGACTCTGTGTGTGTGTGTGTGTGTGTGTGTGCGCGCACATGTGTGTGCATGGTATGTGTGTGTATGGGTGTGTGGTTGTGTGTGCACATTGTGTTCATGGTCTGTGTGTATGGGTGTGTGCATGTATGTATGTATGTTCGTGGTAAGTGTGTGTGTGTGTGTGGTTGTGTGTGGTACATGGTGTGTGTGTGTGCGTGTGTGCACTCAATGCATGTTGGTGCCAGAAGAGGGAGTCAAATCTCTTGGAGTCACAGACAGTTGTGAGCCACCCACTGTGTGCTAAGAGCCCAAGTCCAACCTTCTGGTAGTCTCCTCTTTGGAATTGTGAAACTAGCCTTTAATGGCTAACCCATCTCCCCCAACTCTCTCCATTTGAAAACTAGTGGGAAGAGATGACTTGCCCCAAAGCTTGCTGATGTGCTGTTCCAAATAGATTCAAAGTACAAGGAGGGAGCAGCTCATTCCGCCTGGGCAGATCTGAAAAGACATCACCAAGAAACCAGGAGCAGAGGGCCCGGATCTGGAAGGGTATGCAGATAGTTGCCGGGAAGTAAAGGAAGCCCCTCAGTTTCCTGAAGAGAGATCAAGAAACACCAAAGATGGGAGAGGAGAGCCACCACACACTAGCAACTGATAGAAATGGGGAGGTAGGAGCTGTGGACATGGCTCGGAGGTGATAGTAAGGAAAAGCGTGTGACAGTTAAAGAGAAATAACAGACAGCTCCAGACTGGAAGACAGCACTGAGCTGGTGCTGTCCGCCATTGTCGTGGAATGTCACTGCTGTCTGGAGCTCTGCAGTCAGAGCAACCTTTCAGAAGCAACTGTGGGATAAGCGTTATTCCACTGCGTAACACTGGCTTTGAACTTCACTGTGAACTTCTCCATACAGATGCTTCTGTTCCAGTGTGCCCAAGGCAGAGCCTGTCTAAGGCCTGTGGCCCAGCACAGAGCTGAGTGTCAGGGTGGTGCTTCCGAGATTGAAGAGGAGATTGAAATCCTAGGTGTGCTGGCTGGGTTTGTGTGTCAACTTGACACAGGCTGGAGCTATCACAGAGAAAGGAGCCTCCCTTGAGGAAACGCCTCTGTGAGGTCCAGCTGTAAGGCATTTTCTCAATTAGTGATCAAGGGTGGGGAGGGCCCATTGTGGGTGTTGCCATCCCTGGGCTGGTAGTCCTGGGTTCTATAAGAAAGCAAGCTGAGCAAGCCAGGGGAAGCAAGCCAGTAACATCCCTCCATGGCCTCTGCATCAGCTCCTGCTTCCTGACCTGCTTGAGTTCCAGTCCTGACTTCCTTTGGTAATGAACAGCAATGTGGAAGTGTAAGCTGAATAAACCCTTTCCTCCCCAACCTGCTTCTTGATCATGATGTTTTGTGCAGGAATAGAAACCCCAACTGGGACACTGTGTCTCCTTTTAAAGAACAGCTAAGTGATGTTGATGGTCTCACGCCATTCTAAATTTCCCAGTATTCCCTCTTCCTAGAAGCTAAAGCACTGTGGGAAAGTGAGCGGCTCTCCTTGTCCTTGAGCACAAATGGAAACTCTGCCCTCGGAAGGCAGGAGTGAGACCCTCTGGGATAAAGGGGCAGTGAGAAGGGGGAGGGGAGAGACATAGTGGTAACTGCTGTTTAAGGGCATCATGTCCTTGATGATTTGTTCTTCTGGGATAACCATGGACTGCCCACTTCTAGTTAAATGGTCCACTAACCAGTTCTGACAGATCCTGGCTCAATGTTGAAATAGGGGGAGGTACCACACTGGGGCAAACTCCAGCATCAGAAGATGTCCTAGTCACATGGGGCTGAATGGAAATGGGAGTCAAAGACATCATGAATAAAAACCACAGGATTCCTGGATCTGTTGGCCAGCCAGGCTAGCCCAAAAAGTGACTTTCATGCCATCGAGTCTCAAAATTCAAGGTGAATTGCACCTCACTGCAACTTGCCCTCTTACTTCTACTCGCTTCCACGTACATATGCAAACATACTACATGCATGTACATAGGACCAGTACGCACAACAGAGAGAGAGAGAGAGAGAGAGGAGACCCACAGTACCACCTGTCAATGTCCTTTGTCCACGCAGGCTGGCAAAGCCAAGGCCATTGACTCCCTGGCTCCAGGTCTACCCTGTCCTCCAAGCTCATCTCTGACACCCAGGCTCTTAGGGTATCTTTGTTTCCTATAGTGGAATGTTGACACAGCATCCTTCAAAATTCCCCCAAATAATTACACACAGAGTAATCACACCGGGATTGCCTAAATGACATCAATCTCAATGTTATAAAATGCTTTATTTTCAAATTCCCTAAATATGACTCAGCCTGTTTGTGTATCACTTGTGAGCTTTTGTGTGTCCTTTTCACAGTACAGTCCCTGCTAATTAAGTCTAACAAGCCTTCCAGGGATCTGGGCCTAGGCTTTGGGGTTAATGCTTTATATGGAAGAACACAAGAGTGGCCCTGTGCTGGGGGCAATGGAATGGCCTGTTGTCTTTAGAGTAAGAATGTCAACATTAGTATGCCCATGTGACACAGTGGTCATGTAACACAGCAGCTCGCTCAGTCTCCCTGAAAACTCCATGGTGCCAGTGGCTGGGGGAACCACTGTAGACACCTTAGCAGAGAGTGGAAGACAGCAAAAGATAACGACAGAATAAAGACATTTAGGTCTAATGAGCTAGCGGCAAGGGAGTATCCTGTCCCGCGGGATTCAGTTATTCGTGGGTGCCAGGGGGACCGCGAACCTGGAAGGAAATGGGAGGAAAAGAAAGAGAGGCGGAGACCAAGTAGAATTTACCTATCAAGGTCTCTTTTAAGGAATTTTGGAGTGACGCAAGCTCTGTGGACAGGCGAGCATACTGTTGCTGTAACTCTAATACTTCTCGTAATCCTGCTACTTGAGATGCGAGCTTATCCTTGGCATCAATGAGAGTGGGAACTGGTAAAGCTTGAGGCCATGGCGCGGGAGTGCAGATCGGCGGCAAGTAGGGAGGGGGATTGAGAGGAGGAGCTGAGGCACCCTGTAGCCGCTCTGGTTTACGGGGCCGGACTACTTGTTCTTCTACCTCTTCTGAGTCTCTAAAAATTAAAGGACCCTCTGCCGAAGATTTATTAAAGACTGGATTGATTAGTGGTGGGTTGGCAGGGGCAGGCTGCGTGGGCTGCGCAGGCAAGGCGCCTACTGGGACCTGCGGATAAAGAGTAGCCTGTGGAACTTTAGGCCCTTCTGCAGCTTTTGGAGCATTAGTAGTAGGGAGGGAGCCCTCTACAGCTTCCCGAGACAAGGGATGGAGGCAAAATTCTGCCACTGACAAAAGTTGCTGTTTCTCTGGATCATCAACTGCATTTTCTACCAAATCACGGATCAAACTCCAATAAGTAAATACATTTGCAGGGACCGCCTCGGGGCCCTGCTTTGCTAAAATGTCATTTAATTCTCTACCTACTCTTCTCCATTTCTTACGATGTATGTCCGCTCCATCTATAATGAACCACGGGCATACCTGATCTATGAAAATAAAGAAGTCTATCAAATCTTTCTTTTTTACTCGTACTCCTCTTTCTCTGAGAGCTACCTTTAAGCCTTTGATGAAGGCTGCCTCTTTAGATAGCTTGTTTCCCATTACCTGAAGTGGAGATGACTCACTCACCAAGGACTTCTCGCTCTTCCGTGAGCAGCGGAAGGGGTCCTTCACTGCTTCTGAATTGTTGGGGTCGCTACGAACTTCTCTGGAACCTCCATCGATTAGGAATTACGATCCGGACCTCGCCCTCACGTCGGGCGCCACTTATCCCGTCCCTCGGGATTCAGTTATTCGTGGGTGCCAGGGGGACCGCGAACCTGGAAGGAAATGGGAGGAAAAGAAAGAGAGGTGGAGACCAAGTAGATTGTACCTATCAAGGTCTCGTTTATTATGCTGAGGTGCCTTCTTTTTAAAGCATACATCGCGGAGAATATGTGAGGGGTCGAGGGAGAATTATACAAAGAACAAAGAAGTGGGCATCTGCTGACATGGGGGCTGAGGTCAGGTGCCAAACTGCAGGCACTCTGCATCTTATCTCTGGAACATAGATCCTCCTTGACAGCCTTGGGTGTCAGGCTGGGCTCAGGCATAGCTCATGTCCTTGGATGTCATGGGAACTCAGGAAGAGATAGGAAAGAGGGGACTATTATTCAACTTTACAGCCTTAGGTGTTAGGAAGGGAATAAGGAGGAAGGGGGGTGGCAACCAGCTCTTAGCACAAGGCCATTTGATTTGTTAAAGAGATTTGAGAGGGGATCACTTTCTCACGGGATGGTCTCTGACAAGGGAGTCTGAGAACAGATACCACAGAGAGATGCTGTGGAAGAGTGAAAGGAGGGACGGCAGGGAAGAGGAGGGGCCTGTGGGCAAGAGGAATAGTACAGAGTGTGGAGACAGAGGAAGAGAGAGAGGGTGTGGGAGGGATGTAAGATGCTAGCTGGTGAGATGTGACCACTGTGTGAGAGCTTCTGTGTTAAAGGGCTGGGAACTGAGACTAGGGACCTAACACCCTTAGACCACAGCTTTGAAGAACCTTTGATGATCAGGGACTGAGACTTGAGACCCAGCACTGCTGTGCATCAGGAACAGCCCTGAGGATGAGCATGCAAGGGTTTTATAATACTCCCACCACATCCCCACATCTTAGGTCTCCTTCAGCAAGGTTTAAACCGATTTCCATCTTCGTCCCCTGTTTTCCTGGCCACAGCAGACAGCTTTGTGTCTCTGTTCAGAGTCTGCCTTTGCAGAAAGCTCTTCCTCCCTCCCACCTTCACATTCCTTCAGGAGAACGTTAAGCCCCACACAGAACAAGACTGTCCGCTCCTAAGTGGCCATAGAAAGGTCCGGGCCATTCGGTTCCCACACATGAAGCTCTCTCAGCCTCTGACATTAAAAGAAAATAATAATGTTTCTCCATGTGTATCATCCCCCGAAACTCACGACAAAGTGGCTTCGTGTACAAATAGGACCATTGAGGGATCATGCTGTTCCTTCCAGCATCCATAAAAGCGCAGAAGCATGGCATAACCACCCGCTGTTCTCTCCTGTCTCAATAATTCATTACGGTATTAATAGGCCAACGTTCTCTGCAAGTGCTCGGTAAAATGCAGACAGAGTTCAAGTTTCTCTCGAAAATTCCCTCAAGCTAGGAGAAAAATCAAGGCCAACTTCCTCGGTGAAGCCGGACTCCCCCCATTCCACTCACTTTTCAGCCAGAAGCTTCTGTGCGTTTTAAAGTTGTGTCACTTCATTTTCAGGGGGTGAGTCCTCTGTGGACTCCAGTGCTGGGAAGATGTTCTATAGAGGCAAGGCTGCCTCACAAGTAAAGCAAGGTGTGGTCGCTGTTGCTTATAATCCCAACACCCAAGAGGCTGAGACAGGAGGATAGCTGTGTATTTGAGTCCAGCCTGTGGTACATAGTGAGTTCCAGGTCAGCCTTGGCTACTGCCTCAGACCTTGTCTCAAAAAGCCAAAGAGTTGAGAGGAGATCCTTTGCCTTCTGTCCTCCTCACAAATGGAGGCTCTCTCAGTATTCATGGCAATGTGAGATGAGATTGAGGAACTTGGACCTGGAAAAATTCTGAAGCAGCAATTTTCCCCAATGAGGAACCAAGCATGTGTGGCCTCTTCCATCTCAATGGCTTTACATAATGGTCACATTACTGTGTCAGCTTGGTTGGACTACAGTATCTAGATATTTGACCGACTTCCTGGGTGCTCCTGTGAGGGGCTGTTTAGATGAGTCATGATTTACGTATACAGACTCTGATTAAAACAAATGACTTTCCATGGCTGGATGGGCCTCACCTAATTGGCTGAGTTCTGCTGCCAATGGTCTTTAGACTTGAGCTAAGAACACAGGCTCTTCCCTGGGTCTCCAACTTGCTTGTTCACCTAGTAGTTTATGGACTCACCATCCTTTAGAACAGTGGAAAGCAGTGTTCTTGAAATAAATAGAAGTGTGTGTTGGGGGTGCAGAATGTATCACACAGCTTGGTACTGCCACCCTAGACAACCCCATCTTATACATTTGACCATCCACACCTCAGGACTACCTCCTGGGACAGCACAGCATCTTTGTCAGCAATAGCAATACATCCCAGTCTTGTGTGTGGACGAAGACCAGAGGATACTCACTGTTGAGTGTATAATTAGCATCCCATTAATGTCATTCATGTCCCATGAGCCCTTGGCCAGTTTGAGCTCTCCTGCTACCTGGAGCCCATCTTCCGTTTTATAGATTCTATGTTGAGCAATCCTGTGCATTAGTAACTTCCTGGGAAGGTGATTTATTCATTCTCTTCTATACTCCAGCCATTCCCAGTCTTTGAAAGAGCCCGAGAAGATCCAGAGAGCCTGCAAGTCAAGCCCACTGCTAGACACTCAGAGAATGTAGTTCATAGCTGGATCTGCAAGGGGAAGCACTCAGCAGCTCTGCCACAGAAACCTACCTGAGAGGAAGGCAGCTCACAGCACAGGTGTGCACTTACACACAAACACACACGCAAGCATGTGCATGCACACACATGCATCTACATACAAACACACACAAAACACACACACAAACACACATAGACACATACACAGCATACACACACATACAAATACACAGAGACACACACACATAGACACACACACACACTCAAATATTTGAATATTTGATCCCTGATAGGTGGCACTGTTTTAGATGCAAGGCCTTCCTGCAGGAAGTACATCACTGGGAATAGGCTCTGCGAGTTCACAGCCTTGAGGATTTTGGGTAGCAGGGAGAGCAGGGATGAGATCTCTCAGCTTCCTGCTTCTGTTTCCATGCCTACCACTTGCTGTTGAGTTTCTCTGGCATCGTGTATTCACATCCTTCTGGAACGGTAACAGCAAATGAAGTCTCCATTCTGTAAATTGTCTTTGCCATTGGATTTTATGTCAGCAACCCAACAGCTAATGCCCTTAGAAGCCATCACAATGGCTGGCATTGTCATAGTAGGTCTGTAAGTCGGCCTCCTTCCAGTGGATTTGGACCATGCCTGATCTAGTCCTGCCAGCATCCTCAGAGGTTCGTGTGTGTGGGTTCCCACCTTCCTGGGGGAGGGCGTTAGTCTCTGCAGCATTGCAACAAAGAAAGCAGATAAACAACGGATACCTGAAGATTCAAATCATCTGATTTCTTTTTCTCCCAAGTCTGACCACCAAGAAAAACAAGCTATACAACTCCGTTTAGCAAAATTATCACCAAGGGCACCATTAGGACAAAGTGCCCTAAGAAAGTGTGTTGTGGGGGGAAGGATATACCACACAGCTCATTGGTACTGCCACTGTAGACAACCCTATCTTATACACTTGACCATTCACACCTCAGGACTACCTCCTGAGACAGCACAACATCTTTGTCAACAATAGCAATACATTCCAGCCTTGGATACACTCCCGGATCTCCAGCTCCAACCGTGACCCGGGGAGGTCGCTCCAGTAGCCCAGCACCTTCCCATCTAGGTCCGCAGGCATTGTAATGTTGATCTATCAAAGCACCAGGTGGTGTAGCAGGCTAGTGATGGGTGGATGTAGCCTATCTGCTGGGACACTTTCAATGATACAGTCCATATTCCTAATAACAGTTCTAGTATTTGGAGGCCCCTTCAGCATTTTACACTGAGTTGTTTGCTCAACAGTGCTCATGATTACCTCAGAGGTCATTCCAAAATCATATATGCTAGTTATCTTGACTGTCAATGTGGTGGGTCCAGAATCCCCTTCAAGACAAACCTCTGGGCCAGAGACATTTAAATGAGATGGGAAGCCTTGCTCTAAATGCGAATGAAAGCATCTCTGGCCTGGGAGTCGAGATTGAGTAACATGGAGAGCGTGAGCTGAACCCCAGCGTCTGTCTCTCTCTGCTTCCTGACACCAGCCACCTCATGCTGCTTCTGCCATAGCTCCTTGCCTGTGAGGGACTGTGCCATTAAACCATGACCAAAACAAGCTCTTCTTCTCCCAGGCTGCATCTGTCCAGCATCTTGCCACAGCAGTGAGAGTCAGAGTGTCATTTTATCATGCCGTTTTGGATAAGAAAAAAAAAAATCATCTTTTTGTTTTGTTTTGTTTTATTTGTTAAGAGTGCCACTTTATAAGAAACAACAAGAGCAGAATGAGAAGTCCCTGAAGAATTTACTTGGCAGCGAGTTGCTGAGGACAGTGTGACTGCACCCCAGTTAGCACAGGGCCGGGAGGCAAGAAGTGGAAAGTTCCAGAAAAGCCATTCCAGAGCCATGTGGCTCTGTAACATTCTGTTCTCCCAAGCATGCTGCTCCAAGCCATATTCATATTCCAGGGCTCATTGCTCACGGAATTTCAGATGGCATTGCTGTTTCTATTCACGCCCCCAAACCCAGGTAATGTTTTGAATTTTTAAGATGTATTTCATTCCTGAGAGGCGGCATGGATCGGAAGCCTTTGTACACCCGGTTAATGACCCGTAAGAAAATCCCATTATCAACCAGGTTTGTCCAGACTCGACCTTCTAAACAACCGATAGCATCTTTGTTTCTAGAAAGGTGGTACTGGCTGAGATGGTTAACCCACGGTCCTGCAGAGGTAGCTAGCCTCAGCCCTCGGGTAGGACAGGGAGGCTCTGGAGGTTCTGAGAAGGCTTTATGCTCTGACAGACCCAATCTGTCAACATCATCTAATTGGGACCAGCTCCATAGCCTTCTGGGAGCTCCGGTTTCATCTTGTCCTTGACTGCTATAGATCAAGTAGCCAGTTGTCAGGTCCCACCATTGTTCAGCTGTTGTGTTTTACTCCTGCTTTAAATTTTTTTACATGTTATCCCTAGCCACTGTGGCCTCTGGGGGCTTCTGGGATTGGCGTGTGGCCCAATGTGATGGGCACTGAGGTCAAGGAGAAATGCAGCTGCCTCTAAAGGTGAAGCTCCAGCCTCCAGCCAGTCATTATCTGCCACTTAAAATCAGCTCTACAATAAGAATTTATCTAAGGGTCAGGGAAACTCACCACTGACCCCAGCAAATGGCTGTAGTATCTCACTCTTTGGCCCTCCTTGGTTGACTTGGTTCTTAACCATAATACTGTCTGCTAATATAGAGAAGACAGAACAAAATTAAAACCAGGACGTTAATAGACCATGCAGAAGAACGTTAGCCACAGTATTGATTGATTAGCCACCACAAAGGCAGGATTGTGGCATCTGCTCATGAGTTGCTAGAGAGAAGATGACTCAAGCTTCTTCCATTTTAATTCTTGCTGCTATGCCAGCAAATGAGCCTAGGACACTTCTAAGACAGGTCTCCAAGAGAGAAGATATGCTTGCTCCGATAGACTCTGTCTATTTGAACATGACTCATTCTGAATTGTAGGCATCACCTCTGGAGTCTTCCTTTTGTGGGAGGCAGCAGTACTGCACAGAGGTTCCAGACATCTGCACCATGGGATCTGTAACACTGTTCCCAGTTCTGATTAGTGGAAGAGCTGGTGGGGTTGCCCAGTGGTGGTGACTGGGTCTTACCATGCAGAAGTCAACAGGAGCCAGACATATAGCGGAAGGTCAGCCATGCTTATGAGGGCAAGTTCTGTCTACCTGTGGGACAGATGCCCACACCCACTGCAGGAATTAAAGACCCAGCAGGCATTAGCCCACATGGCTGGAGGGCTCAGAAGAGAGACAACTGATGGAGAAATAGAGAGATTTCTAACACAACTGAGCTGTTGAGGTCTTGCTTCCAGGGCACACTTGTTTCCACTTCCCCCACCCTCTTTGCTGCTGCCTCATAATGGTGTCAAAACTGTCCTGACTTGGAGCTTTTAGCCATCAACAGAAGAGTAGAGCCACATCCATTCTGACAGAACACTACAGTATACTTATGTCAGAAAATTAAGTAAACGATAGCTAAAACTCCTTTACTATTGGGGTTAGAATGGGGAGATAATCTTCACAGGGTATGGGAATATATTCACTAGACTTTAAAATGTAAACGTTGATATTTTCACAAAGGAATAATGAGAAGAAACATTTTCATTATGGTGCAATTACACCTTAAACCAATAGCCAGTAAGAAGGAAATATGTGCCTGATGTACGTAACTCTGTTATATCTTCTTCCACACCCAGGAGGAGGGAGACACCATGACCTGTGCATCCCCCTCCCCCCACCGCATGCTGACAATAAAGAGGTAGTCAGCCCCAGGGAAAGAAACCCAAAAGACTCAAAACTCGACAAAGTATCATCTAAGAAATGTGAGTGCATGTAGCTTAGATAGCAAAGAAAATTACCCTCAAAGGCCAGCAGCCAATGGGTTAGAGTCTATTGTCCCTAGAAACAGGCTCGTGTTTGTGATTTCCCTAAGGATGATGACAAACCAAAGAGCAGTGCCCTGAAGCACTGAGTTTGCTGGGATTGCATACAGGAAGTGGATGACCCAAAGGCAGCCATTACACTAAAAAGGTCATCTAGACACGGATGATGCTCCCCTGTAAACTTCGCCCAACTTGTAGGCAGTTCAACCGTAGAGTCATCCATCCCAGTGACTGTTGACTGTTAATATAACCCCTAGATGTGACCTCTCGAGTCTTGTCAGGAAACTCTTAACAGGTCACACTGGGATTCTACACAAAGCCTCCACTAGGAACTGACAGATCTCCAAGCTGTCCTTGACAAGCTCTGTAGGGGGTTGTGACAACACCACATCCTGAAACCAACCTACCTCCAACTCTCTGATCTCCAGTGAAGAAGAGGGCTAGGGAAGGGGGACTGTGAGCACACACCAGTCATCAGAAAATAACAACACAAAGAAATAAAATCCTCCCTGTGGGTACAGAGCTTGGGTCAGTCCACAGTATCCCATCAGGATGTCCCCTCCCCAAGTGTCTCGGCATTCTCTATGACCATTATCAGAGCCTTTCTCATCCCCGACGTTTCTGCTGCTGAACTCCAGCAACTAGATCCCATGCAAGCCCCCTTTCCAGTTGCTTATTCTGGGTAATCACAAACACTTTTCCAGTGGGACCCCTGACAGATCTGAGCCCTTGACACAGAGTTAGCAGATCCAGTAAGCGTTGTTTCCAGTACAAACTACCCTCTGCAGAGAGCTTTTTAAAAATCCACCCCACCTTATACTGACTTTCCTTTTTCTGGTCAGAACTGGTTTTCCATTGTCCTAGCATCCTCTGGGGCCTTTGCCATCTACAATGTAAGCACCAGCTAAGAGTGCTTGCCTCCTCCTCTGTGGTAAAACAAGGCCAGCATCGTTCTCCTTACCATACCCAGTGGGTAGGATAGCACATTGGTGTGGGGAAAGTGGAATGGAAAATGGAAGCCATGGACAGTGAGTGGGGAGAAAGTGTGTCGCCATCCCAGGTACAGCAAGGACAAGCCTTTCTTCTAGGTGGAGCACTAGAGGACACCAAGAAGTGGGAGAGGTTATATGAACCACGGTTGAATCTGTATCATCTCCGTTAGTGCTAGAGTGCCACATTCTAACATCAGCCCCATGGAATCCCACTAAGAGTTACAGAGATAATAAGTAGGTGTCCCACCCACCATTGCTGGACCTACGCGACCAACTCACAGGACAAATCCAGAAGAGTGGAGAAGAATTCAGAGGCAGCCCAACTCCTACCCAAGGCCACTGACCTTGCATTTCTCAGAATAAATGATAAGAGTCCAAAGATCAAACCACGGATCAGTGTGGCCTGGGGCCAGCAGCACTGACTTGAAATGGGGACCTGGTTCCCCATCTTCAAAATACGATCTATCAAAACAATTTTGAGATTATCAGAAAATAAGTAAAGGATTGGTGATCTGGCATGTGTAAAAATACTATTTCCATAAACAACTTTAATAAGCAATTTATAAATATACTTATTTTATGATGTATCTTCCTTTCTGATTTTTAAGCTACCCTTTGGTAATTTCACATGTGTATATGAGGTATTTTGAACATATATCCCCATCCCCCCCTCTTTTATATCCTCCTTCCGCTTCCATGGGATACGTTCTTCCCAGCAGGGCCCCTCGTGCTTCAGCATCTTTTTTTTTTTTTTTTTTTTTTTTTTTTTTTTTGGTGACCCATGAGTTTAATTAGAGCTGAGCATGGATACAGGGCTATTTACTGATGGACAACTACCTGATGGCTACTACATCTATGAGGAAGATGATTCCTTCCCCCTCCCCTGGTACCCACTAACCGCCATGAGTCCTTGGGGAGGGGTGGGATCTCCAGAGTTCCTTCCCCAGCCATGATGGGATGTTGCTGGGCTCAGGCTTCTGCAGGTTTCATGCAAGTGACCACAGTTCTCTTGAGTACACCCAGAACACAGTGCCCCACAGCTCTCCTCTCTACCCTGCAGCTCTTCCTCTTCTGCAGTGTTCCCTGAGTCTTAGAGAGGGTCACATAGATGCCCCACACAGGGCTCCACACTCAGGGCATGTGAGACCCTGTTGGTAAAGAACCACATACTTAGTGTATGGACAAAGAGAGAGCAAGCTGGCTGAGCTGCAACAATCTCAGGCAGATATGAACCCTGCGTGCCACAATACTGACCTGCCAGGCAAGCTGTGCCCACCTGTACATTAGTGGCATAACGGTTGTGGGGGTAAACAGCCACACTCTGATTTGATTTGCTGCTTGGTCCGAAAGAGACTTGCAGGTCTTTGCTGCAGTGGAACAGTGTGACAGAGGCCCAGAGGGTGAACTGGAACAGCAAGGTAAGTTCATGGGTGGCGCACGTCTTTAATCCCAGCACTTGGGAGGCAGAGGCAGGTGGATTTCTGAGTTCGAGGCCAGCCTGGTCTACAAAGTGAGTTCCAGTACAGCCAGGGCTACACAGAGAAACCCTGTCTCGAAAAAACAAACAAACAAAAAAACAAAAAAACAAAAAAAGACATTTGCTACCAAGCCTGATGGTCTGAGTTTGATCCTCGAAGACACATGCTGTAAGGAAAGTTCAACTCCCTCAGGTTTTCCTCCAATGTTCACACAGGTGCCATGCACACTTGTGTGCACTGATAAACACACCCAAGATAGAAATTGTAATAACAGTTATCATCAGGGGCTGGAGAGGTGACCCAGTGGCTAAGAGCACCAGAAGTTCCTCCACAGAACCTGGATTTGGTTTCTAGAACCCGCATGGTGGTGCACAGCCTCTGTAGCTCCAGTCCCAGGGGATCCTACACTTTCTTCTGTCCTCCTCGGGTACTGCACACATCCACAGTATCCTCCTGATACTTTGCCTACTAACCTATAAAATGGGAGACTCTCCCTGAGACACGTCGGGAGAGAGCCGGGTACGACGGTGTGCCTTTATTGTAAGGAACTGTCTCCACACATGCTTAGGTCAGAAAGCGGGGGCTCCCGTGCTGGCTGAGGGAGCCGCATTGTGAGGTGGAGAAATGTGTGCCCAGGTGTGAACACCTGTGGCAGTCACCTTGACCTCAGAGGAGAGTTACATGACTCCAAACATGTGGGCTCTAGATGTCCATGCGCCCTTATGTCAGAAGCTCTTATGAGGAATAACGAGAGCCATACACATACGCAGCCCAGGGAGAGATCCCTGCACAGAGCTGTGGACAGCCAGGATGGACTCAGTCACGTGAGGAAAGAGGAGTTCCCTCCCAGAAAAGCAGCCACTTCCATGGCTCCAGTGACAGTGGCAGAGGCTGAGAAGCTTCCCTCCCAGAAAAGCAGCCACTTCCATGGCTCCAGTGACAGTGGCAGAGGCTGAGAAGCTTCCCTCACTCTGGAGGGATCTGTGACTGCAAAATCAATGCATCCTGTGTCGTCATCTTTACTGCATGCTTTAAAGATGGATAACAGGAAGCAGGGGGTGAACTATGAGCATAACCCCAAATGAGAAGCAGGTCAGAGAAGGCTAGTTTATACCTGTCCACCTGTTGTGGACATCTGGAAGGGGCCCATTTACATCTGTCTACCTGTCTATCTGTTGTGGACATCCGGCAGGGGTCCATTTATACCTGTCTACCTGTCTACCTGTTGTGGACATCTGGCAGGGGCCCACTTACTCCTGTCTGCCTGTCCACCCATTGTGGACACCTGGCAGGGGCCCACTTACACCTGTCCACCTGTTGTGGACATCTGGCAGGGGCCCACTTACTCCTGTCTGCCTGTCCACCCATTATGGACATCTGGCAGGGGCCCACTTACACCTGTCCACCTGTTGAGGTCATCTGGCAGGGGCTCATACAGTGGCCTCCCACAGATGAACCCTGCACTTTACCTTCATCTGTTCAAATCCAAGAACCTCCCTATCACCCAGGCTCAATACCACAGCAAAACATGTTTCTCTGAGTCTCCATGAGGTGAAGCTAGGCTCACCCATGTGTATGTATACGTGGTGTGTGTGCATATGCATGGAAGTGTGTGTGTGTGTGTATGTGTGTGTGTGTGTGTGTGTACACTTGTATGCACATGCTTGAAGAGCCCACAGAACAACCTTAGGTATTGTTCCTCAATAGCGATGAGCTTGTGTTTTTAGACAATATCTCTCATTGCCCTGGAGTTTGCTGATTCAGCTAGGCAAGCTGGCCAGCAAGAGCCTCAGGGATCCTCTTAGACGTATGGACCATATTTGGTGTTTTGGCATGAGCTCTGAGAATCAGACTCCAGAACCTCATACCTGCAAGAGAAATGTAGATGGCATACACACCTAGGAAAGTTCCTCGCTTGCTTTGTATTACAACAGCATCATCTAGGATGTTGGAAAACATCGGGTGGGGAAATCTGTACTCCATCCATACATAGCGTGCACTGGAAGACTATAGCCCATTTGGAATGCTGTTTACAGTACATGTCAAAGGTCAGGCAAGCATCATCATACCCAGTCATGCTTTCCTGGGGAGTCTATTCTAAAGCTAGAGCCCAAAATTCAGGGGACATGGGATTATGTGTTTTCAACAGCATGACTAATAAGCAACAATTCAGAACAATCTACCCACCCAACACAAAGCAAACAGACTCCATAGAGTCCAATGTAGGATGATAGTCAAAATATTTCAGGCCCATGTCTCATAAAACATGATGTTGACATCAGAAGTGACACCCAACCCATCAGCCTGAATCCCAAGGGATGGACAGACAGCGCCGTAACCCCAGGTTCACACAGCCAAGCTTTGTAAATCAATAGCAATGTTGGTTACAGGGTTTTCTCCTCACCAGGCGCTCACGTGTGCGTGTAAAACTACGTCTGAATAGGGCGGAAAGCTGGTGTATACATTAGATGGTAGGCGAAGCCGTCCCTGAGCCCCAGGCTTAGAATGTGTGTTCATGCTTTGTGCTTTATTCTCTTTTCCAACATTCCATAAACAGTGCTTGTTTATAATCAGGAAAAAATGACGTGTTCTCCCCAGCACAGCCCCAAGAGCTTAGATCTCCACATTTGTCTGTCTCAGGACCTCCACGGGGCACCGTCTTTCAGCCGAGGAGAGTCTGCCGGAATCGATTTTTATGCTGTTGGCGCAAGCATCTGGAACAGGTTCTCCACAGTTAAAGCGATCAAGATGCCGCCACACTTCTGCAGTTTATCAGATGGAGTCTCCTCCACTGCTCTTGTCAGCTTTCAGAGATTTGGAAATCATATTTAGGGGCAAATGTGACTTTTTTATTAAAGTTTTTCCAAAATAAACATAGATTCAGATACATCTTTTTAAGAAATCCAAGGGAGAGAGAGCCTGGGCTCCATTTGTTCAGGTTGTGCTAATGGGAACATCTTTTGAAGTTCGGTAGAGAACAACAGCTCTGTAGAGGTCCAGGTACCAACACTGTTCCATTCTCCCTCACACGCAGATTTCCCCAGCTGGTGTGGCCACCTCTCTTCAGTGGGGAAAGTGTCTGACAGAGGCAAATGAGACAAGGAGTTACTTTAGCCCACACTTTCATGGAGAGGACAGCATGGCAGTCAGGACTCCATCCATGGTGACCTGAGGTTGCTTGTGAACTGCTACAAACTTAGTGAATGGGGAAGGAAATAGCTCACACCTGAATCAGCTGACCTACAACTCACTAGCCCCGCCCATGTGGCCCTAGGTTGCCAAGTGAAGTTAATCCCATGTTCCCAAAGTTCCACAGTCTCCCAGAACAAGGTCACCAGCTGCTTACAGGGTGTGGGAGGACAATTCATATTCAAACCATGACATCGGCTGTATCCATACATCTGTTGATACCTTTAGCTCAGCGTGTCTTTACCACGAGGACACTTGCACACCCACAGCCACAATCAAGACCCAGAACAGTTCCATCATCACAAATGTTCCTTGGTCAGCCTGTTTTTATCCTCAAACTGCAAGCAATTCCATTCATCAATAGCCACCCGCTGTACTTCTCCCAACAGCTGCTTCGGAGTTTGCCTTGTACATTCTAGTTTATAGTCAGAACTTGTCCAAGGAATGAGAGCCTGACTGCTTGTATCCTCTATCTAAGTACACTGTAGCTGTCTTCAGACACACCAGAAGAGTGTGTCAGATCTCATTATGGATGGTTATGAGCCACCATGTGGTTGCTGGGATTTGAACTCAGGACCTTCGGAAGAGCAGTCGGTGCTCTTAACCACTGAGCCATCTCTCCAGCCCCTGCTTGCATCCTCTAAGTATCAAATGAGAGTCAAGGGAAGTTAGGAAAGGAAGTGGGATTGTTTTGCCTTCCTGGTCCATGAACTTCACCATGGGAGAGAGGCTGACTGGCAAGGGCTTTCTTCTGCACACCAGCTGGAGGAATATAGTACTTTGGCTCAAGACAACCTCCCCCATCAGTGAAACCAAAGGACTTGTGCACGGCAGTGTCCAATTTCAGAGCCTAATTTTACAGACCTATCTGAATGGATGAGTCACATATGCTAGGCCATTTGGATAGCAACCGATCACACATAGGCCTCGGCATCCCTTGACATGAAAACAGTATTTTCTGGAAAGAAAAGAAAACAACTTGCCAAGCTCTTCCTAAATGCCTGCATAGGATCTAGACTGTGTGTGGACTGTGTGTGGGTTTGGTTACAGGCAGGGTCTCAATGACTGATGTAACCCAACCACCACAGCCCCAGAGATACCAAGAGTCGGCAGGCATGCAGCCTCCTGGATGGAAAGATGGAACCATATAAAAAACTTTCCTAAGAAGCTGCTCCTCAAAGGCCGGGGTCAAACATGGCTACCCCTATTGTAGGGTGAGCAGGGGCGTGGACCATGGATAGTGACCTTCGGTCTCCATTGATAAGGGTTCTGCTACTTGTGGAGTTCTGGGTTCTTCTCCTAGCCCACACCCCTACAACTCTCTCCATGCCTCCCTCCTGCACCCATGGCCTCCTCCATGCCTTCATCTCCTCCTGCCTTGGTTTTGTTAACAGACAGGGCTTTATGTTGCCTTTATTGGCCCTGAACTCTTGATCCTCCTGCCTCAGCTTCCCAGGCGCTAAGACGGCAGATGTATGACACCAAGCCCAAGCCCTGCCATCAAGATTTTAAAAAGAGTTTTGTTCCTTCAAGTTCTTCCTGCAAAAGAAAGGATTCACAGCCTCTTGCTTTGTTCATGGCTGCATCAGTGACCCCCATAGGCTCCTGGGCCTCTTGTGCTTGCAGATGGCCCTTTAGAAAATTAACATGGAAGAAAAGAGTGACTCAAAGGGGTCACCAACAGTGTTCCAGAAAAAGGATAGAGAAAGTCAGTATGTGTGTGTGTGGGGGGGGGGGGAAATGGAGGAATGAATGAAAATGGCCTGCATAGACTCCCAGGGAGTGGCATTATTGGAGGTGTGGCCTTGTTGGAGGAAGTATGTCACAGGGGGGAGGCTTTGAGGTTTCAAAAGCTTAAGGCAGGCTTACTGTCTTTCTCTCTCTTCCTGCTACCTACCAGTCAAGACTAGAACTGTCAGAGACTTCTTCAGCATCATGTTTCCCTGCATGAAGCCATGCTTCCCACCATGACAGTAATAGAATAAACCTCTGAACCTGTAAGCCATCCCCAATTAAGTGTTGTTCTTTATAAGAGTTGCTGTAGCCATGGCATCTATTCATAGCAATAAAACCCTAAGCGATTCAGTAAAAAGAAATCTACTGTGTCTGGGTGTTAGAATTTAAGGTTTCCATCACTTCTTCCTCCCTGGTACCACAGCTCTGCTCAGCTATGCCACCTTTAACCTTGTTCTACAAGATTTCTTCTCCTAGCCTACGCCCCTAGAGACTCAGCCTCTGGGATAGAAAATCTGTCTTCAGCCATTCTTAAGGATGAGGCTTAATGAGTTAGATTTGGGCTGTCTGTTATTGTAAATCTAAGAAGTCCTAACTAAGGTAGAGGGGAATTCCTGACAGATTGAAATCAACCAGCCTTTGATACAGATGGGGGTGCTGGCAGGAGGCCTTCTTCTGAGATTGTCAGGCCAGCCATGCCTAGCAGAATATGGCCTCTGAAGGAAATGACTGTCCAGAACTGCTGTCCTAAGCTTGTGTGCTTGTACACTTGGTTTGAGAAGGTCATGGAACCTTTAGGAGTTGAAGGCTTGCTGAAAGAACTGGGTCACATGGGATACTGGGTCACATGGGAGCTGAGTCACATGGGATGGGCTTGGGTCCCACTTCCTCTTCTCTTTCTATGCCTGGCTCCTTCTGGTCCTACCAACGCAATTCTCTCTACCATGATAGAATGCACTGCTTGGCATAAACCAGAGTCAACCATTTCTGCCCTAATTTATTTTCATGAGCATATCTTATCACAGTAGAGGAAAAGTAAGTCACAAGGCCCGAGCCACTGTTCATAGGAAGCGTGGACTTTTCCCCTGCCAAGGAAGTGGCACCTGGGGCCCTCATGGGATCCTGTGAGTCTTGCATGCAGTTGGCCTGAGGGGTGATACAGGCAGTCAGAAAGCTCAACCTGGGCCAGTGGACACATTTAAACACAGAAGAAAGGGAACTGAAACCACTCACCCAGTTAGGTAAAATGCAGGTGTATTTGGCAAACCTAACAGTCTTGGCAGTTTCTTCTATTTCAGTCAGGCTGCTCAATGCTACTCTGAGCAGCCACCTCTTGGTTCTGTGTTTCTAAAGTCTCACAGGCAACTAAGCAGCAACAAAAGCTCCCAACTCTTTCTTTTTAGAGATATGTTTCCCCTCAGAAACATTCACAGACATAGAAAAATGAGCCCACCAAAATGAATGTGAAGGCTGGAAGCTGCATCCACTGTGTGCCCCTACATACCAGAAGCTGAACCCACTGTGAGCTCATACATACCAGAAGCTGCACCTACTGTGTGCTCATACACACCACGAGCTCCCCATCTCCTGCTCTGCCCTACACCATCCCTTCCTGCACGTTTCCCACATACTTAGCATCTCAGCTCCTCTTCTCCACGTTTGCCATTTTGTTTCAGCCCACATCTTTACCGCAGATTGAGCTGATATCATGAACATTTACCTTCACTGCCAAGGGGATTAAAACATGAATAGAAGGTCAAGAGGGCTCCCTGGAGACCCAAGCAAGATTAGATGCGACTAAATCTCATGGACATTAAAGTAATAAATCTCCTTTGGAGTGGCACCCAAGCCAGTCACATGGAGGAGGTCCCAGGGTAGGCAGTGGAGGGGGTAGAAGAGAAAGCTGGGTCAACAAAAGGCACCAATTTCTTCCTGGTGCAGCAACAACAGAGGGCAAACATCGCACTTTGCTTTACTGCTCAGTCATCACTGGGCAGAAACTCTGTTACAAACCTATGTCCCTTGGTGTCACTGTTTCCAAACTAAAGACAGCAGGAAGACAGACAACACAAAGGTGGGCATAAGGGATGAAACTCCCAGAATGGAAGCTTAAAAATCCCAACAGCAACCTTCCCTGGGGCTGAGAATGAAGTGGGAATGGGGAGGAATGTTAACTGACTCAGTCGCCATTTTTATTTTCCTTCCAGGTGTTATCACAGAGGAAGGAAAATAACTTCCTTCTAATGAAACCCTACCCACTCCAGATCTGTTCTCTCCCTAAAAGCACAAGTTAGATAAATTACGGTAGAGAAAAAAGCAGCAATATTATGCCCAATGCCAACCTCAAATGGCACCAGGAAATAGCCTCAGCTCTCCCAGGAACTCCTGAAGTATCTTCACAGATCCAAGCAACAGGGAGCACAGAAGATGGCTAGGGCCAGCCTGGCCTGTGTCAGGGCCTGCTTGACAGTCCAGCGCGGCCAGAGGAAGCTGTCTCTCAAGATCACCAATGTCAAATGATCCCAGAAGTAGATCTGTTCAGCATAGTGTGGGAAGGACAACTTTTGCTCAGAGTTCCCCACTTGGGCTGTATCCACACACCACTCATGGTGACAGGCACACCATGACACTTAGCAAACACATGTGTTAGACATGGCATCGCCCCCTACCCCAGGCATCCAATAGCCAGACTATCGTCTGCAGAGTCATGACCCTCATTTGTGTCTTGCTAAGGTCAGGGGCAAGTGCTGGTTTAGAAATTTTAAAATGAATAAAAAAGCAACTAGGACCTGCTAATATTCAAGATTAAAGTTGTTAAACGTTGTCTAAAGACAGTGAGAAACTCCCACCCTGTGACTTTACGTCACATCATTTGACATTGGCTCTTGGGGGAATATTAATACAACATGCCAGAAGTTTGATATATCATGTCCTTTGACTACTATTAAGAGATTAGATTTATTTATATATATTTATCTATATATAAATACATATTCATTTGCCTGTGAGCTGGTTGTGTATTAGACCATAGTAAATTAATCTTGGTGCGTTGATACATGAATCCCATTCCTCCCCGATTTCTAGGAAATGGATGTAAATCAAATATTGCACAAACATGGCATCATCCCACTTCAAACTCTTCTCTGAGATTTATTTTTCCAGAGTCAAGTGCAAATATTTACTACATTTGACAAAGTTCAAAGGACTCTGATTAGGAAGGCCCCTGGTAAACAGCTTCATTTACCCTGCTGCTCTCTACTGTAGAATTCCACTCAGGGCACTTGTATTGGCCAGTCAAGATTTCCATATAAGTTTCCCTCTTAAATCCATTTTACAAAGCTTTGGAAACAGGGAAGCAGTATTCTCTGGTCTGTGTTGCCTTCCCAGAATGCACTGAGTCCAGCATTTTGGCAATGCCAAGCCTTCTCCTTAAGAAGGAAACGTGGGTGGTTATTTCAGAGGTTTTACTCCTCCCACAATGGAGGGGGAGCTGAGGAGAAACAGAACTAAGGGCCCAAAGTCTACTCATGCACTAGGATGGACACAAACCCAGTAGGGATGCAGAAAGCTGTAGAGTGGCTAGTCTTGGGCAAAATGTAGTTGAGCAATAGATGAAAGATGTTGATCTAAAGTCAGGCAGGGTAAGCTGAATACCATGAATATCCAAGATGGTGCCACCCACTGACCACATGAAAGATTCCAGGCCTCACAAAGAGTTAAAGCGTAGCAGGAATACCCACGCTGGGACCGAAGCCCACTGTGCTTCTTGCGCTGACTTTCAGCTTCCTGGACTCCTGAAGCCACGTGGTCCCAAGGACAGGACCATTCAGGTATCTGAATAAACTTGTTTCTGTTCTGCTCAAGTGAACTGAGTAGTCTAAGAGGAGAATTGCTTCCAAGGAAACCAAGCTCAGGCCAAGTGCAGGGTTACAATGTCCATTCTGAGCACTGTGAACATTAAATCAACAAACGACAAATGTCATACTATTCATCCCTGCATACACACGTATCCTTCTAGTGGGGACCAGAGCTCCCAATCCAAGTCTGTTGTCCATTAAAGAGAATAATAGTGGACATAAAAAGAATCGATCAGATAGGTTCTGAGGCCACCAGTGAGTCCAAGGCAAACCTTTACAGAAACATTGTTCACTTTGTGTGGGGGAGGGGAAAGTGAAATTGGTAGGAAAAGCTAGGGATCACTTAGAACCATTGAATTAAATGAGAAAGACTGCATCTAGAGCCAGGCTAGCCATCTAAATTTCTCTTTCTAACCTACCTTTAAGTGCTGGGGAGTCTAAGAAAATTGCTTCCAAGGGAACCTCAGGCCAAGGAAACCTGGAATCTTTCACGTGATTACTGGGTGAAAACATCTCGAATACTCATGGCATTCAGCTTACCCTGTTCATACTCAACTTCATATCCTAACTTCATACTTCATACTGCTCATACTGACTCCCTCTTCTAGCCCTCTCTCTGCCCCTTCCTCTTGCTTCCTCTACCCTCTTTAATTCCTCTCCTCTTCTTCCTTCTTTCTCTCTGTATCTGAACCATGCTTGCATTCTCTCTCTCTCTCTCTCTCTCTCTCTCTCTCTCTCTCTCTCTCTCTCTGTGTGTGTGTGTGTGTGTGTGTGTGGCACACACACTGAATGGTCCAAGCTCTATCTCCATCCACGGTACCTCATGATCAGCTTACCCAACGTTCTGTGACCTTGGTCATAGCCAACAAAAGACCTAAGCTCCCACTCAGGCTAAGCTCCAGAATGCGAGCTCCTACCACAACGCCTCCTCTGCTTAACCTCAACTGGAAAGCAGGTGGTCTCTGCAGAATAAAAACTATCTCAGTCTTTCATACTCAGTTCCTGGAATCCTGGAGGCAACACTGTCCAGGACGTTTGTGGACCACTAGCCCAACCTTAGCTTTTAGTTTTGTTTGCCTTTAAAGAATAAGCTACAGGTGAGCCATGTGAATCCACAGTGCTTTGACTGGCTTGCCCAACACAGTATTACAAAGTTCTCTAGTATGGAGGTAGACTCAGATAGGTGGAGACTCCATTGTTGGTGGGATTGCAAGCTTGTACAACCACTCTGGAAATCAGTCTGGCGGTTCCTTAGAAAATTGGACATAATACTACCGGAGGATCCAGCAATACCTCTTCTAGGCATATATCCAGAAGATGTCCCAACCGATAAGAAGGACACATGCTCCACTATGTTCATAGCAGCCCTATTTATAATAGCCAGAAGCTGGAAAGAACCCAGATGTCCCTCAACAGAGGAATGGATACAGAAATTATGGTACATTTACACAATGGAGTACTACTCAGCTATTAAAAAGAATGAATTTATGAAATTCCTAGCCAAATGGATGGACCTGGAGGGCATCATCTTGAGTGAAGTAACACAATCACAAAAGAACTCACACAATATGTATTCACTGATAAGTGGATATTAGCCCAAAACTTAGGATACCCAAGATATAAGATACAATTTGCTAAACGCATGAAACTCAAGAAGAATGAAGACCAAAGTGTGGACACTGTGCCCCTTCTTAGAATTGGGAACAAAACACCCAGGGAAGGAGTTACAGAGACAAAGTTCGTAGCTGTGATGAAAGGATGGACCATTTAGAGACTGCCGTATCCAGGGATCCATCCCATAAGCAGCTTCTAAACGCTGACACCATTGCAAACACTAGCAAGATTTTGCTGAAAGGACCCAAATATAGCTGTCTCTTGTGAGACGATGCCGGGGCCTAGCAAACACAGGAGTGGATGTTCACAGTCAGCTATTGGATGTATCACAGGGCTCCCAATGGAGAAGCTAGAGAAAGTACCCAAGGAGCTAAAGGGATCTGCAACCCTATTGTTGGAACAACAGGATGTACTAACCAGAACCCCGGAGCTCTTGTCTCTAGCTGCATATGTATCGAAAGATGGCCTAGTCGGCCATCACTGGAAAGAGAGGCCCATTGGACTTGCAAACTTTATATGCCCCAATATAGGGGAATGCCAGGGCCAAAAGAATGGGAATGGGTGGGTAGGGAAGTGGGGGGCACTATGGGGGACTTTTGGGATAGCATTGGAAATGTAACTGAGGAAAATATGTAATAAAAATATTAAAAATTAAAAAAAAAAGAAATATGGTGTGGGATTTGTGCACAGAACAGTAAATAGATTATTAACAAAGCAGAGCAGGGCCAGAAACTTATTCACATGATGGAGAAAGATACAAAAAAAAAAAAAAAGAATAAGCTACAGGTGAGCCATGTGAATCCACAGTGCTTTGACTGGCTTGCCCAACACAGTATTACAAAGTTCTCTAGTATGGAGGTAGACTCAGATAGGTGGAGACATCTCAATTTTGCATCCTTAAAATCAGACCTATCCCCAGTATCATCTCCAGCATTTATGGCCTGGTCATCAAGTACCAAGTGATACTGGCACATAATATAGATAATTTCACTCTAATTTTTTTTTTTACTAAGCCTCCAAAATCTATTACTAAGGCATGAAAATTCAAAATCAGTGACCTAAACAATTTTACCACCCACTCTTCATATGCAAGGAGCCTGAGGTAGTCAGGTCTCCTAGCTACAACATTCTAGAGAAAAGGATTGGGGACATAAGCTTGACCACACCGACAGTTGCCTCACTTATCATCCTATGCCAAGAGGCTCTTCTCATCCCCCTGAAGGAGGCTGTTCCAAGCTCGCACAGTGGCGTCTTCTGGATATCCCCAAGTCCAAAGGAAGCAGTGGCGTGGTGGCATCTATTCTGACTTCCATCCATGTGTCTTGGTGTTTGCATTTGAACTGTATGAAAAGCATAACATCTATCCTCACCTCCACAGTGAAATGATCGCAGTCAAGCAAGATAGAACAACCATCGCTAGTCCACCCCCCCCCCCTATTGCTGTCTGTGTTGAGAACAGCCATAGTCTAATCGCTGGGTGAGTAATATTTCAGCATGTGAAGTGGAAGTGTTACCACCCATGGTGCCTGTTGTCCACAGGCTACGTAGGCTGACCTACCCCACACAATTGCCCAGTCCGCACTCCTCACCTGACACTCTCCCCTGCATCCCTTTCCTCCTCCTTTCTCCCCTGTAACCAACCTCCCACTTATTGATTGTGCATTTTATACTTCTAGTCAAGGTTCCACATAGAAGTGAGACCAGCTGTTGATCATCTTTCCAGATTCAGGCCCCTGACAAGCATTCTGTTCTCTTCATGCTGTTTCATGTCTGTGCTGTCCATGCTGTTCATGTCTGTGCTGTTCATGCTTGCCCATCTTTCACCCTTGACTGTTGTGAATAAAGCTCAGGCAAACATGGAGTGCAGGGGGTTTCACTCTGTGAACTGCCAACTTCCTTCGGTTCGCTAGCTACCCAAGTAGTGGGATTTCCAAGTCAGATGTTGCCTCAGCTGGCCTTGAACTTTCTGTGTAGCTCAGGCTGGCCTTTGTTTTAGTCTGTTTCGATTTGGGTTTGGATTTTAGGGGGTGTTTTTTTGTTTGTTTGTTTGGTTTGGGTTTGGTTTTGGGGAGGCATTGTTTTGTTTTGTTTTGTTTTGTTTTGTTTTAATGCAGGGTCTCAAACTCCTCCCGAATGGGAGCCTGGTGGACTCCTGATCTCCCTGCCTCCATTCCCTTCCCATCCTGGCAATTCTGTGAAATTCATCTTTATGCAGCAGTGTGTGCTACCCCTGCCGCTTCCCCAGGAGAAATCTTCCACACCCCTTGTGACAAAAACCTTGGCTTTGGGAACTTCATACTGAATAAAGTGGCCTTACTTCTATACATTTCTCCTCCTTGCTGATCTATTCATACAAACATACAGCCTATTATTATTCATAAGCCAGTTCTAAATTTCTTTTTAAAAAAATGTGTGTGTCCCTAGAATTATTCTTATCAATATCTTATCATCTCTACGAATAATACAAAAATGAGACCAAGGGCCTTCCTACAGATGTGAGGGATCTCCTTGACTCCATGTTTTATAGCAGAAACATTTACACACTCCTTGAGAGAGCTCACAAGGCTAAGCGAGAGTTCTCAGAACATGAACACATGGGGGAGGCTTTCAAATCTCAGTATGGACCTGGGAAACCATGTTAAAATCTCAGCTGAGGGACTGAGGAGGTGGCATAGAGGTTAAAGGACATCACTCTGTGCAAGCTTGAAGACCCGAGCTGCAAGCCAGAGCCCTAGTAAGAAAGGCCAACACACACTGTAATCCCAGCACTGGGGAGGTGGAGTCAGGAAGATCCCTGGGGTCTTCTGACCAGTCAACCTAGATATTTGAGTTCCTGGCCAGTGAGAGACTCTGTCTCATAAGTCAAAGTGGGTAGCAACTGAAGAATGACACTCAAGGTTGACCTCTCACCTCCACATACACATGGACACACATGAAGACATACACGCACACATACACACAGGTAGACCCCCATACACAGATGGATATACATGTGCATCTCAGCTACATGGATTCTGCCCAATATCTATCTCAAATGTACAGAAGTTTCTGTGATTCTGAATAGCCAGAAATGCTTGTTCTCCTGGGTGGAATTTGACCCAAAAGACTTTGACTGTCACAAACTCAACTACTCATTTCCCAAGGAGCAGTCCTAGCTATCATAAACATTCGCTTACGTCATGGTTGTTTTCAAGACAGATCATGAACAAAGGCTCCATCTCAAGCTGACTTTCACGGTCAGCTTCATAACTGACAAGCCCACCAGCTCCTGCTGCTGCTCCAGAAGAAAATGAGGGATGCTCCTAGGACTGTTAGCAGGTAGACTGCTACACCTGTGGTTTCCAGTTTGCTTTCTGCAAGCTCCAGTTGTCCAAAGCAGCTCAATTCAAACAATTATTAGAATGCTTTATAAAGCAGAGGTCATATAAGAGATGCAAAGATAAAGATGGGGGACTTTCGGGATAGCATTTGAAATGTAAATGAAGAAAACATCTAATAAAAATTGGAAAAGAAAAGATAATCCACAGTCGGATACACCAGCTCAGAGGCAACCTTATGAACAGAACTGTGATTGACAGCAGCACCAGCTTCTACAGAACCTTCTGGAAACAAGTCCTGTTGGGATGAGAGTGTTCTCAGACTGCCCACAGCTGTCTGCCGATGTGTGCAACATCAATAACTGTTCCCCTCTCCAGCTGCCCTTCGGCCTCCTGCTGGAGCCTCTAGTGAGCCTGGCCAGCCTCCTTTGGCTTTTGGCCTGCATCACTCTGAACAAATTCATCTGTACACGCACCAGGGTGAGCGTCCCTGCCCAGGGACCATTGTTGAAGCTGTCTTACCACAATGTGCTGTAAAACAATTACTGTGTGCCCGGCACATGGCACAGCATCTGCTTTCTGTCGCTAATAAACAATTACTGGGAGTCGTTTTGTGATACCCGGAGTTAGCCAGGATGGGTAAGACATGCCTCTGCCCTCAAAGAGCTTGCAGCCTAGTCAAGGAGTAGACAGGAACATGAGAACTCCTGTAGCTACAATGTCTCTACCAGGTCTGAAACAGTTCAGTTGTTAAAACTAGGGTTTGGGGGCTGAAGAGATAGCTCAATGGTTAAGAGCACTGGCTGTTCTTCCAGAAGTCCTGAGTTCAATTCCCAACAACCACTTGATGGTTCATAACCATCTGTAATGGGATCTGATGCCCTCTTCTGGTGCGTCTGAGGACAGTGCCAATGTATTCAAATATATAAAAATAGATAAATCTTAAAAAAAAAAAAAAAAAAAAAGCTAAGGTGCTTCCCAAGTACCCCTGCCATTTTCCTGTCCTTTGCTCCTGAAACTCTGAGACTGTCTGACCTCAGTGTCCTGGACACATATGCAAAGATACTATTTCCAAAGCAGTCCACTTCCTGAGGCTCCAGGAGGCTGCAGGACTCCGTGGAGCCGTGGAAGACTCATCTCGGCTGTCTAACTTCCAACTTCAGTAGAACTTAAGCCTCCTGCCTTTCTTTCAGCCTCTGAACTTTCTTGGAGACAGTGATAGCAAACACCCCACGATCCGACAGGATTCTACCAGCTCTGGCTAAATAGAGGAACTGCTGAAATTATTCAATTGTGGTAGTAAGCTTGCTATGCTTATCCCCAGCACTGTAATTTTTCATGGATTCTAAAGCCTACTCAGAGCTGATTCACATGTCTCTTCCTCTTCTCCATTTGGATAATTTCTACTGCTCCACTTTCTATAGCATTGATCTTTCCTCCAGGTATCTCTAAACTGCCAGGAAGTCAACCTGAACAATTTTTTTTCACATATAGTATATCTAGTTTTAAACTTTATTTTCTCTCTCTCTCTCTCTCTCTCTCTCTCTCTCTCTCTCTCTCTCTCTCTCTCTCTCTCTCTCTCTCTCTCTCTCTCCCTCTCTGTCTTTCTCTGTTTCTTTCTCTCTGTGTCTCTCTCTCTCTCTTCCTCTCTTTCCCTTTCCCTCCTCCTCCTCCCCTCTCCCTCCCCCTCCTCCTTCTCTCTCTTCCTTCTCCCTTCTCTCCCTCCTCCTTTACCTCCTCTTTCCCCTCCTTTTCCCCCTCCTCCTCTCCCCCTCCCCCCTCTTTGTCTCTGTCTTCAGATACATTTGCTTTTATTGTTTAAAGCAGTGTCTACCCATGAGTTCCAAGACTGTCACAGTATCTCCCCATCAGCCTTTCCCCTTTCTAACTGTGGTGACATTTTCCCGAGTCTCTTCACATCTGCTGTTATCTTTTGTGTATATGTCTGTCTTAGTTTGGATTTCTATTGCTGTGATGAAGTACCATAACCAAAAAGGAGGTTGGGGAGGAAAGGGTTTATCTGGCTTACAACTCCATATCACTGTTCATCACTGATGGATGTCAGGATAGGAACTCAAACAGGACAGGAATCTGGAGGCAGGAGCTGATTGATGCTGTAGCTGAGACTGGCCTTACCCTATCCCTCCTGCCTCCACTCCTGCTCGGTTGCAGTCCATTACGGCAGAAGAACAAGCCAATGCCAACACTCCCTTTGGTTTTCCCCAGACTGATTTTAGTTGATATTTTCTGACTTTCTGGGGTTGGGGAAATGAATGATGACATTGTTTTTCTTATTTTTCTCCTTCTTTCTCTTTCCACTAACCTCTAAAACAAATCAAAGACTTAAACTTCACAAATCTTTGCCCTCACGGTTTTCTCATTTGTTTGCCTTTTAAATCATTTTTGATGTATCTTTTAGTGAAGTGTGTGTGAATAAAGATGCAAAGAGACATCTGAATCCCCAGGGGTCTAACTGACCCACTCCATCCATCCAATTCCTGGGGTACCGAGTGAATTCAGCTCTCTTCCCAATCACTGGGACTGTGGAGAACATGGTCCCATTGTAGGCAAGTGTCAGCACTTTAGAGAACCTGGTTCTTCGGATCAAAGATTGAGCCATGTTTCTCCCTTGTCCTTTCTGTCAAGGATATGAACATGTGAACTTCTCACTGCACGCCCCCACCAGCTGAAGCTGCCTCAACAAAGAAGCTGAGGTCCCCAAATCCAAAGCCAAGCATGTCACTCATGACAAGCTCCAAGTTAGTTGTGTTAAGGAAAGCTACCAGAGTACTTCATGCATGAAGCCTGCTCTAAAGAGCTCCAAGTAACCCCAAGACTTCAAAGGAGGTGGCTTTAGCTTTGAGGGTCCTAGCGGGGATCTCACAACTGTGGCAATCACCCAGAGTTCTTGGCTCATTGGTTCCTGACTTAGGGGCATGAGAATTTCTTGGTTCCCAAGTGCTCATGTGGGGGTGGGGGGGTGGGGGTGAGGCTCATCTCTTCTTACTTCTCAGGAAGAATCGCACAGCAGGAGAGCTCCATAGCCACTCTTCTTCATTCGTCAAGCATGCTCACTCTGGCCTTGGGCCCGCTAACTCCCTCAACCCAGTGTCCCTCACGTGTGTCCTGAAACCCAGTCTGAGTCCAGTACAGATGCTTCCTGACACCCCAAACTCAAGAAGGGGGCGTCTTCTATGCTGCTTAAATGTCCACCTACTCTTGGACTGAAATAAAACTACAAGAATGTGCCTACCTGGGTAGTGTCGAGTTTGGGGTTGCCAGACAGGGTGCCCCATAAGACGGCTTGGGGTTTGGGAAAGTGACCAAGATGGGTCAGTCTAAAGAGGCTGCTTCAGGAGCTCGGAAGACAATGGTTTTGGCTCCCACATGCATACTCCACAGCCTGTCTCAACAGAGGACGCTGTAAGCCAGAACCCGGATCTTCTGAAGGTCCCAGCAGTATGGATGGGAGGCTGGAGGACAGGGAGAATGGTGACATGACACATTCAAGCATGTGTCCCAGTCAGCTGGGCACCGAGACACCAAAGACCATCTCTACCTGTGGATACCCATCCCCTCCTCTATTGACCTATGTCTTGCACTTGCATTTGGCTCATTCAGCTCTGTCTTACAACTCAGTCCAGGGACCAAATCATCCTTTATGACCTTATAAACTTGTTTACCTACAAAATATCTGTGCCAGATCCCCAACAGCAGATTTAACCTTGAACCAGGAACAAATGTCGTTTGTATGTTGGGACGGACTGACAACACCCACCTGATCCGGAGGAAAACAATCTGCCATCCTTCCCAGCAGTGACGGGCGGGAGCTGCCACTCTTGTAAATAAGGAAGGCACATGAGAATTTTCACATTTAAGATGGTAGTGGTGGTGTTTCTTTCGAGAGACAGCACCCATTCGTATACTAGTGAGTGCTGTTTGGTAACCATGCAGCTGGAGAAGGGGATAAGAGTTACGGGCTGAGTCCTCCAGAAAAATGAACTATGGAGTTTTAAGCTGTGCACTGTGGATCAAAGCCCAATGCTCCAATAAGAAGGTGTTCTCATTAATAGGACACAGTGCCATCAGCTTATTTTTAGCTCAGGAACCGGAATGCTCTCAATATCACATGACCCAGTGTGACACAGGTGGCCAGAAATTAGGGCAGGTTTTGTTTTTCTCTCCTGGGGTGCAAAGTGCCCGGTTTGTTGGAAAAAAATAGGAACGCCACCTCTTCAGCAACACTTCTCTTTTTCCTGGCTCTGGGATGTGATCTTTTATTGAATATATGCAGGGCGGTGTGGTTTGAAAGGCCTTTCTAAGGTCAAGCAGATGATAATGTCCTCCACGTGCATGTTTATGTTGTGTAACCTTGCAAACCTGGACCTGGGAATTTGGCTCACTGAAAAGTGCTTGCATACCGAATGCACAGCCCTGGATTAACATCAGTACAAACAGGCTTGCTCTGTATTTTCTACTACTGAGTAACACCCCTTCCCCAAATTGATCAGCCATTTAAAGTTCTGGAAGTCAGAGGCTTACATGGGACTCACTGACTAAAACCAAAGAATCATCAGAGTGGGGTCCCTAGGGAGGCCTGAGGGACACAACCCCACACAGTCCCAGTTCCTGGAGGCTGTGTCTCCTCTGGTTCCTGGCTCTTCCCTCCATCCTTAGGTCCCATGTTCTTCCCAGTGTAAAGCTGTCCTTGGCAGGTGGGAAAGAGTCTCCAACCTTAGGGAATCATGGGATGTCTTTGGACCACCTGGATGCTCAGGGTGTTCTTCACTTCTTCACATTTTCGGGACCTCTCTGCCATTCTAGAAGGGACCCAGTGGTTACAGAATGGACATCTTAGAGGTTGAGACAACTACAAGAGTTCTTCCCCCTCCCCAATCTCAAGTTCACATGTGTCTTGAGTTTTAAGAAAAAGGACACAGTCTCTATGAGTCTCTGTACTGTGGGAGGAAAAAAGCAGACATCTAACTCCACTATTGCCATATTTCTCATATGGGGGGGGCTTAGAAGCATTTTATTCAGAAACTCTCACTGTCAGTAAAAATAGGGTGCCCTGTGTCAGATTCCAAAGCCTGTCATGTATGCATGCACTCACATATGCACACACGCTGTCTGTCTGTGGCCACTCTCTGCTACCCAGGCACTCTGATGACACACTTGGCTCTTGTACACAAGATGTCTTTCCTTCTCTTTCCTGATGCCCAACAAGCAGCTTCCAGGGAACAGCAAGGTCCTGCTCAGCCTAGGGCTGACTCCAACTACCAACACTATCTTAGAAGCAAAGGGAAGGGAGAGGGGTGGGGGATTCATGGAGAGGAGACCAGGAAGCAGGATAACATTTGAAATGTAAGCAAATAAAATGATTTATAAATAAAAATAAATAATTAATTAAAAAAAGAAAAAGAAGCCAAACCTCATTGCTTTCCAGACAATGAAGGCATGCCTAACCAGCTCATGGGCAACATGCAGACCAGAATAGCCCTTAATGCATCCCAAAACATTTGTAAATGACAATCCTATGATGATGATGATATATATATATACACATATATATAATATGATTGTATACATATATGATATATATAATTGTGTATATATGTATATATATGATTGCATACACATATATATGCAATCCCATGATGATAAATATATATGATTGTATACATATATGATATATATGATTGTGTGTGTGTGTATATATACATATATATACACACAAGAAATATATATATATATATATATATATATATACACACAAGAAATAGTACATGGACATGTGTGTGTGTGTATGTGTGTGTGTGCAAAACAATAGTAATCAATAACAGAAGCCAGGAATTTGAATGGATGTTGTGTGGCATGGGTTTGAGCAGAGTTAAAAGGAAGGATGGGAAATGATGTCATTATATTCAAATTAAAAAAAAAAAGCAGATCACCATGGCTGGCAAGCCATTGTTTTGACCTCTGCTTGAATTTGCCACAAAACAAAGTTTTGCAACCTGAAGGGAGCCGGTCACACCTGTCTCGTTAAGGTTGTCACTGCAGTGGCTCTTCTTGAGTGACACCCAACCAAATCTGGGTCACTGGAAAGCCGCTCTGCGCGTGCCTGTGAGGATGTTAGAAACCTAACCATGTCTGGACTGAGTGAAAGGGACCATGAGCCGGGTTTCCTCACTGTGGTCACGGTGGGAGACATGGGAAGAAGCCTCAACTCTCCCTGCTGTGTCTTCTCCTCCGGGGTGAGCTGGCTCCGCCAAGGGTGAGCCACAATACACCTTCCTCCCTGAGCTTGCTTTTGTCATTTGTCACAGCAAAGAAAGAAGCAGCTGATTAATAGGTGCTGTGTCGTGCTAGGGACATCACTTAGTGGCAGAAAGCTTACCCGGCCTGTCCGAGACACTGTGCTGGATGCCTAGTAACTCGAGAAGAAAAATAAATTAAAAAAGAAAAACATTCTAATACAAAACGGCCCAAAGATACTAATTTGTCATTTATATGGGAAATGATGATTGAAAATGTTAGTGTTTGTTTCCCATAATTCTATCATTGTATTTTCATAAAACCAGAAAACTTTGTATGTACATCTAAACCAACAACAATGGCAATTTCAGCCAGGTGTGGTGGTACATTCCTGTCATCCCAGCACTCAGGAGGCAGAGGCAGGTGGATCTCTGTGAGTTCAAGGCTAGCCTGGTCTACTCACTAAGTAAGCAAGTTCCAGGACAGCCAGGGATACATAGTGAGACCCTGTCTCAAACCCCTCTTTCAAAACATGACTTTTTCTGTGGATTTCTTAACAAAACTCGACCGCTGTCCTTTCAGGACATTCTAGATATTGTGTGTAATTCTGTGTGTTGATCTGAGAAACTTGATTTTGTTCTTCAATCTAGTGATATTTGGTTCATAATATTGACTGCATAATGAATTTATGCTTATTTTTAATTTTTCTGGATCATTTTTGGATCCCTACTCTAGTGCTTTGTTTCCTTTAGCTCTTTCCCTTCCTTCCTTCCTCACTCCTTCTCTCCAACTCTCCCTCTTTTCCTTCCTTCCTTTTTCTTTTTCTTTTTCTTTTTCTTTTTCTTTTTCTTTTTCTTTTTCTTTTTCTTTTTCTTTTTCTTTTTCTTTTTCTTTTTCTTTTTCTTTTTCTTTTTCTTTTTCTTTTCCTTTTTCTTTTTCTTTTTCTTTCCCTGGCATTTTGGACTGAACCCAGGGCCCTGCCCTTACTGCCTACAAGGCAGCCTTTCTCCTGCTGTACTCTCTCTAGTCCGGCCCTCTCTCTAGCCCCGCCCCCCGCCCTCTCTCTAGCCTGTCCTCTCTATCCCCGCCCTCTCTCTAGCCCCGCCCTCTCTCTAGCCCCGCCCTCTCTCTCTTCGGCTCCAGGTTGTGTTTTAGCTCAGACCACCATTTCTCGTCAGCTGAAAGCATCTGCTTGTACGTTCTTCCATAGTGCACACATAGATGGACACACAGTTGGGATGAGAGCAAACGTGTTTAATATCGGCTAAACACATTGTTAGATGCTTACATAACATAGGATTCCTGGGTTTTATCTGTTCGGGTTCCTATAACAAAATACCCTAATCTGGCAGCTTATAAACGCAGAAGGCTATTTTTCACTGTTCTTGAAGCTGGAAGTAGATCGGGGTACTTGCAGAATGGGATCAAGCGACTCTGCCTCCTGGTTTTGAGATCAAATGCTCTCACCACATCCTCACAGAAAAGAAAGAGAAGAGCATTGGCTGAAAACTTTTCACCACACCTTCCATGACCTCACCACCTTTGAAAGGGCCCATCTCCTGTTATCGTCAATTTGGGGGGTCGTGGGTCTTGGCATGTGAGTTTCAGGAAGTCACACTGTTTAGACCTTTGCAAGGTTTAAATTCATTCTCCTAAATCCTGGATAAGCAGTTTCTCATGACGGGGCGCACGTGCTTTCTGTGGCGGGATCCTCTTCTTCAGGTTCTTGTTCTGTCTTCCTCCTGGGTCACTGCTGAGCAGAACCCTCTGCCCCATGCCTCTAGCTCTCTCCTGGTCACTGCGCCCCAGTGCCTGCACATGCTAAACTCTCTCTCTGGAGTGTCTAGACCGTCCAGCCCTCAGTTAACTTTGCTCACCCATCTTGTAGGCCCTTGGTCTCCTGCTGGGACCTAACAAAGTCATGCAGACAGGCTCTCCAAAGAACAGTGGTTGGCACACAGAAAACTGAGAGAAAGGTATGATGGATGGCTAAGGAGCGCTGTGCCGCAGCAGCCTTGTGAGGAAGGAGGCCTAGCTGCTCTTCCCTCTGTGACCACGCTGAAGGGGACCACGCTGATGGGGACCACGCTGAAGCTCCCTGGACTGGGAATTCCCTGGGTTTTGTCTTCATCTCTGTCTTCTAAGATGGCTTGAGATCTTCCCAGGCACAGCTCTGTGTCTCAGGATTTTCTCACAGTCTGAAAAAGTGAATAATCTCCAGCCCAAGGGCACTTCTAAAGCTATCATTTCTCCCATGTGATTACCATCTTCTGGGTACTCCTGCTTCTCCGTGATGCCCTTGCTGTTTCTTTCCACAGCCCCTACTTCCTGAGCTGGAATGTTCTTAGCATTGTATCCCAAGATTTCGATATTTGTTATGTCAACTGAACCATTCCATTGGATAGCCCATCCAGACATTTTATTTATTATTTATCATTATTTATTATTTATTAATGGGGCAGGTAGAGTTGCCAGGGCCAGAAGGCAACCCGGCAGAGTCTGCCCCCCCTCCCACTTTTACAACTCAAGTGGTCAGGCTTGACAACAAGGACCTTTTACCAACTGAGCCATCTGAACAGCCCCCACCCATTCATTTTACATTTAAGCATATTTAATTTTAAAAACCTTGCCCCCCCCCACACACACACTGAGAGCTTCTTTCCACAAAGAAACTCACATCTTAGGGTGAAGATATCTTCTCCTTTTAAAAAACTGGATTTATCTATTTATTTTATTTGTGTGTGTGTGCGTGTGCGTGCGTGTGGGTGTGTGTGTGCGCACATGTGGGCATGTGTATGTACCACTGTGTGCATGTGTCAGTCAGAGGACAACTTGCAGGAGTTCGTTTTCTCCTTCTTCCCAGTGGGTCCCAAGGATAGAACTTGGCTCGTCAGCCTTGCTCTCAGGTACCTTCCCCTGCTGAGTCGGCTTGCCAACCGGAACTCATCTCCTCACTCAATGTAAAACACAAGAAAGCACTTCCAACACATGGTCACCTGTGGCCCAGGAGAGTTGTGAATGAGACCAAAAACAGAACCATGAACTAACAGAAAATATCAAGGATTTATTTTATTTTTGCAACTTGACTGCTAGATTCAGGCTGGATACTCCTATCAAGTCACGAAGTTACACCGAATAAGAACATGCCTACCCTAGCGACTCATGGGGGAGGGGCCGAGCATCCTGGATTTGATCTGTGGCCCATGACAACTCTCTGTCCGGTGGGGTCTGAGGAAGCAGACGTTTGGGCATCCTTGAATTTGAGAATTCAATTTCGTTTTGTTCTGGAGTGACTAGTCTTCTCCCAGGGGGTAGCTGCTCTACCACATGGTCGAGGCCACTCTTTCTGGTGCGCTTAGCTCTTCTCAGCTGTCTGGAGGTCCTAGCCTGCTCTGAACTCTGCTTGGGGGATTGTATAGTCTCATATGCAGGGCAGTCACACTTTCCCCTCCAGAGTGCATGGGTTTGCCTTTGTCATCGGCATGAGAGCAGTGGGTAGAGGAGACTGCTGAGGGGACTTGGGTCCTCCCTGCAGACCCAGCAGCGTGGAACAATGTCTGCAGGAGCTGCACAAAACACAGAGGATTCTACAACAGCCATCCAAAGAACAGAGGCTCTGACCTCCTCTGCTGCCAAGGGATGCACTAGGTGGCTGCCTGGCCCGCATGGGTCTATTTCTAGGCACACTTTCTTAGAAAGAGTGCCCAACTTTCCCTAGAGGATATGTGTAGTGGGAAATGTAAAAAAAAAAAAAAAAAAAAACAACAACAAAAAAAAATGGTACCACCCCGTGCTAATGCCTGTTACACTCTGGCCCCGAAGGTCTCACCGCCTCCATGGCTAGCCCCATGCAGCGGCCGCCCATCTCTACCCACTGCACCATCTCACCAGCCTACAGTATGTTACTCTTGTCTTTCCTCCCATCTGCCTACTTCTTTCACAAGCGGAAATGTCCCTGAAGCATTTAGGGAAAACATCAGCACTCCTTCCCAGCTTGGAATGCTATTTCTTACCCTCCTTCATTCCCAAGTGCTTTCTGTCTGCCAAGAATCCCTCACACCTTTGTCCCCCCAAGCTCTTGGCCTAGCTTTCTATGTTGCTGTTAGGGTTTTGTTCCTCTCCAGGAAGGAGTCTCCTTGAGCCATGTCAGCTGGAAGTGGAGGGGGTACCCAGCTCCTTCCACCACTGACTGAGCTCATCTAGCAGAACAGACATATCAGCCAGACAAGCAAAGGAGTGACTTTCACAGGCCACCAATAAGAACTCAGGAATGAGGCTCCAAAACCACCATTCCCCTCGACTCTCAAAACCATATCTCCATCTATACCATGTCTTTCGGAACCCAGACCCATGTGGGATCTCAGACTCTGCGCTCTGGTCCTCCACGCACATCGGCAGCAGGTGCTCCTGGCTGATGAGTCACTGTGATGAGTCACTCCGGCCACACAATGAAAATTAATAACAGCACGTGGCTTCTCAGAGAACACTTTGTACT
The DNA here is from genome assembly GCF_978045245.1 of Mus caroli. NCBI lineage: Eukaryota > Metazoa > Chordata > Mammalia > Rodentia > Muridae > Mus > Mus caroli. The sequence goes on along the minus strand of NW_028227265.1, from coordinate 118,270,658 downwards.
TTTCTGTTCAAAAAAAAAAAAGAAGAAGAAGAAGAAGAAGGTTGAAAGGTTATTTGCAAATATCATTGGCTAAGAGTAAACTGTAGGAACCAAAGAGGAATGTGAGCAGACAGAGGCACAAACACACTTCCGGTGTTCTGCCTGCACAGATGTCCTTATGCCAGCCCACATGGAGAGGGCCTTACTGCCTGTCACTAGAAGCCATGCCCTGTCTTCATAGGAGAAAAAGCTCAAAGGTCCCCACACCACTGGTGGGACCATGGCCTCCCAAAGACCTGAAGTAGAAACATTTGTGACTCAGCTGGCTTCCTGCTACACATCTGTCCAAGGGGAGTGGCATCACGGAATCTAAGAGACAGCAGGTCACCCTGCCTTGATCAGTGTGCATTTCTGGTATAAGTACAGAATGATAATAACAAAACTCCATAAACCCCAAAACAATATTGTCTTAGTTAGGGTTTTACTGCTGTGAATGGACACGATGACCAAGGCAGCTCTTATAAGGACAGAATTTAATTGGGGCTGGCTTACAAGCTCAGAGGTTCAGTCCATTATCATCAAGACAGGAACATGGCAGCATTCAGGCAGGCATGGTGCAAGAGGAGCTGAGAGTTCTACATCTTCATCTGAAGACTGCTAGCAGAATACTGGCTTCCAGGGAGCTAGGATAGGATCTTAAAGTCCACACTCACAGTGATACACCTATTCTAACAAGGCCACACCTACTCCATCAGGGCCACAATTCTAATAGTGCCACTCCCTGGGCCTAGCATATACAAATCGTAACAAATATACATCAACTACATTAAAAATAGGGAGCCCTTATTTGCATCTCCCACACAGTTGATATCACGTGCTTTTGACAGCCTGAACACACCTCTGAGCCTGGAGGGCTCACCCATCATTTACTTCATTGAGCCTTTTCCTGCCCACCCCATCACCACCCACCAACTCCAGTTCCTACAGAAAGGCAGCAAGCACTCTCCTGGGCACTTTAGCCCATTCATGGGTCCTACTTGGCATCTATCAGTTCAAATACATGGTTCTGAAGTGAAACATTTTCCTTTGGAACACTACTTAAAAGTCACTGGTGTGTCCCCCACTTTAGCTGTCACTTGCAACCCCAGGACCTTCTGGGGAGCCCAGGCCAGCTGTTCCTGCAGGATAGCAGGACCACATAGATGCTCAGGGTTGAGACTCTGGTACAGTGTTCCTGTTTGAACCAGCATGCCTTCCTTTATCCTCACATCAGACAGGAGACACTGACAGAAACTCACTGTCTCTCCTCTCAGAAAACCAGCATAATTTCCAGTCTTTTTATCCCAGAAAACCAGGTCATTTTCCTCAGTCTGACCTTCCTCCCTCCTCCCTTCTTTCCTTCCTTCCTTCCTTCCTTCTTTCTTTTCTTCCTTCCTAAGGTAGTAACACTCACCACTTAGAAAACTGGTTATTCAAGGGGAAGGCAGCTGAGGAATTGTCATCTAATGAGAAGAGAAAGGAAACCTTATGCATACATTGAAATAAGACAGTGGTTTCCCTCACCACAACAGTTCATCTGCTTTATTTTCAGAAATCCAATAAACAAATAAAAATCCATTTGTACACATGAAACTCAAGAAGAAGGAAGACCAAAGTGTGGATACTTTGTTCCTTCTTAGAATGAAGAACAAAATACCCATGGAAAGAGTTACAGAGACAAAGTTTGGAGCTGAGACAGAAGGAAGGACCATCCAGAGACTGCCCCACCAGGGGATCCATCCCATAAACAGCCACCAAACCCAGACACTATTGCATATGCCAGCAAGATTTTGCTGACAGGACCCTGATATAGCTATCTCTTGTGAGGCTATGGCAAATACAGAAGTGGATGCTCATAGTCATCTATTGGATGGAACACAGACCCCCTAAAATGGAGGAGCTAGAGAAAGTACCCAAGGAGCTGAAGGGGTCTGCAACCCTATAGGTGGAACAACAATATGAACTAACCAGTACCCCCAGAGCTTGTGTCTCTAGTTGAATATGTAGCAGAAGAAGTGAGAGTGGGTGGGTTGGGGACCAGGGCGGGGAGGAAGAGTATAGGGGACTTTGGGGATAGCATTTGAAATGTAAATGAAGAAAATATCTAATAAAAAATAGTAACAAAAAATCCTTTTGTAATGTTTTCTTTGTGAAAGTGAGGCTTCTCCTTACTCGGCATGTAAAGCCCTGACGGCCATTTAAACATCAGGACAGAGTTCTAGAAGCATTAAGAAACCCTAGCGATTGGTGGATGATTATGGGATGGACCCCCGGGTGGGGCAGTCTCTGGATGGTCCATCCTTTCGTCTTAGCTCCAAACTTTGTCTCTGTAACTCCTTCCATGGATACTTTATTCCCTATTCTAGGGAGGAATGAAGTATTCACACGTTGGTCTTCCTCCTTCTTGATTTTCTTGTGTTTTGGAAATTGTATCTTGGGTATTCTAAGTTTCTGGGCTACTATTCACTTATCAGTGAGTGCATATCAAGTGACTTCTTTTGTGATTGGGTTACCTCACTCAGGATGATAGCCTCCAGATACATCCATTTGCCCAATAATTTCATAAATTCATTGTTTTTAATAGCTGAGTAGTACTCCATTGTGTAAATGTACCACATTTTCTGTGGTCCTCAGTGGTCTTCACCGGTTTTCACTGGTCTTCATTTAGAAGAGATAAATGCGCCAAAGAGCTTCTCATGGTGTACCCGCTGATTCTGGCTGCATCTGTTGACTCATGCAAATTAGACAGAGCCTTGCTGTTTCTGTTGGATCCAACTGCCACTACTGATTCGTGTTTGGTGTTTGCTACTGAACTGGACTGCTGGGATCCTGACAACAAAGAGTAGAATCACCATAAGGAACTCCTTCTCAACAGGTCGACAACCCCCATTTCCTAGAAACCTTCTTTCTCCGCTACCTCTGGTCAGTGAGCTAAAAGGAAGCTTAAAGCGTTTAAGAACTCTAAATAAAGTAGAGTTTAAAAAAAAATCTAAGCCCAAGGCCATTCAGCTAGCACACATCAGACCTATGAGGCAAGACCAAGTCTTGACCAAGTCTTTCAGGCTCCAAAGCAAGCCCTTGGGACCAGAAGCTCCCGGGACATCGTGGTTCAAAGGTCAAAGCACCTGCGAAGAGGTGAGGGTGGATCTCGGGGGTGGGGGAATTGGGGGTGTGACCTACAGAGATGTAAGGAAAATGGCTGCTCGGGCAAAGCAGCTGACAGAAGGAAGAAGAAGGGGGAATACAAGCCTCAGAGAGACAGCCTCTGAAGATATCACACAAAATGGCTCACACCTTTAATCCCAACACTTGGGAGGCAGAGGCAGGCAGATTTCTGAGTTCAAGGCCAGTCTGGTCTACAAAGTGAGTTCCAGGACAGCCAGGGCTATACAGAGAAACCCTATCTCAAACAAACAAACAAACAAACAACCACCTAACATCAGCCCCAGATGCAGCCTGAACTCAGGAACAGAGCAGAAAGATGTAGGTGCAAGACCCCGCAGCCCTGAGGATCAGCAACTCTCCTGCCAGGCAGCAGAGCCCAAGGTCCCCTGAGGGACTAGGACACCCCACATACCCCCACATACACACACAGCTAACACCCAGACAGCATGTGGATGCACCAGGAGAGTGAAGCTTGAAAAATGCAGCAGAGTGCAGGGCAACATTGAAACTTTGTTTCCGCTAAGCATCCCCTGGGGAACAGTTCCTCTTGATCCCTTCGTTCTGTGTGCCTGATGTTCACCTGTAAAATAGCTTCTGACTCATTTGCACTCTCCCAGGCGTCTCAGTGTATCCCAGCTCCTGGCCATGTGACATTTCTGCTACTTCCTTTCCTAAAACCCTGAGGATGCAATGAGAAGTTATGCCTTCCAAAGCACGGGGTGAGTAGCAGTAGATGTTGACAACTGTGGAAGGAAGGCTTGTTACAGAAGTCTCTCTGATCAATGCCCCAGTGGACACTAGTCCTGTTTCACCTGCTTCGTGTTCCCCGAGCCTGTATCACCTGGAGGCCAGAGCATTCTCTGGCCTGTCTGCTTCTCTGTGCTCTCCTCTCCTCTTGACACCACACAGCTCAAATGCAGCTTTTTATCAATTTAGTCTCGCTCTTTGTTCCCGAGGCTTAATTTAAATCTCTGATGACTAGAACACTTAATTGGCTTTTTAAGAAGGTAAACAAAAGGAAGGAGGTTTTCATCAGGCTGCACTAATGGACTTCACCAGCGGTGTGCTTGGTGGGAAAGCAGCGTCCTCCTCGTTCCTGGGTGGCTTGTGATGGAAAGATTAGGTCCCCTGTGTCATCTGTGGTACTGCACAGCTTGGCGTCTTACCAAAGAGCGTCCTGCTGGCAGCTGTGGCCTTGGGTCTTCTGACAAGTAGAGAAATGATGCAATCATTGCACAGGTTGACAGGCAGGAGATCGAGGGTCTGGCTTGTGACCAAATAGGAAATTCAGGGAATCCTGTTCTGTAGCCCCAGTCAAAGAGTCTTCAGAGGTCTGTGTGGCACAAATAGTTACCATTTCTGAAGTCACCAAAAACAAACACAAGCTGACTTCATGTTTCCCAAGGCCATTGGCAATGTGGAAATGTATAATCCCTTGGACTTCCTTGTCCTTGTGTGTGTGTCCTACAGTCTCCTTGCAAATAAACTCATTGACAAATACACAGGAAGCTTTCAGATAGTTTCAACAGCTGACTGATTATTTAATATGATACTTTTATACATGTGACCGGCCCTGAAGATTGCCTATTGGGTCACTCCAAAGGAAGGGGGCAGAAGAACACTATTTCAAAGTAACTTTGGACTTCACAGCACTCAAGCTGTGACAGTTGATAACAGTGGAGTTGGGATGGTGTCACGGATAGCTTTATGAGAAATCAGATTTTTCACTCATAAATATCTAGGGGTGCCGTAGTTTCTAGTTTTAAGCCTGGCTGTGTTGTAGTATAAGATAGATCATTGTAAGAAAACATCAAGCCTCACAAAAGCCTCCTGGCGTAAGTGACTCTGATGGGAACACCCGAGGACTAGGAGGGAGGGAGGGTGGCCCTGCTTACTTCCGTGGTGACGATGTGGGCTGTGCTAGGGCAGGGAGCTCTATCCCTGTAGGTTGTAGTTTTGCTTCCTGTGTTGTTTTGAGAAGCACTAACTGGCTCTGCTGAAACCTAAGACCGGGGCCTGTGATACCATGAGGACAGGGAAGGCCCTGTGTTCTCTTTCAGGACAGAGCCAGCTGTTTCTATTGGAAAACAAAGAACACTTGATAACCCCAAACCTAAGTGGGTGAGGTAAGGACGCAAAGACAGATGCATGCCAATTTCTTTATGGACCTTGAAGACTGATGGAGATGCAAGGTGATCATGCTAGTCAATGAGAGAAAACTAGACCATCCTCCACAAGGGGGAAAGGGCTCTGGTGTGGTCCAGATTCATAGAAATACAATAATTCCTCCCCAGAAACAGTGGCACATATGCACAGGAGGACATTCCTGAGTAGCACACTGAGGGCCTGGGGCGGTACCTATGCATACCCTTCTATTTTCCATGTATGTACACCTAGGGACACCCTTCAGCAGTCAAACAACGAAGGTAACGTGCCAAGCGAAGGCCTTAAATTGACATTTTTCAAAAGATTTATTTATTTATTATGGTAAGTACACTGTAGCTATCTTCAGACACTCCAGAAGAGGGTGTCAGATCTCGTTACAGATGGTTATGAGCCACCATGTGGTTGCTGGGATTTGAACTCGGACCTTTGGAAGAGCAGTCAGTGCTCTTAACCACTGAGCCATCTCTCCAGCCCAATGAGCATTTTCTATGAACACTTCTTAAGCCCTGGGAGTTCAGAAAACGGACATCAGCTATATGAAGATGGAAGCCATAAAAAAGGAAAGCAGGCTGGTCAGATGGCTTAGGGGTTAAAAGGACTTACTGCTCCTCTAGAAGACCCGAGCTCAGCTCCCAGAACAACTGAGGAGTCATCTGGACAGTGTTCTATAATCTACCCTGCCTGTTATGGCCGCTGGTCCATGTCTTAGTCAGGGTTCTATTGCTGTGAAGCGACACAATGACCAAAGCAACTCTTCTTAGATAGGCAAACATGTCATTAGGGCTGGCTTACAGTGTCAGAGCTTTAGTCCATTATCATCACAGTAAGAAGCATAGCAACGTGCAAGCAAACATGGTGCTGGAGAAGGAGCTGAGAGTTCTACATCTGACCCAAAGGCAACCAGAAGGAAACTCTCATCTGCACTGGGCAGAGCCTGAGCGTAGAAGGGGACCTGAAAGCCCACCCCTACAGTGACACACTTCCTCTAACAAGGCCACACCTCTTAATAGTTCCACTCCTCATTGGCCAAGCATTCAAACACATAAGTCGGGGGGGGGGGGGGGGCAAACCTGTTCAAACCAGTCCACATTAGGCATATCTTCACACCAAGGTACCAGCTGATGTGCAGCAGTACCAGGGTCCTTGCCCATAGCAGAGTGGGTTGGAACACAGCATCTCTGAGGGATTTCAATGATGTCATCCTATGACCCTGCTTCCATGATGTACCTTAACCACATGACTCCAGGGTGAGACCACCGAAGCCAGTGGATATCCACTCAGCTTGTGTTGGCTGAATGTCAGGGATGGAGACAAACACACAGTTGAACTGTGTCTCCCCAAACCCAGGACCTCAGAAAGTTACTGCATTTGACAGCAGAGGCTCTGGAGAGTTGAGTAAGTTGAAATGAGGCCTTCGGGAGGACCAGCTGTGGCTGATGTCCTTATAAAGCGCCCACATGGGACAACGTCACACACAGAGCGATGAATGTGAAGACATACGGAGCTGATGGCATCTGCTAACCAAGGAGAGGCTTCCTGGAAAACTGACCCTAAGACATGTTGACCTTGGATCTCCAGCTCCATGGCTTGAGACATCTTTCCCACAAGCACCCAGACTGGGATGCTTTGTCCAAGTGCCCTAGGAAACTGATGTGGGCATTTGGAGGGGGCAGCTAAGATAGGACCTAAGGCTGCTATTACCAGGCTCCCCTAGTTAGCCAGAGGTTGTTGGGGTTTTTTGTTTTGTTTTGTTTTTCTCACAGAACTGATGCTTTCAGCCCTCAGCGTCCCCACCACTGGCTCCCAGCTCTGCAGCCTTTCAGCTGAGCCCCAGCCAAGTCGGCCAGGTCTGCAGGAATCAAAACACTAAGCACAGCCCCACACAATAGTGACATTTACTTCCCTCATACTCAGTCTCAGAGTCTCCCACCACTAGAGGAACGTATTAGTCAGAGTCCTTTGAAAGCTGATGCCATGTGGGCCTGGAACTCTCAGAACAAGGCATGATTGTGCTCTCAGAGACAGCAGTCCCCCATGCCTGCAAGCCCACACCTACCTGCCTGCAGTCAGGAACAGACCTCATGAGCTCTCAGGGCTATTGCAAGGAAGTGTGGCTGACTCTCTCAGTCTTGTTTAATCAGCACACAGTGCCACACGGCTCTCCCTCCAGATCCTGCTATTTCCTGCAGCCATGGCTGAGGGTTGAAGCTTTGAGATGCTCAGGACCTGGTTTTGTGCTAGGGAAAACACATGACCTCTTTCTCCAAAATCCACTCTACCAAGGTCAAAAGGAAAACGCTTGTAACATGCTGAAGAGCAAGAACCAGGGTTCTCTCTGCCCACAGATCCTCCAAGAGGACTCCTACCCACACACCCCGACAGTCAACACCCCCTGCTTCATTTTCCAGTTGCTGCTAAAGAGTGTGTGCTGGACTATCCCGTACCACAGGTCTATGTACGGATTCTGTGGTGATGTCAGAAATCATCCCTGGGTGCTGACAGTCCTTTTTCTGGGTGTCTCCCATGGACACATAGCAAACAGTCCAAGAGTCAGCACATGTCCAGAGATCAAGTCTAGAGAAGCCATTGTAGATGGCTCACGTGCAAATGAGAACACCACCATGATGCTGGTTCTCAGGGCCCTGAGACAAAGACCTTACTTACCAGAAGGGAAGGCAGATGGTAACAAACGGAAAGACCCCATGTTTACATCAATATGGGCAGAGATCAACAAGAAGTGACAGAAGTAACCATTTAAGAAGGAGATCCGGTAACAATGTAACCATTTAAGGAGAAGATCCAGTAACAATGTAGCAAGCAGACCATGTAGCAAAATGATGGGACTTCATCAAAGGAAGACTCAAAAAGCAGATGCAGAAACAGCAGAAAAGGGGTTATCTTTGAAGTGTCTGCCACTCAAGCATGAGGCCCTAAGTTCACAACCCACGTTAAAAAAAAGAAAAAGAAAAGCCAGCGATGGTGGCTCCTATCTGTAATTCCATCACCAAGGAGGTAGATGTGGAAGGACCCACGAGTCTTACTGATCAGTCAGTGTTGTCCATCCCTGACCTCCAAATTCCATGAGGATACTCTGACTGAAAAAGTAAGGTGGAGAATGATTGAGACAGCAGACCTAGGCTCCCTACAGGGATACATGTAAACATCTCTGTCTCTGTCCCTGTCGCTGTCGCTGTCTATCCACCCCCTCTTGCCTCTTACACACACACACACACACACACACACACACACACACCTCACAAATGGGCTTAGGGCTAGCATGTAATCAGTAAGCACATCTCCAAGACTGACAACTTGAGATCTGTCTCAGAACTAACTCCTTCAACGTGTTCTCTGACCTTACACACACACACACACACACACACACACATCAAATAAATAAAACTTTTAAATGTATGTGTTTAACAGAGATGAAATAACTGAGCTAACAGGATGGATCAGAAGCTGGGTCTATCATTCATAAACAGGCGCAGAGCATTAGTGCATAGCATGCAAGCACGGCCATACTGACAGAAGAAAATTCACTGTCCCCCTCTCAGTGCCCCCTCCAAGTTCCTTCCCTTATCTGAGAGAATGGAACTCCCCCTCCTGGCTACCCCTTCCCCCCCCGCCCCCCCGCACTTCAAGTCTCTTTAAAGCTAGGTGCTTCTTCTCCTACTGAGGCAAAACAGCTGAATTAGAGGAACAGATTCTACAGACAGGCAAAGCTTTAGGGACAGCTCCTGCTCCAGTTGTTGGAGACTCAGATAAAGGCCAAGCAGCACATCTCATATATATGCGGGAGTCGGGGGGAGCTAGGTCCAGCCTGCGTATGTTCTTTGGTTGTTGATCCAGACTCTGAGAACCCCAAGAGTCCAGGTTAGTTGACTCTTGGTCTTTCTGCAGAGTTTCTATCTCCTTCAGGGCCCTCAATCCTTCTCCCAACTCTTTCATAAAACTCTGGCTAATGTTTGGTTGTGGTCTCTGCATCTGTCTGAGTCAGCTGCTGGAAGGAGCCTCTCAGAGGACAGCCATGCTAGGCTCCTGTCTGCAAGGATGCTCCTGTTCTTTATAAAAGGGAGCCAATCTAAAACATGAGTTCTGGTACTGGCTACTCAACAGAACCGTGAACTTCTTGGGTAATGTAAGAATCTCACTAAACTCCTAGAGTGTTCATCCCTCCTTTAAAAAGAAAAAGGTAGATACCATGTGACTCTTCAATGACAACTTGACTGGATCAACACCAGACTTGGTATTCCTTATTTGTGATGAACTTAACATTTACATAGACAGTCCGATGTAAAGCATAGAGCCTCACTAATGTGGTGAAGGGTCTGACCAGGCAGAGACTGGCCATCCCCCAGAAGAGGAAGTGTTGTTGCCTGACGGCCTTCAGCTGAGTCACCCACCTCTTCCTGCCACTGAGCTTGAACGACACAATCAGCTCTCTGGGAGCTCAGGCTTTTAAGATGCCAAAGGTGTTCCTGGGTCTGCATGTCACTCATCTGGACATCCGACCTCTCAGTCTCCACAGTCACGAAATCCAACTCTTTATAAGATGGGTGGTTGGGACTCATCACTCAGACGGCAGTTCTGTGATGTGATTTACATGTGTGTGCTGGTAAAGACCAGAGATTAACCAAGGCATAGCTTCAGGATGCTTTGGAGTATGTGTATATGAGTGTGTTTTGTGTGTGTGTGTGTGTGTGTGTGTGTGTGTGTGTGTGTGTGTGTTTTCCATTGCATATGTGTGGTATGTGCATGCATGTGCAGGCCACCATTCTGCTTTCTCTTTGAGATAGCATCTCTCACTGGCCTGAAACTCGCCAAGTTTGTTTGATAGGATAGCTGGCCAGCAAGCCCAGGGCCTGGCTCCCCTCAGAGCTGGCAAGCCCAGGGGTTGGCACAGCTCACCCAGAGCTGGGATTATAAGCACATACCACCACTCCCAGATCTCTTCCATTGATTCTAGAAACTGAATTCAGGTCTTCATGCTAGTGTGGTATGTCCTTTATAACTGAGCCCCCAACCCCTTCTTTGTGTATTTTTCTCTCCAAGATCATGAGCACCACCCAGATACTGTATTAGAGGGACATCTGCCAGATACGTGACCCAGAGGAGCCAAGTGCACCAGTCCTTGGTTTGCATATTTTCACAGAAACTGAGTCTTACCCCATACTTCCCTCTCCTCCAATAAAATAAGCAAATACACATTTTGTGGTGGCAGGACTGTAGAGAAAATGGTAAGAATTCAAAACCAAACCCTTTCCATCCCAGTATGCAACAGTACAAGCTCCCACCCAAGCTGCCTGTGCAATGGCCCGCAGTGCAGACACAGACCCGGGTGCTGTCGGCTCTCGCCTATGCAGCTTGTGATTTCCTACTAGAGTGAAGACATAGCAGTGGAAGAAAATTCTCCCAATGTCTCTTCAGTAACTCTTCCAGAAGAGTCTAAAAAGCTCAGGGACCAATGTTCCTATCTGCACTCTGAAAATAGAGACAACGGGTGATGGGGAGTTGTTCTAGGAAAGACTATGGTAGAATGTAGTGACCTCCGTTTTCTCTGACTGACACCAGCTATATCTGAGCCAGGATAACAATGTCAGGGCATTTAGCTAAGTTCATAGTCAGGACCTGCAAACTCAGTGCTCTCTCGCTCTCTCTCTCTCTCTCTCTCTCTCTCTCCCTCTCTCCCTCTCTCCCTCTCTCCCTCTCTCCCTCTCTCCCTCTCTCCCTCTCTCCCTCTCTCCCTCTCTCCCTCCCTCCCCTCCTCCTCTTCCTCCTCCTCCTTCTTCTTCCTCTCTCTCTCTCTCTGTTTCTGTCTCTCTTTCTCTGTCTCTGTCTGTCTGTTTGCCTCTCCCTCCCTGCCTCCCTCCCTCTCCTTAGTCATACTACATTTTAATGTCTCTATTTTATCCACCAACCCTGTGCCACCCTCATCCATTGGTCACCATGAGGATGCAATCCTCATTGGACAGCTGTACTCTCCTGTCTGCCTATGTCAACGATGTCAACGGTGGCTTGGACTGGCTCCTCCCAGTGGCACCAGGGCAGACAGGTCCACAGAATATCAGGGATAAGTAAGGTTTGTTTAAGGCGAAGTTTGATGCTGAGATTAATCTATTTAGTGTGGATATAGATGTTATGTTATGAGGTCCACTTAATGTCTCCAGGCACCACGGAATCTTATTTTCGGTTTCTACGGAAGGCAGGCGTAAGGAAATGAGCTAGCATAGCCTGCCTGCTAAGAACAACCGTAAGCATTGTGTAAAGGCAGGGCACCGGCTCTCTCTGTAGAACTCTTTGACTGTGGCATCTTCTCACAGGGTGGTTATGGATTACCACACGTACCCCTGTAAGATGGCTCAGTGCATAAAGGCAGCTGCCACCAGGTCCAAGGACCTGAGCTTAATCACTGGGATTTACATGGTGGAGGGAAAAAAACCAACTCCCTAAAGCTGTCCTCTGACCTCCACATGTATGTCATGGCATGTACACACACACACACATACACACACAGGCATACTCACACACACCACACACACATATACACACCACACACATATACCACACACACACCACACATACATCATATACACACACATGCACACATACACACACCACACACACATACATACACACACACACATACCACACACACATACCACACACACACCACACACACACACCACACACACATACCACACACACATACCACACACACACACCACACACACACACCACACACACACACCACACACACATACCACACACACACACCACACACATACACACACACACCACACACACATACACACACCGCACACACATACATACACACACACACATACCACACACACATACCACACACACACCACACACACACACCACACACACACACCACACACACATACCACACACACACACCACACACATACACACACGCACCACACACTTCATACATACAGTAGTAATAAATAACATGCTTTTCTTTAGCAGCACACTGGAGCATCTTTCAGCCTGTAAGGTCAGTGTCTCCCAACCGTGAGCAGGCTCCGTTCTCTGCACTGCTTTACAGTTTGCTTTACAGTTTGTTTTGTTTTGTTTTGTTTTGTTTTTCTTTTTCCAGTGGAGCGCAGTCATCTCTGCAGGGCTGGAAACGTATCCACCAATTTGCTCTTTTTAACTTGGAGAACAGAGACTCCTGTGTGTGAGTCTCTGTACATAGTTCATGTGACCATTGTTCTGTGGGTAGACCTGTTCTTCCATGTTCTGTGAACCCATGGCTGGATCTTTGCATGCTACGTGTCCTGGAATAAATACCTGGAAAAGGAGAACCAGAAAGACAAGGCTGCTTTCAGCCCCTCACACTTGGGAGTCATAGGACACATTTTCAGAAATGCTCAAATAAGCCACATACTCACACTATGAGCTGTGACGCGACCCCTCAGGGGAACATCTTGCTTAAAGCTGGTGTCTGGGTCCCTCCCAGACTGCTAACTCAGTGAGTCCAGGCTGGGCCTCCTTGTATCTCTGACCAGATGCTGCAGGTTGGGCTGCCACATTTGGGGAATACTTCAGTCAGACCGTAGCAATGCCTTCAGAGAGCAGGTATCAGCCTGACCTCTGGAGCTGCAAGGAACTGGGGTTTGGGGGTCAGGTCACCTGGCCTACCCTTGCCAAGTAAATAAGAAGATAAGCCCCTCAAGAGGAGTTTCCCAGACCATTGCCCACTGGAAACCCTTCCTCAAGTTGTTGACACTCATTTGTCCTCCTCAGAGAATGACCCAGTGCCTCAGAGCCTCCCACACCCCTTCAGCATGTCCCCCACTCCTGGTCCAGCCTACCTTTTTCATGGTGCCTAAGACATGACAGCTGCTGCCATCCCCAAAGTCTCAGCCCTCCAATACACATGTCATTTTAATATAATCTTGCCCAATGATATGAAGAAGATATGAATGGGAAGTCCACAGAGGACCCGTGAACCTGTGAACTTGGTGCCTTGATGTTATCAGGCAGGCAGGCCAAGCGTCCCTGTGCAATCAGCCCCTGCTGCGATCTGGGGTATCTCTGTCTTAGATGTGACATTTTAAACTACAGGACAGGATCCCCAGGGTAGGAAGGATATGCAATATTGTCCACCCTCTCAGAACTAGGAGCAGAAAGAATACAAAATGCCATGCACTCTCCTCGGGACACAGTCTGTGTGGCATTTACTCCCTCATGTGACACAGGAGCCAAAGGTCTGAGTCATCTGAGCTCCAGGCCCATATGCAGGATTGGGGAACGCTCTCTGCTCCTTTTTTAAGATCTAACCTTTGAGTCCTTGGGGTTCTTGGTTTGGTCTCCTCACTTAGCAAGCAGTGCACCCATCCATTAGAAGTCACACAGCTGCACAAACCTCCAGGGACTGTGGCGCACAGGGTCTCCTTTATCCTGGAAAATAGACATGTCTTAACTCTCTGTTTCTCAGGAAGAGGCGAGGCTTGGAACAAGTCTAGTTAGCCAACAGTAGGATATCATTCCGGGGGTCTTTCTAACTAGGTGGAGCCTCACAGTCATGACCATAGTTCAAAGGTGCAGGGAGTGAGGTTCAATTATCTTCGGTGGCTTTTCTGGGGACTCTGAAAAATTCCCAGGGACCCAGGCCTTTCTGCTGCTTGGTTGCATTGTCTTGCATTCTGCATGGCTGCGAGTGTGTAAGGCCCAGTAAGGAGCAGCTAAGATTCTTGCTGTGTGTTGTGCAGCAATGGTGAGAGTCTGTGAGGATCTGTGGGCTGGGATGGCTGTGGATACAGAAGACAGGTCCTCCTCAGGTTCAAGGGGGCAAATAACAGGCCTAAGGCAGGGTGAACTCACTTACTAATGTGGAGAGTGACAGAGCTGGGATTCCTGGCTCACTCCATCTTCAGAGCTACTTTACAGTTCTGGGATGGTTTGTCAAGAGGAGAGATGGCTCCTGCTGGAACCGTGGAACCAACTGCAGAACATCTGGTCTGTGAGAGAATGGTGGGTCCTGCCCAAACCCATCTTTAGAGTCATTCTATATCCTAGAAGGAATATAGAGTCTGAGGGCCTGCGCTGAGCAGACCCTAAAGTAGGGCGCACAGGCCTGAGCAGTAAAATGAAGCAGAGGCAAGGGTACCCCAAGCTGAGCTTCCAATAAGCTTGGGAACAGCAGAAGATGGCGGGAGAGTAGTCCTGCCTGAGGTTTATGTCTTTACAGCTGTCGTTTATTGAGAGGAAACTGAGCAGTGTTTAGTAATAGTCTTAGGGAGCACAAAACCCTCACAGCCTTGCAAAGGAAACATTGCTGGGTGAATTACAGCACCAAAACGGCATGTTCAAGTCGACAGCAGCTCAGATGTCACCTCACAAGGACATCCGTCTCTGCAGCTATGACAACTTAGAACAAAATGAGATTTTGATGGCCTAGCCAGAACCCTGATCCATCTAAAGAGAGAGTGGGGTGGGCACACACAGAGAAGAAGTAACATGGACCATGGGGCTAGGACCAGGGTACCACAACTGGATCCACAAATGCTAGAAGCAGGAGCTGCCTTCCCTAGAGCTGCAGCATTACCTTGCCTGCACACATCGACAAGCAGAACTAGAAAAGAATAAACTCCCTCGGTTCTGCGCCCTTCATTTTCCAGGTAAGCACAGTGAGGTCAGAGCTGGATACTCGGCAGGGAGCTGCAAGGGGACCAGAGGCCAAGGAGCACTCTGTACAGCTTCACGGTGGTTCTGCTCAATGCCCCTCTTTGAGGTTCTCTATCCAACCTGCAATGGGAGTCACTTTCTGCAGGACCAACAGCCCCTCCAAGGAACAGCTGAGAGGAGAGGCACAGGAGACTCCCAGGCTGCTGAGCCTCTGGTCGCATGCTGCTGGCAGCCGTGGGCTCACGTAGTGCCAAGTGCTCGATTGAGTGGTTGGCATGCCTGGCATCCTGGTTACTCTCTGTGGACGCGGGTGAGTCACAGAGAGAGCGTCACTGCTGCTCACGTCAGGGCCACACCAAGGCATCAGACCCAGGGACACAGGAGCTCCTAATATAGACACATGCAAGTCATTCTTGTCAGCAACTCAGGCCGGGGATCACCCTGGGAAATCATGTGCACTCCCTTGTCACCCACCTAGCGTGCCAAGGTGTCCTTTACAGGACACCACAGAAACCAAAGAGGGCACCGTGGCAGGGAGCCCAGGGCTGTCTTTTCCTATAACTGTAGCCAAAGAACATGGGTGGGGGTGGGGAGCAGAGTCAGGGGCTGGCACTGTGGTGGGGGGGGTGTGGGGTGTGGGTGCTGGTGTTTGTTCTCATGCTTGTGTGTGTGTGTGTTTCTGTGTGTGTGTGTTTCTGTGTGTGTGTGTGTGTGTGAGCATGTTTGTGTGCTCGCATGTGTGTACACTCGATTATGCTTATGGGGGGAACCCATGTGGTGGTCAGCTGCTGGCTGCTCAACAGAAACCACAAGGAAAGCAGGAATGGGCCAACCAGGAGATGACCTGACCTTTCTGCTCAGGTTCAGGGCTGGTATACTTCTGGAGAGTGTCTCAGGCTGTGCCGCTTTGTGTGGAGTGTGCTGCCCCCTAGAGGACCAGCAGCCAGAGCACTTCAGAAATAGAACGAACCCCGGCTGCCCTTGGGTGATTTGAGGCTCTAGAGTTCAACAAGGAAGGGTAGATGGGGTGCAGTGCAGAGGATGCAGTTCCAGGGGAGACTGGGGTACAGTGGTAGCTTTAGGGTACAGGGAAATGGGTGGGGTGTAAGAATGGAAGAAGGAGCACAGGAAGGGGGATGGCGTGCGGGGGGGGGAAGATGGGGTGCATAAAGGATGGGGTTCAGGGAGAAGGATGAAGACTAGGAGATTATGTGGTGTGGGATTATGGGGTGCTGGAGGACAATTGGGTTCAGTGAGCAATGGGGTACAGGAAGAGGATGGGTGCTGGGCTGGAGGCAGGTTCTGTCCCACAGTGGAAAGAGGCAATAGTACCTTGACTCTGCACACACAACTGAGATGCCCCTCTGTGCCATTCAGCCCAAGCTACCACTTTCTGGCCTCTAACTCCAGGTGCTTTCTGGCTCTGTATGTTAAGAGACTTGAGTGGTCCGTCCCCTGATCACTGGGAACTTCACTGGGGGTGGGTTTACCTCTGTGTTGTAAGTAGTCTTGACTAACAGAGCACATGACGAATTGAAGGTAAATCCCCTTTTGTGGCATTTCCTCCAGTGATGTAGCTATAGCTGTTGGGTCAGATGTGGCTCTTGACCTACCAAGAAGAGCAGCCACTCCGGGGCTGCCGGGGACTAGGAAATGGATTTTCCATTGGGGCTTCCAGAGGGAACCATCCTTTAATAATGATTGGCTCAGCCTAGAGAGACCCTCGCCAAACATCTGACCTCCAAAAAGTGATGGTTCTCATTAGGAAGATAGCAATCATTCGTGGTTCATTAGTGCAAAGAGGTATCCAGGGAGACGTCTTCAGTCCACACTTCTGGGAGTGAAGAGGCTTGTAGACAGGAGAGAGACATGGGGAATGAAAGACAGACCGTAGGTGCCAGCATTAGTTATCAGTAATTGCAGAGGTGTGCCCAGCTAAAGTCCTGCCAGCTTATCTCCTATGACGGCATCAAGGACTGTCTGGGCACGTGTGCCTGCAGTCATGCGTCCAATTAGCCAGTGATCCCTTGTTTGGATATTCTTGGAGGAGGAAAGGGTTTAGTTTTCCCTTATAATTGTAGTTCATTACAAAGGGAAGCAAGGGCAGGAACTCAAGGCAGAAAGTGAAGCCATAGAGAAATACTGCTCATTGGCTGGCTCTCCATAGCCTGCTCAGCCCACTTTAACAAAACAAACAAACAAACAAAACCAGCCCAGGGTTGGCACTTACCCTCAGCGAGCTAGGCTCTCCCACTTGTATCATTAATTAGTAGATCGCCCCACAGGCGATCTGATGGGGGTGTTTTATCAATTGAAGTTGACATGATGACCTTCATGGTGACCCCAGCTTGTGACAAATTGACAGAGAACTAACCAGCACAAATGGATTACAATAACTAAAGGGGAGACGTGGAAGCAAGAGGAGAGGCTGCTGGCCAGAAGAGGGGGGTCGTTAGGAATGGAAGGGGTATCGAGGAATGAACACTTTTAAGTATTTCACAAATGTGTCTAGTATTATTTTAAAAGCAATTTTTAAATGAAAAACGGACAAACAAGAAAAGAAAAGCAGAGGCAATTCGCTATGGGATGGAGACCTACAGGTTAACGAATTGAACAGAGGCCTGCGTGCCTTTAAGTGGCTTTTCCTTTGAGCACCCCTACACTCTTTCTGGGAGAAGAAACTAGGCATGACAAAAGCTGAGAGACCCAGAAGTATTCATGTCAGCCATCTTTATGACATAAGATAGACATGACTTTCAATACATCTCAATTCCCAGAGCGAGGCATACGTAACCCCCACCCACCCACCGCAACGCATCGGCCATCTTTCTTTCTTGTGCTAGGACCTTGAAGTGAGCATGCTCAGTAGTGTGCATCTCAAACTGAGCAGGCTCGGGAATGTGCCCGCCGCAAACCGTTTTCCAAGAGGAGTTGTTGTCAGCTCCAAAAGTTTCCAATCTTCCTTTGTTGGGAAGGAGACTGCTTTGGCAATGACGCCGTTGCTCTCTTTCCTTGGTGTGTGTGGGGGGGGGGGGGGGAGGAGAGAGGAATGAATCTTCTCACCATGACTTCTGGGATAAGCTTGGTTTGGCTTTGCCCTCCCCAAGAGGAAAACCCATCGGTTTAGGTATAAATGCAGCATGCATAGCACGCATCTTGTGCAAGCTTTTCTCCAGGAATAGCAAGAGGAAAGAATAAAAGCGTGTGATTTTTATCTCCTTTTATGTGCATTCAAAAATACCAGAAGCCCATGAACAATTAATCAGATATTTCCTGGGGCAGCGTGGAAGAAGCTCGTGGAGGAGGTGGGTAAATATGGAAGAGGGGGGTGTTTTCACAATGTTCCTTTTTGATGTATTTTTGAATCCTGTGAATATGTTACCTATTCAAAAATTTTTATTAATTTTTTTAAATAACAGGTTGAACAAGTTTTTCTAGGCCATACCCCATGAATTCCAGACCTTGAGCTGACACGCTCTGAGATAGGCCTCTGCTGATTTCCCCACTGCCCCATTCCTGCCCTTTGGATGCACCGCAGCAAAAGAATTGTAGGTAGTAGAAGCTAGTGTCCATAGAGGGCACGTCAGAACCTCTCTGCGCTGTTGCAAAGGCCACCGCTCCACTGTCATGCCTACTCCCTGGAGGAGTAGACATAGGCATAGAGGTAGAGTGAAGCTGAATCTGGGTTGAGATAAGAGTCAGCCAGGCAGAGGATTGGGCGCGCTAAATGGCCTGTTAACATCCTAAGGTTGCTGTGGCAACACAGCACAAGTCGGGATTTCCTCCAGAAATCTACTCTTTACTGTCTGGGGACTGGAAGCATCAACAGAAATGTACGTACCCAGTCTGCGGAAGGTGGGACCTCTCTTAGCTCATCTGGTTTCTCATTGCTGCAGACCCCTCTGCCTGGGCCCTCTGGCTTGCAGGATATGATTCTCTGGAGGACACTCCATCTTCACAGTTTTCCATGCACGGCTGGCTCCACATGAGGTCTCTTCCCATAGACATCAATACTGTTGGGTTCAGAGCCCACCCTGTTCTGTCATGAGCTCTGTATAACTCTATCTGCAATGACCAGAGAAGGTCACTGTCCTGGTTCATTTTTGTTGCTGTGATAAAAAAAAAAATACTCTGAAAAAAGCAAGCAATGCAAAATAATACTAATAATAATAAAGTTGGGGGGATTTAGTTTAGAGTTCCAGGCTACAGTGCATCCCTTTCTTTGTACAGAAGCTTAGATAACAGGAATGTGAGAGAATTAGTCAGATTCATGGTCAAGGTCAGAAGAAGTAAATACATGTGTGTCTGCTGTGTTCACTGTCCACACAGTCTAGGACTTTCTGAGTAGAGAATGATGTCACCCACAGCAGTTAACAATCAAGACAGTCCCTCATAGGCATGTCCACAGGTTAATCAGATCTAAAATGTCTCCAGGTGACCCCAGTTGTGTCCGGTTGATAGGAGTAACCATTGAAGGTACATCCATAGGTGGGAGAGTCGGGAACATGTCTCTTCGGAGGGCACAGCAGAACACGTGACAAAGTGTAGCCTGGAAGTGTGGTCAGCTGGACTGAGTTACTGAGCTGTGTCTCACTGTCCTGCAATGCTGATTTTAAGGAACACAGACAAGGAATGAAGTGTCTGTCCGGGTGCCTCCTCTCAAGCAAGCAATTGGTGAAATAAAGATCTCAATTGCCTCCCATAAAAGTTGGTGAGACAACTGATATGTAACTAACCAACTCAACTCAAATCACCTGGTCACCACAGGCTAAGCCAAGAAGGCATGGTACAGATACACCTAGACACACCCAGACATGGTGGAATGGTCGAACAAATAGTCTTCCGCTGGAGCTGTCTGGATCTTGAAAGATTGTGTTGCCCAAGAAACTCAAAAGCAATTCATAAAATGCCCTGGGACCTGCAGCTAAGCAGGGAGCTACGTATGGGCCCCATCGTCATAAGACAGCAACTCTGCTTTTAGGGAAATAAAGAACTGTTTACTGCGAGCCAAATATGAGTGACTATGCCCTCAGAACACAGATTCGGGTTACCCTGAATGACAGGATCCACCATAGAAAAAGTGATAAAGGACTTTGAGAGCCACAAGGGAAAATGTCATGTCAATACATTGTCCATTTACATTGGTAGGAGCATCAGTTAGGTGTGTGACAGTGGACTGGAAAAGTATCTTTTGTAGGCTTCAGGAGCACTTGGTGGCATTAGCTTCAGGATTGGTGGAAGCTGGAGGTCAGCTTATCTAATAGGCACATTCCAAGGAGTTGATCAGCACTTCATGAGGATGTTAGGTAGGTGAGTTGCCATTAAAGAGAGCCCTGTGTGGTTTGGACTTGGCACCTGCAGCTTTCCATAGCTTATGGTCGTGACATTCCTGTTGGCCAAGGTCAATTCATCTCTGGAATCTATCACACACAGATGCACATTCCTTAGTTAACCCCTGGGCTCAGTCCTGTGAGCTCACCATTGGGTTTTAGAAAGGCCTTAAACACTTTAAGTTTTAAAGTGGAAGTTGCAGGAGCCTAAGCTCAAAGGCTGGGTTAGCTGGTCTTTACTTTGTTCTTCTCCACAAAACATTCTCCAATGACCTGTGGGACATGAGACCTCTGCTTTTCTGACAAAGGTCAAAGGAGCAAGAAAGGTGAAAGGAGACACTTAGTGCCCCTAAGTTCCTGGAGATCAGGGCTTGGTGGGTTCTGTGTACACGCAGCCAAAGAGGATGTAAACTCTTGAAGCAGCATATCAGACCCTCAGTTCTCTGCAACGGGAGGAACACACACACACACACACACACACACACACACACACGAAGACATGACTATGCATGCTTGTGTTTCATCAGAATAAAACCAGAACACCCCTGGCTACTGTAGCCATAATTAACCTGCTAGAGTCCCCTCACTACAACAGTGATGGGAGGATAAAATTGAGTTTCCTTCACACTAAAGACTGCAGTGTTGGCCACCCATGCTATCACTGTGTGTATCTTTACAGTGCCCCACTATCCAACTTTACAAACCTAGGAAGTATAAAGACAGCTGTCTTCTCCAGATGTGTGCCCAGGTCCCATGTAAGCTGGACAAGCTTTGTTCTTGGACCTACAAGCAAAAGTTTGGGGTCATCGACGGATACATGATCACTATGTCTCTGTCTCTCTCTCAGATCTAACCAGGATCTAGAACAGTCCTCATGATCCAAAGAAATCCTTCAATTCTGGACATAAAAATGATTTACCATGTCCCTGCAAACAAAGATAGCAGCTACTACCTCAGCCAGAATCACAGTCAGCCCCAAATCTTCACTGACCTCTTCTGCTTAGTCACTTTGACAACTTAGCACAGACGTCATGTACCGTGTGTCAATTTCACATGAGCTGTTCTTATCACAGAGAAAGGAGTCTTCATGAGATCCAGCTGTAAGGCATTTTCTAAATTAGTGATCAAGGGCCCATTGTGGGTGGTGCAACCCCTGGGCTAGTAGTCTTGGGTTCTATAAGAAAGCAAGCTGAGCAAGCCAGGGGAAGCAAGCCAATAAGCAGCATTCCTCCATGGCTTCTGCCTCCACTCGTGCCTCCAGGTTCCTGGCCTGTGTGAGTTCCAGTCCTGACTTCCTTTGGTGGTGAACAGCAGTGTGGAAGTGTAAGCTGAATAAACCCTTTCCTCCCCAACTTGCTTCTTGGCCGTGATGTTTTGTGCAGGAATAGAAACTCTGACTAAGATATATCACAACAAAAGTTATATGGGAGCGCTAATATTTGGTTTTCTTTCTTTCTTTCTTTCTGCTCTCCAGTTAACACCAGCAAGGCCTTTTAGGCTGGCAATGGGTGACACGCTCAGGCCTGTCATGACTGGGACTCCTGTTCACATGCAGAGGTCAAAGCTAGACCAACAGTTTGGCTTTCATTTCCCATTTTTCCAGATAAGCTCCCACCCCCAACCACACTACCACCCAGGGGACAAAAGGCACTGCACACAGGAAGTAGCCCTTCCTGTAGCTGGACAGCTCTTCAACCTCTCTCTTGGAGGGAACCTAATTTTCCAAGACTCCCCGCCCAGGTACAGTCTTCCCCAGAGCACTTGTGTCCATCCAGACAGCCGTATGACAACAGAAACCTAACAGGACACCGTTTTGTCTTGCAATAAGACCACAACATATTCATAGGTATCACTCCAAGGAATGCAGTTATCTGATCAGTCTTGGTAGCCCTAAAACTGTGGGTGGATGTGTCAGCGCCAGAGTCTGTCTTTCTGAATCTTGGTCCATCAGTCAGAACACAGACAGCTCCCAATATCCTCCAGGAGCTGGGATGTACAGAATCAGCTTGGAGCCAATGGTGGAGACCCTGAGCTGGGAGATGGGCCGGTGCAGGAAGTTTTTTAAACGAGTTCCTGCCCAGTAACAAACAAAGTAACAGAGAGGAAGTCCAGCCCTGCTTATCTCAGAGTGAGGAAGAGAAGATGAGCAGAGGCCAGCAAGCACAACAGGAGAGTCCCAGTCCTGGGAATGCTCCCGTGGCCACTGACAAACCACAGTGTCTCATCCTGAGCACGCAGGGACATCGCTTCACCTCTCAGCAGAAGCACGTTAGTGGACACGGTCACTTTTCATGCTTGTAGGAATTAAAGGAGGCGAGATGCAGCAGGCACCTGACAGCTAGACCTGAGTGAGACTTTCCTTCCCTTACCAACATGGAGGGCCGAGTCACTCATAGCCTTACGAAGCACAGTCAGAAGAAATCCAAGCTGCTTTCTGAAGCTAACTTCAGTGGAATCCTCTGAGCTCTGGTCCAGCTCCCACGGAGGGTGGTGTGAGCATGCGATCCCCTACATTGTGAGAAGGGGCCATTCTGTGAGATGAAGACTCCTCAAGGTCGTTACAACAAGAAGGCTAAATGACTCTCCTGGGTGGCTGCCTTTCAGAGGATGAATACCCACCAATTCCTTCCAGATAATCAGACCAGCGTGTCTCAGCTGCAAAGTACCATGGCTTCCAGTGTCCTGTTCTCCCTACAAGCAGACATTAGGATGGGACCCCTCTCTCCCCTGACACCTGACCCATCCTTGCCGGAAGACATGGCCTCTTGTAAGGAAATGAACTTGCCAAGGCATAGACTGACTTTCTGCAACAATGAACATGCATGTAAAGTGTGGGCTGGACTGTTCCCCCCCCCTCAGTTTCACACAGACATTGCAGCAGTCATAGCATGCAGTCAGGGCCCACATGCCTGCCTTCCATCTTTCATGTAGATGTGCCACCTTTGATTCAACCCCTGTTTAAATCAAAACCTCTTGACCTTTCGCTTAAATAAAAGGCAATTGCCGGGCTGTCGCATTATGAATAACAAATAGGACCGTTATTTAAGAGGCTGCGCATTCTAAGGAGCTGGGAGGCCATTTTTGGGAAATCTATGGCAGAGGATAGTCTAATTATAACCTAGGCTTATGTGGTGCTCAACCCCAAGTCGTCTCAAAGCCCACTGTGGTTTTCTAACCACCTTCCTCCAGAAAAGAAACCGTCAACAAAGAAACACACCTCCAGTCAGGTGCATTTTCTGCAAGACAAAAATCAGCTCACGGACATTTGAAATCCGCACTTCCTAACAGTACAAGCAACAGTGCCTGTGTCATTGGACCAAAGCACTGACACTTTAGTAACCCTCTTGGTAAAATAAACCTGGCCTAACATGAACTATGAGCAGAAATCTTATGGGAATGACACCTTGGGTGGAGCTTCTGGCTAAGCAGTGTCCATATAGCTACGGTACTGTGGTGATTGAATCGAGTGACCCAAAAGATGGTAAGTCAAAGCCCCGAAACTCAGACCTTGTGCCTGTTTGGAAATAAGCCCCATTCAGAAGTGAATAAGGCGAGGCCACGCTGAAGTGGCACGCACGGAACCTTGGTCCACAGGTCTGTCAAGAGAGAAGGGAAACCATTCTGTTGGGACAGAGACACGGAGACTCCACTACAGAGGTGGTAGCCAAGATGAGAGAGTAGAGCCTCTATGAGCTCAGAGAGGCCAGGGCTGGAGAAGTTGGAAGGAGCCCGGAAGGCTCTACCCACCCCTCAGGGGACCTGCTGCGGTGGCCTTGTTCTCAGACTCCTGACTGCAGGAGAGCCCAGTTCACACCAGGGTCATGGGAAATGTACACAGGCATGTGAGTGATATTCCATGGAAGTTTCTAGCCTCCAATGAAGCAGAGAACAGAAGCCCTCACACATTTTCTTACGGAAGCACATTAAGTGACGTCAGCAGGGTGACTACGTGAGGAAAAAGGGGCATCCTACCTCATTGGTCTCTTGGCAGGACATCCACACCTCTGTGCACCACTGCTGTGTGACACTGCTGTTTTGCAGAATAATGGACTCTAACCACAGGTGACTTGAGCACATCTATGGCTGGTCTCCCCAAACCTATCAATGGGACAGGTAAGACGTGTGGAGGTGGAAGGATGTTCAAAGAATCACTAAAGGCACATGATGTACATGTGTGCAGTGTGCACACAGACTCTCACTGCATGTGAGAACCATGGGCACACAGAGTCACCTGGGCAGCACTTTCCCAGATTCTGGCGGTACTCTGGACACAGACATTAAACTCCATGCCCAGAAAACCTCCACTCACGGCATGCAGCTCCTTCTGCACTCACACAATAACGGGGCATTCTGTTTTTCCAGCTGAGCAGCCAGCCCAACCCTGGAGCCTGCCCTGCAGGGGTTGGTGGACCGTTTCACCCCGGAGAGAACAGACATGTGAGTTCAAATGATGACTCTATGCCACAACTATGTTGACACACCTTAGCTCTGTGACTGTATACTCGGGACCAGAGAGGGCCAGCCAGCCACACATAACTGCTATTTTCAGTGTTTCACATAATGGGGTTTGCTTTATTTTCTGACTACCTGTGGAGAGGAGAGATTAGAGGGAAAGCTAGCCAGAGTCATCCCACCATAGGGGTGTCATAAAGCCAAGGATGACCTTGGTCTTACAGCCTCACCCTCCTAGATTCTGGGTTGGCAGTCGTATGTCACCATGCCACGTTTATATGGAGCCCAGTCTAGGACCCAGGGCTTCACCAGCTGCAGGCATCTCCAGCCAAAGTGGTACCTGTTTCTTGAAAGTGTGGCAAAGATGGATCTGACCTTGGACATGAGACTCAGTATGACCAAAAGCCTGGTTGTTTAAAATGGTTTGATTTTTGGCTTCTTAATAAAATCTATCTTTCAGTTCTGTGCCGTGTGCTAGGGATGGAGGAACATACAGGTGGGACAGAGGATCTGTGAAGAATCACTAAAAGCAAACACACAGGATCTGTGTTTGTTTCTACACTGCTATGTGAACACTCTGGAAAGGGCTTAGCAGGGTCAGATGTTCCAGTCACGAAGACAGATCTCCCTTGGTGCAAAGCATGAAAAGCAACTGGGGAACACAACACATAGGTGTCTTTCACCACACATGGTGAGCTGCAAGCCAGACTCCCTGTTTCTAGGTCAAGCAGTCACTTGGCTGGACAGTTGCTGGCTGACAGCGTTCGAACTGTGTCACCAACAGCTCCTGAACACTACCTGATAAGGCAGGGGTAGACTGCAGAATTTACTGGAACACTACTCCTGCCCACTGGCCTATTTATGGAGCTATTTTGACAGCGATGAAGGTTGGCTTCCCAGGGACATGATGTCACAGGAACCATCGGGATCACCTAGCAACAGGACACAAGCAGCGTGTCCAGCTTCTATTTATAACCAGCTCGCTGGCAATGTCAAGAGGTGAGCAGTTAGACCAGCCGGAGAAGTGCGGGGTCATTGGATTCTTCTGGAAGCCACAGCTGTTACTAGAGTTGACAGAGGGCACCACAGCCCAAAGCCTCACCTGTCACACTTGGTCCAAAGTGTGTTCCATAGAGCTCCAGTTTGTGCCCAACACTACAGAGTTGTGCAAGCTTCTCTCTTCCACCCAGCCAGTCATTCTAGGCACAGCGTCCCAGGCAGACTCTTGGGGAAGGCTCTCAGGGAACTGAGGAGGGAGCTGACTGTCTCAAGGGCAATCTGGGTAGATGGACACTGTCCTCAGTGTGCTAAGATCCACCTTCTCCCCTATCTACTGCGGATGCTCATTCCTTCCTACTGGAAGAGCCCTGGACTTATTATCCCCACCTCCATTGAAATGTGGCCTTTTTTTTTTTTAATGTATTTACTTTTTAACTTATTCACGTTACATCTCATTTACTGCTCACCTCTTGGTCACCCCCCCTCCCACAGTCCTTCCCCACCTCCTCTTCCCTTCCCCTCTGAGTGGGTGGGGACCCCCTGGGTATCCCCTGACCCTGACCCTGACCCTGACCCTGACCCTGACCCTAACACTTCAAACCTCTGTGAAGCTAGGCGCTTCCTATCTCACTGGAGCCAGACGAGGAAGCCTAGCTAAAAAATACACATCCCACATACAGGCAACAGCTTTTGGGATAGCCCCCGTTCCAGTTATCCCAGACCCACATGAAGACCAAGCTGCACATCTGCTACATATGTGCAGGGAGGCCTGGACATATGTCCAGCCAGTGTATGTTCTTTGGTTGGTAATTTAGACTCTGAAAGCCCCAATGTCCAGTTTAGTTTGATTCTGTTGGTCTTCCTGTGGAGTTCCTATCTTCTTTGGGACCCACAATCCTCCCTCCTATTCTTCCATAAGGGTCCCCAAGCTCCATCCACTGTTTGACTGCGGGTGTCTACATCAGTTTGAGGCAGTTGGTGGGTGGAGCCTCTCAGAGGACAGCCATGCTAGACTCCTGTCTGCAAGGATAACTATCATTAATAATGCCAGGGATTGGTGCTTGTCTATGAGATGGGTCTCAAGTTGAGCCAGTTATTGGTTGGCCATTCCCTCAATCTCTGTTCCAATCCCTGCATTTCTTGTGGACAGAATAAACTTTGGGTCAAAATGTTTGTGGGTAGGTTGGTATGTTCTACCAGGGTTCCTGTCTGGAGATGTTGCCTTGATTTGCATCAGGACCAAAGGCCACTGATGTAGCCTCAATGTGGCATGCCTTCAGTATGTTGTGAGCATCAGCTCTTGGGCCTCAGCTGTTGTGTGGCAAGGTGTGGAACCTTTTGCATGTGAAGTATTCACCGGCAGATGAAGAGCTGAAAGGTTATAATCCGGATAGCCACTGAGACATAAACAGCCTCTGCTTCTACCACCACAGCCACAAGCAGCTCTCAACACCAGGCCCTCAAGACCATCTTGGCTCATGCACTGATCCAGTGCTGTTCGGTAAGACCCCAGTCTTTATGATGCTAAGTTTGAATTGTACTTCACACAATCGTTCTGTCGGGGGAGGGAGGGGTACACTCACCATGTATACACGTGTGAAAAACCTGACGTTAGTGTCAGATGTCTTCCTCTATAGATCTCCATCTGTTTTGTGTGTGTGTGTGTGTGTGTGTGTGTGTGTGTGTGCGTGCATGTGTGTGTATGTGCATATGTGTGCCTGTACATGTGTGTGTCCAAGTATGTTTGTTGTTTGTTTGTTTATTTGTTTAATGAGACGGGGTCTTACTGTAAAGACAAGACTGGCCTCAGACTCCCAGCAACCACATACCTCTGCCTCGAGTGCTAGGACTAAAAGTGTGCACGGTCACGCCCAGTCCACCACCTCACTGAATCTGGAGTGACTGTTGTTGACTGCTTAGACTGGCTGGCCAGGGAACCCCACCCATCTGCCTGTCTCTAGTCCACTAGTACTAGGATTATATATGTGAGCTGTCACACTCTGGGATCCAAACTCCAGCCCTCACACTTACCCAGCAAGCTCTGTACCAACAGACCCATCCTCCCAGCCCTTCCCACACACTTCTGTCTAAGAAGTGTTGATGCCTCACAGAGCTACCAGCCATGATGGACAGAGCAAAGGAAAGAGCAGTGCCCAGAGGGAAGGTCCCAAGGCCACACCCACCCTGTGTCTCCCCTTCCTCCTCTTAGGGCCCTGGATGCTCTGGGGCCCAGTACCAGACCAGGCAACGGTGAAGAGAAAAGATTTCTCTCCTTTGAGCCACACAAGCTGAGCTGTGCTCTGCACCTGCCAAGGCGTTCTGGGGTCTCCGATACCTGAATCTTCAAGGTTCTGTGGAAAAGTTTGTCAGAACTCCCTACTGCCAGGTCCCCCACTCTGGACATCCAGTCCTGTCTTGTCCTCACAGATCATATTTCACAGCTTCACCACCCCTTTCCCCAGAGGGAGACCCTTGTGCAGAGGGCAGGTGTGGAAGAATAGATGCGGGGTGGTGCATAGCCAGAGGCTAAGCCCACCGGTGGTACAAATGTGTTGCTTCTAAGAATGATGAGACACTCATACACTCACGGCGGGAGCTGGTAAACCGGCTCTGTCAGTAAAACGCTTACTTTGAAAACATGAGGACTTGAATTCAGATCCCCAAGACCCAAGTCAAAAGCTGGGCATGGTCTCTCTCTCTCTCTCTCTCTCTCTCTCTCTCTCTCTCTCTCACTCACACACACACACACACACACACACACACACACACACACACACACACTTGTAATATAGCACTAGATGGTAGAGACAGGAGAATCTTGGCAGCTTGCCCAACAACTAGTTTAGACAATCGATGAGCCTCTCCAGAGACCATGTCTCAAAGGAGAAGATAGACACTGATAAAGGAGAAGCCCAACAGTCGCTTCTGGCTTCCATATATGCGCACACACATGCATAGACCACAACACACAAACACAACAATGTCCATTTTCTTGGCCTCTGGTGTGGCAAGCACCTTTCTCCTGTAACCAAAACATCTGTTAAATATCAGCAGATTAATTGACTGATAGAACCTTCTGACTATAGAGAGCCCAAACTACCTGGGCTGTCTTCAGCCCCCGCCCCTTATAATCTACTAATGCCAGCCTAATATCTGATCTAACATCCGGCATTCCTGGGACCATTTGGTGAATGTTTCAGATGCTATTTAGCAAACTCTCAGCTTCCCTGGCACCAGAGCTAAGAATATTACCAGATAGCATCTGAAACCGACAGCAGAGAGCTCCCTGTCCACTGTAACCCCTATCAGATGTCCCCAGCAGCATTTGTAAATGCACTGATTTATTTATGGCTTTGGTTTGGTTTGTGACTACTAAAGTCACAGGTCCATAGCGGAACATGTCGTTTAGGTAACCTGAATAAACAAATCCAGGTGCTGGCTCATCTCTGCACTCGTTGCACCAGGAGCTGTGTTTGGCATAAACATGTCCCTCTCTCGGAGTCATACCATGAGAACCTGTGCACTGATGCTGTGGGTCCGTATTCCAAATCCTTCTCCCCTGGGGAAAGGGTCCTTGGTCCCTTGGGCTCCTACTCAAGTCCTACCAAGCTGTTGCAAATCCACATTCCTCTTTTTCATGCAAAATGAAATTACACCCAACGCTCAGGAACGTGCCTCCACTGCCACTGTGATTTCTCCCAGAACTCCCCACTCCTCACCCATCACACAAGGCCAGGCCAAGTCATCCTTACTGTATTCTCACTGTACTTTCCCAATTTTAATTCACAAACCCTGTTCTGTTTCTTCTTCTGTGCTTCCTGATGCACAGCAGACCCTTAACCCTTCTGCCAGGGTTGAGCGCGATAGCAAGTGGACAAGGGCACCATCTACAGGTGATTTTGACAAAAAGCATAGATGCCCTCAAACCGGGCGGCAACTTGGTCATTGGGGTGTAACGACCATCACTGGGGTGTAATGATCGCATAGCGACTGCCCTAAGTTCCCATCCGCATCCGCAAACTGGCTGGTCCCTGCAGGGCGTCCAGGTACACGATGTGCCAAACTTGCCCGCAGCAACAAGCCAAGGGAATCGCGTGGGAAAATGGAAAACAGGCCTGAACGCCTCCGCGGGAAGTTGATGATCAGCAGGAACCGAATCTCCGAAGTCACCCGCAACCCCGCTCAGACTGGCAGTCTAAAAAAGGCATTTCCTGGTGGCGGGAGGGTGACTCAGTTTCCCGGTGACTCAGCGCCGCAAGTGCGCGGTGGTGCGGGTGTGCACCGCTATTCCGGGTGAGGTGGTGGATCGTCCTCGCGAGCCCGCGCAGCTCAGGAAGCTCAAGTGGGGCGTGAGAGGAAGAGCTCCCCACGCGGGGGATGCGGGGAGGTGACTCAACTGCGACACAACGCTCGCGGGGCTGCAGATTCGCGCCACCGTGAACCCCTGTGCAAATGCGCACAGGCCACTGGGTCCCCACGCGCGCACTTGTTCCTGTGCTTCCCCGAGGGCAGGCCACTATCCCCCAATGAACACGCTCTTCTCAATATCCTGTGTCATGTGGTCACAGGAGACTTCATCCCAGGACATGTCCCTGCGGCAAGTGCGCACAAGTGACCCATTCCCCCGCGTGGGAATTGCGATCCACACTCTAGAGCCCCCACCCCCACCCCTCTCAAGCCCTTGGAGCTTGGATGCAAATTCCAGAGGTGACTGGGTAGCTCAGCTGTCCTGTTCCCGGGCTACAGTTACAACTTATGAGTCCTGAGGGCCAGCAAGGAACTGGTAAGAGCTGTGAGCGCACAAGGCATTGAACTAGCCGGCAGCTCTCCTCACAACAGTATGGGGGGGGGGGGAAGGAAATGTCTAGGATGCCGCCTGCCCTCCACCCTGCAGAGCTTGGCTCCCACCGCCTTGGAGTCTGAATCTTCCAGAATGGAGCTGCCTAGCAATCGATACCAGGGCACAGAGAGGATCAAAGGGCTGTTTTCCATTGCAGTTCAGAGCCTAGTGAGCCTTCCACACCTGCACCCACAGATGCTATGCTGCCATCTATGCCACATAGATAGGAAAATTTGCTTTCCAGAAGTTATGGAGGATGGGGAGGAGTTTTTCTCCTAATGTATGAAAAAAAAATCTTTATCTTGGGTGTGATTTGTAGGGAAAAAGAAGAGAGAAATTGAGATACTTAAATTCAAGTGCAAAGTGGATACCTCTCAATGGGTGACCATTTCTCTCTCTCTCTCTCTCTCTCTCTCTCTCTCTCTCTCTCTCTCTCTCTCTCTCTCTCTCTCAGTTACACACACACACACACACACACACACACACACACACACACATCCCAAATCCATATGACCTGGAATTTGTAAGGGGTGGGGGTTTACTACTTTGTAAACTAAGAGGATGCCAAATTGAACATTAGATTAACTGGACACACACACACAAGTGTAATTTTCTTCTCTCAAGCCAACATCGGAATAGCCCCCAAATGCAAGTAACTTGATCTTGAAAATAAGGACAAGGGGCCCCAAGCGTCACCTGTGGATCTCTCAGATCTGGAATTTTGAAGGCCAAGGACTACAAAACCCTCAAACTGGGACCCAGTTTTGAAGCACTTGTGGTAAGGTCATCTTAAGTCCAAGAGCATGAAATGCAGCTTTGCATTGTAGGAATCAAATCAGAATATATCATTCAACTACAAGTGAGGTCAAGCAACGGAATCGTCTCAAAGCCATTTTGATAAACTTGTAAAAAAAAAAAAAAAAAAAAGATGCAGAATATAGTCCAGGCTGGTGTGAAGGAAGAGCCCGCCCACTGTGTACACTGCCCGGATGTAATCCTCAGCTAACCTTTCTCTTTTCCTCTTCGTGGGGACACTGTGAAGTAGGCAAGTGTTTGATTTCATTCCCAACCCAACCCTCTGGTCTATCTCTTCCTGTTGCATAACTGTACTTTTAATTTCGACCTAATTTTCACATCTGACGGGTCGTAAGCTTGTTCTACGATGACTTGCTTCTTACACAGAGCACTGTAAAGGACGGGGGTGTTCTTTAGTCTCCCTGTTCCTCATACCTAAAACACAGCGAGTGTTTATGCTGACGATACAACAGACAGAAGAAGAGAGGGATGAATGAGGGATGTATGGGAGGAGCCGTGGGTGGGAGGAGCCATGGGTAGATAAGGTAGATAATGGCTGGGTGGGTGGGTGACTGGTAGATGGGTGGGAGGAAGGACTGCAGCACAGGAAACAGATGGAGGCAGAGTGCAGAAAGGCTAGATGGGGGAGCGCAGTCGGGCTAGCTTTCCTCTTCCTGTAGATTCCTCCCAACTTACGATTTTGGTTTGGAAAAACTTCAAATAAAAAAAAAATGACCTAAATCATGCAGATCCCCAGCCTCTTCTATAGTTTATATGTGGCAGAGCCAGAATCTATTTCCTTTAAGTACAAGGGATGGAATACTCTTTCCAGGCAAGCACACCATTTCGGTGATGTGTCCACAACCTGTAAGACTTCCATCTAAATGGCAATTGTTCTAGTGCCCTGACTACAACACAGTGGCCTTTGGAGTCAGACACAGGATGAGCAGGTGATCTAAGGAGTTGAGGGATCTGGTATGAAGCTGACAGGGCTCCCAGTTAATGCAGACAATATGTGTTGTGTGTAGTGATATCCACAACAGACAGATGCTCAAGGAAAGCCAGCAGTGACGTGGAGATAGAAGAGCCCTGGCAGAGTCACCAACTAAATCAGGGATGTGCAGTGCTCTCTAGCATTAGAGAGGAGTGGGGAGTTTTAGTAGGGTAGAAAGATGGTTCAGTGGTTAAGAGTGCTTGCCACACAGTCATGAGGACTAGAGTTCAAATCCCAGTTCCCATAGAACAAGCCAGGCATCCCATCAGCACAGAGACAGTAGGATTGCTGGGACTAGCAGATTTCCAGTCTAGCTAAACAAACACAGTGACCGGTAGAGAATGAGACCTCACCTCAAACGGATAGGTGGAGAGTGAAAGAGGGTATTCAATGCCCTATTCTGTTCTCTGAATTAACACATGTGTGCGCGCGCGTGTGCGAGCGTGCACACACACACACACACACACACACATTAAATAAAAGCATCCTTTCAGAACAGAAGGGCAAAAGTTCAGCCATTTGCTCCAGTTTCACACATCACCCTATTTTGAAAGCTGATTTCATCTGCATCCCTTCCTTCACATGCATGGACTGGCCAGTAGATGTCCAGAATGTGAATGACTCAAATCTGCTATACAGAAAATATATACAAAAAAAAAAATACAGAGAAAATACAGAAAAAAATACAGAGATTTTCTCCAGGGAAAATTGGATGCTAAGTCCTCAAATGTGGTGGTGCTAGGATGCTCCTCAAATGTGGTTATGTTGAGATATTTGGTCTTCAAATGTGGTGGTGCTAGGATGCTCAGTCCTCAAATATGGTGGTGCTAGGTTGCTCAGTCCTCAAATGTGGTGGTGCTAGGTTGCTCAGTCCTCAAATGTGGTGGTGCTAGGTTGCTCAGTCCTCAAATGTGGTGGTGATGGCAGGTGGTAAAGTCCTGGAGAGGAGGCCAGAAGCAGGAGGTAATTGCATCAAAGAAGGAATCGATGTACATCTAATGGACTGATTTAGCTGCCAAAAGAATGGGCTGTTACTTGAAGAACTGGTGACATGTTTGCTTCTCTGGCCTCCTGTCTCACCCTGTGCCTTCCCCCATCAAGCATACTTCCATGCGCTGTCGTTAGCCATGTCATGAACAAGGACCTCACCTGGGCCCAGCAGATGAGGCTCCAAAACTAGGATCTAGTAAGCTTTCCTCTAGATTAACTCTCAGGACAGATCTGGACAGCACTGCCAAAGCCGACCAGGCACCAGCCCACACCCCACAGGCAGAGCAGAAAGTGCAGCCTGGAACCTACCCCAGCAACTGGGCTTCCATGACCAAACGCAGAAAGGCTTCGACACAGAAGAAAGGCACAAGCCTATGGACTCAGAAGCTCAAAGAGACCAGATCCGTATCAGGGTGTGGTGTGATCAATTATGGGAAAACTGAGCAGAGTCAGCAAGGAGCAGTATAGGAAGCCAGGGAGCAGTGTGGTCTCCTGAGGGTGAGGGCCTGGAAGATTGCAGGGTCTCGCCTGACGCAGGGCCCAGACGAAGGGAAGGAAATGGCAGTGGGGAATGACTGAGAGGAATGAGATGTCACAATGCAATCTTCCAGGAACACGCAGTAAGGACATTTTCAGCTGACAAGAAACCAGAATCGTCCTGCCCGGCAGACCTGCTTGCTCTGAAGGAAGTTCTTGAGCCACTAAGCATGTCGGTTCTAGAAATAAATACTTGGAATGAAGGGAGAAAACAAAAGTGAGAAATAAGGCCGGGCGTGGTGGCGCACGCCTTTAATCCCAGCACTCGGGAGGCAGAGGCAGGCGGATTTCTGAGTTCGAGGCCAGCCTGGTCTACAAAGTGAGTGCCAGGACAGCCAGGGCTACACAGAGAAACCCTGTCTCGAAAAAACCAAAAAAAAAAAAAAAAAAGTGAGAAATAGCCCTCAAATTTTAAATTATTCTGAAGGTCACTCCTGCAATCATAGCACCTTGGAAGCTGAGGCAGAAGAATTGCTGCAAATTTCGAAAAAACCAAAAAAAAAAAAAAAAAAGTGAGAAATAGCCCTCAAATTTTAAATTATTCTGAAGGTCACTCCTGCAATCATAGCACCTTGGAAGCTGAGGCAGAAGAATTGCTGCAAATTTGAGGCGATTCTCCACCACATGTTGAGTTCTAGGCCAGCCTGGGATACATAATGCAGTACTGCCACAAACCAAATTCAAACCAAATTCAACTATTCTTTACTTCTGTTTTAAAAATATGTCAACATGTCAAGCAGCAGAAGGTGGGTTAAAACAGCATGCTGGAAATGTCTCTCTCTCTCTCTCTCTCTCACACACACACACACACACACACACACAAAAAAACAGGAGAGAAGAACTAAATCTCAGGGGTAGCAAATAAAAAGTAAACAAAAACCGAGACACAAATCCAAATATAACAATAATTAAACATGAACGCAGTCTATCACATCAGTTAAGAAGGAGATTGCCAGAACAGATTTGGAAAACACGATACAGCCATATGTTGTCTACAAAAATCTCACTTCAAATGCAATTGTATTGTCAGAATTAAAACAAAAAATAACCCAGAAAGACCACACTGGTAAAACACCAATCCAAAGAAATAGCTGTTTCAAAATCGAACAGTAATGAGACGTGACTCAGTGCCTGGAGCCAGGAGAAAAGTCAGCTCATCAGAGAGACAGGAGACATCGAGAGTGGGCATGCCTTGCACTGAGCTGGTCGGAGAATAGGAGCTGCTCCAGCTGCAAGAAAAGATAAACAGCACCCCTCTGGAGACTCCATCTCTCCTCTCCAGACATGATGCAAATGGTGGGTAAAGAACACACGGGGCTGTATGTATCCAACACTAATTGGACCCATATCTTCAGTTACACAAAGGAAGTTTACCAAGAAAGGACATACCCTGAGTTATAAAAGGAGCTTGAACATATATTTGCAAAACCATGGAAGTCAGGAGTTGTTTATTCTGTGGTCAGAATGAAATCATGATGAAACCAGATACTAAAACAAGAACTCCCACAGGGGACCGACCCCACCAGGCTGAGACAAACAACACATTCCAGATAGACCATAGATCAAAGTAAACGAGCTATTACTTTAGACTGAATGTAAATGGAATCAAGCAATGGGACGCAGCTAGTCTACACACGGAAAGGTATTTTGGACGACCAGAGCGTATATGAAAGCAGGAAGTCTCAAACAGGCCATCTAAAGCTTCCAGTGTACAAAGTTAGAAAAGGGGGGCAGAATAAATGCAAAGCAAAGACACAAAAGGAAATTATAAAGGCAGGAGAAAAATATTTCAAATTAAGAGCTCACTCTGTAACTCCAGCAGGTCCTGAGCTCATGATCCCCCTGCCTCAGCCTCCGTGGCATTGGGATTAACAGGCATGTGCTACTGGGCCTTGCAGATCAATGAAATTGGAAGCAGAGAAAAAAATCCACAAAACAACAACAAAAACCAATTCACTGAAAAATCAATATAGGGGGCTGGAGAGATGGCTCAGAGGTTAAGAGCACTGACTGCTTTTCCAGAGGTCCTGAGTTCAATTCTCAGCAACCACATGGTGACTCACAACCATCTGCAATGGGGATCCGATGCCCTCTTCTGGTCTGTCTGAAGACAGCTTCAGTGTACTCATATATATATATAATAAATAAATAAAAAAGAAAAAAGAAAAATCAATATAGTTAGTGTTGTGTTTTATAAAAGGAAAGAAGAAGAAGAAGAAGAAGAAGAAGAAGAAGAAGAAGAAGAAGAAGAAGAAGAAGAAGAAGAAGAAGAAGAAGAAGAAGAAGAAGAAGAAGAAAGAGAGAGAGAGAGAGCGCGCAAAGCCAGGGATGTGTTTGGTGGAGGCGCTGTATGGTGTTGGGGAAGGGGGTCCCTCTGTGGGCCCGTGCTGAGGCATCCCATCCCCCTGAGGGAGCACTGTATAGTATAGAATAGAGTTTATTTAGGGCATGTGGGTATTGAAGGGGTAGTAGAGACAGAGAAAGGCAGAGACAGAGACAGACAGAACGAGACAGAGACAGAGAGAGAGGGGGAAAAGAGAAAGGAGGAGGAGGAGGGGGAGGAGGGGAGGAGGAGAGGCTGCCTATAAGCACATGGTGAGACGGGGGTGGGGGGGGTGGGGAGGGGAATGCGGAGAGAAGGCCAGTGGGGGAAGAGAGTAAGAGAGCAAGGAAGAGGGTCAAGCAGCCCCTTTTATACTGAGTCAGGCACACCTGTCTGTTGCCAGGTAACTGCGGGGCAGAGCCTAGACCAAATGCTAATAGATACCAATAAAGAAAACGATGAAGATGATAATTTCTAATATTGGGGAATAAGTAAAGACCCTCACTTTTGCCACCACAGTCATGCCGGTGGGGGGATCAGTAACTCAGGAGGAACTGGTCATGACAGGAAGCCTCCTGGTACTGTCCAAGATTACCAGAGAGCCCAGATTATCCTGCAACCATTTAAAACTGAATTTGCCATCGGAAAGCTTTCAAAAAAGACATTTGTAGACTCAGACGGGTCCCTTGGCAAGATCTTCTGAACATTCAAAGATGACACGGCACCAGTCTTGCTTGATCTTTTCCAGAAAACAAAAGGCAGAACGTTGTGCTGCCCATGTTTTGTACGTGGCATTCCCTGATGTATAAACTGGACCAAGGGCTGGCAAGATGGCTCAGTGAGTAAAGGCTCTTGCTGCCAAGCCTCACAGCCTGGGTTCAATTTTCAGAACCCCACATGGGGAAAGGAAAGACTGTTCTTCAAGTTGTCCTTCTGTATGCACGCCAAGGTATGTGCACATACATGTACATAACACAACAACAACAAATTTAACCAGACCATGACAACACACAAAAAGAAGACTAAAAGCAGCTTTCCTAACTTGCTTACACAAAAAGTATTTAATAAAATATTAGCAAACAAGGAGATGATTCCAACCTGGAGCCATGTGGCCCAAGCAGCGAGTCAACCCAAGATGATCACCAGTCCAGAGGAACCAGGAAGGCCTAGATAGGCAGACAACACCCAAAAGGACCCCTGCCTGGTGCCACACTGCACAGGTGGGGCATAGCACTCCTGAGACCAATCCTGAGACAATCGCAGACACTCAGACACCACAGGCACCGCTAAGAGGAGCAAGTCAGTGGCAGAGAGATGGGAGAGAAAGAGAAACAGGAGGATGTGGGCACCATGAAGAGAGGCAGAATTGGAGACTTGAGTGAGTGAGTGAGGAACAGCCTGATGTGAGTAGCCACCTGGGACCATGGTGAGGACCTGGCCTGTGCTGCCATCAAGAGCCATGTCTGGGGTCGGTCCATGA
The DNA here is from genome assembly GCF_978045245.1 of Mus caroli. Lineage (NCBI taxonomy): Eukaryota > Metazoa > Chordata > Mammalia > Rodentia > Muridae > Mus > Mus caroli. Next base: position 118,232,909 of record NW_028227265.1, on the reverse strand, counting down.
CCCTGCAGCAGCAGGAGTCTGCAACCACCCAAGACCAGTCTGATGTCTCTGGTCTGAGCCACTACCTGGGGCCATCTTGATGTCTGAGGCTGTACAGAATCAGCCCCACTCCTTGCTAGGGCATCATGAGCTGGCCCTGGGGCATGAGATCAGGAGAGCTGTCCCTGCCTGTCACCGGCTGCAGCACTCAGGAGAATGGGCCCTGCACCTTGCTTGGGTCACAATAGAGCTGATCCTGGTGGCAGGACACTGGCGAGCTGGCCCTGAGGATGTCAGTGTAGGAGAGCTGGTCCCACAACTTGTCTGCTGTACAGAGGTGAACATGAGGCAGAAAGGCTCCCACCTCATCTTTTGCCACCTATGCCAGGTGAGAGAACTGGCCTCATTCCTCACACAGCTGCCACACTTGGGAAAGCAGGTTCAGCACCTCACCTGGGCAGGACGGTAGAGCTGGCCCTGATGGTGTGGGCGTGGATGAGCAGTCCCTGAGGGCATGAAAACAGAGAGCTGGTTCTGCTCCCTTGCTGCCATTGGATGACCTAGCAGGGGCAGGGATGGAGAGCTTGCAGGCTGGCCAACTCAGCTACCTCCCAGGCCCAGATCCAGGACTTTAAATCAGCCCACCCCAGCATCTACCCCATAGATGAACTGCTGGAGTGTATGAAGGGGCAGTCCTACAGATCCAAAACTAAAGGATCTCCACGACACAGGGCAGCAACAGGACTCCAAGAGGAGTCTCAGAGGGTTCCAGTATTGATAGAGTAGCAGAATCCAGAAGCCTCAGAACAGACTCAAGGAAGTGATCATTTGCAAGCAAAGCGTAGACAAAAGGGCATACTGTGTGACACACTAAGATTTCCACAAGATCTTTTTTCTCTTGGCAGGGAGGTTGCAAGGGTGAAGGGTAGGTACCAGGGAGCAGGGAGATGAATGGGACTGAGGTACATGGTGTGAAACTCACACAAAGAAAGTAGTTTCAAAATAGCAACCAAAATGTTTGATATATAAAAAGAATAACACGCTGTGACTGAGTGGACTTTATTGTGGAAATGTAAAAAACTGCCTATCTGCATAGACACATACACACACACACACACACACACACACACACACGACCAATGTACAGACATGCAAACAGAACACTCATATACATACATTTAAAAAAAAAAAAAGGTTACTTTTAAGCTAAATCAAGACACTTGGGATGGAAAGTGGAGCCATGTAGGTGGGTAAAACTAGGGAATCCCTAAGATAATCTCACACTTAGGGCCAATTAAATTACAGATACAAAATGAACTCAGTAAAGAAACGATGACCTCGGGCTAAAGAGATGGCTCAGTGGTTAGGAGCACCGACTGCTCTTCCAGAGGTCCTGAGTTCAAATCCCAGCAACCACATGGTGGCTCACAACCACCTGTAATAAGATCTCATGCCCCCTTCTGGTGTGTCTGAAGACAGCTATAGTGCACTTAAATATAAAATGAATTAATAAATAAATCTTAAGAAAGAAAGAAAGAAAGAAAAGAAAGAAAGAAAGGAAAGAAAGAAAGAAAGAAAGAAAGAAAGAAAGAAAGAAAGAAAGAAAGAAAGAAAGAAAGAATGACCTCTCTCTCAAGGTATCTGAGAACAGATACCCACATGTAACGTAGTCATGTGTTAAAGGCACACCTAATCTTTTAAAAACTAAACTGATTGTATGTCCCACACATCGAGATGCAGCTGATTTTTAACAAACATGTCCAAGATTGTTTCACTTCTGAGAGTAGAGGGAGGAGGTGGAGAGACTGAGAATGTCACAGCGCTGTAAGAACCTGGATGGGGGCGGGGGGTGACATAACTGTGGAGGGATTTGGTTATGGTCCCATTAATCCTAATTATTTGTCATCTCCATTCTCACAGAGGAAAGCACAAAGAGTGCTGTCTATCAGTTATGTCAAAAGTGAGCAGAGGTTCAAAACCAGACCTCCCTCTGTGACCTTGGCCTAGTAATGTGAGCATTCAGGGCACCGTGCGTAGCATCCACAGCAGGATCTCCTGTTTTATCTCACACAATGTTCCCTCATGCTCTTGCTTCTTCCTTGCGCATAAAGGTCGCTCGCTCATACATTACCCTGATTCATCCTCACTGTGGCTGTGCTGGGTTGAATTCACCAAGGACATGTCAACAGTTAGACTTTTCATGAAAACTGAAAAGCATATCCATCCCACATGGACTGTATTTCAAACGAGTTTAAAACTGAAACTTGCTGGGTGTAGTGACACACACCTTTAATCCAAGCCCTGGGAGGCAGAGGTGGTAGGTGGATCTCTACCAGTCTGAAGTCAGCCTGATCTACACAGAGAATTCCAGACCAGCCAGCGGGTTGGTTTATGTAGTAAGACAATATCTCGAATAACAAACAAAATTACCAAAGCTTAAATCTCTCCCCCACCACACACACACACACACACACACACACACACACACAGAGAGAGAGAGAGAGAGAGAGAGAGAGAGAGAGAGAGAGAGAGAGAGAGAATATCTTCTTTTTGTACATGTATGTGTATGTTTGTGTATACCACCTTTTATGTGCATGCATGGAGACAGGTTCGTGTGTGCAACATGTAGTTCAGGGTCTTCCTGAATCACTCTTATTTTCTGAGAAACTGTCATTGAACCTGGAACTCCCCAACTCAGCCAGACCGGCTGGTAAGCAAGGGCCAGGGATCTGTGTGTCTGTCCTCCCTGCCCAGGCCCCCATTGCCACAACCACTGGCATGGGCCACCGAACTTGACTTTTTCCGTGCATCCTGGAAATCCAAATTCACACCTCTGACTGAGCCACCTCTCCAGCACTCATCTGAGCTGAGTAGCTCAGTTGAGTTTGAATGCAGCCCTGTGCCCTTGTCCTCTCTGCTGCAGAAATGGGCTAAGGCCTGGCAGATCCAATTTCAATGTCACTCTGCTGGCCTGGTGACTAAGGAATGCCTGGGCTGACAATGCAGTGAAAGTATGGGCGGGTTCTCTTCCTTTGTAGTTAGTCACCCTAAGTTACCCCCAGTCCAGGACTCTTGTTTGAACAAATACAAAATAAAAATGATCTAAGATATGCAGCAAAGCTTACAGGTTTATTAGCGGTACGTGTGGTAACTTCTCTTTCACCGTTTCAGTTCTAGCAACAAATCCATAAAAGCTTCATTTTTATACAAATAGTTTTATTACAAATTTGAATTCTTAAGAAATACACATTTAAAGAAATTACACAGAAGGCCTTAGTAGTCTTAAAAACTTTTTTGTTTTAGAGTGTGGGTACTTTTAGTGAATGTCACTTCAAGCATAGTGGTCCGAGTCTGCCCTCCTGCGACCTGTCCACTCCCTGCAGGGGCTGTGTCACAGCTCGAGAGGAGCTGGGAAGTTGCCTGTGTGTGCTCAGGTGTGAAATGCCTGCCAGGATGCAGGATGAAGGAGGCTAACAAAGGCCTTGGCTGTCGTACGGGAAGTCAGTCATTCAGTCTGTGGTTAGTGTTGCAAACCCTGAAAATACTCCACGCAGAGCAGAAGCAAGAAGCGCCAGGCACAGGGCTCATTATCATAGACACCATGTTTAGGAATGGGGTTGGCTTTGGCTATCTCTGCGCCTCCTCTGGTTTGGGAGTGAGTTTGAGGAAAGCTGGTGTTTCACATTCGGTGGCCTGATGTTGGTAACCCTGTGAAAGGATAGTAGTTTCTCCAGAGGCAAAAACCAAGTGCGCTTTATTTAACAACAGGCTCTACGCTAGAACTTGACCTGCCTAATTGCTGACACCTATATAAATTACTAATATATATATATATATTTATTTACTTATTTATTTTCCATCTAACCTTTGGACCATCTTTATTCCACAGGAAAGCCATGACTTCCACAAAAGCAGCTGCGTAGTACCACACAGGGCATGAGTTTGTGTTTGGGGCTGAAACGATGGAGTTCCATGTAGAAAGAGGAAGAAACCAGTTCCCTTGACTGTTCTCTGCACAGCCCCTCGAGGGACCTGACGTGGAAACACTGGACAGTGGGTTGGACAGCACTCACGTCTGGGGTGACAGGATGAAGCGGGCTGTGGGCTGTGTGGAGAGCGCCTCACGCCCCTAGCACCTTTGGGTTTCTTATGGAGTTCTCGCCCCAGACATCAGTGCACTGGATTGCAAAACGCAATTCATCTTTTATTGGATCAGGAGCGCCATTTGGTATGTGCCATTATGGAAAGCTCTCCGCTGCCTGTCCTTCTCCTTCAGCAAACAGAGGCCAACGAAGCGGGGTGTGTTAGTTAGGCGAATCCCTATAAGGCACTTTATGGTTTTCATAGTGGACAGTGAGGTACACAGGATACAATTCTAGGGTTCATTGCTGTTACAAATACAATGGGAGGGAGAAGAGGACAAGGGGGGAGTAGCACCATGTTGTGACGGTGGCAGAGGCGAGCATCATAGTTATGTTCTTCTCATGCACACTTGGCAGCGGCTGACGTGCGTGCGCAGCTCCCCTGCCTTCAAGGTGGACGGCGTGGGCTTCCTGCAACACAACAGAGTTACACCGTCAGCAGCAGCAGCAGCAGCAGCAGCAGCACTGAATCATGGAGCATCAGAAATGCAGATGCTTACAGAATCAGAAATTCTGTAGCCCCAGCTCCAGAGCCCCGTGATCCCTAAGGGACCAGATAAACACCCATCTACATTGATGATAATCAGCAACTGGGGTCTGTGGTTCTACAACATGGGAATGTTTTAGACATTACCTACATGCAGGAGCCCACCAGAGCCCAGCCGAGATCACCTCTCAGCCATAGGGCTAATTAGCTTTTCTTTTCTTTTTTTTTAAAGAAATATGTACTTTTTATTAATTTATTTTTCTTTATACAAGTACACTGTAACTATCTTCGGATACACAGCAGGAGAGTGCATCAGACCCCATTACAGATTGTTGTGAGCCACCATGTGGTTGCTGAGAATTGAACTCAGGACCTCTGGAAGAGCAGTCAGTGCTCCTAATCACTGAGCCAGCTCTCTAGTCCTATAATTAGCTTTTCATTGTCTCTAATAGATTAGAGCCTTCCCAGGGTATGGAAGAACATTATTCTTCTGCACAATATTTGACAGTGAGTGTTCCTTACATTCCATTGGATGGTAGGGTAAGTGATAAACCTGGAATAATGAGCTGACACTCAAAACCTGTTCATAGCCCTGGGAGTGTTTCCATACACATGGCCTGAGGTGAGGCCAGAGAGAGGGGGAGACACTGAGCAGCTGAGACTCGTCTTGATCCTTATTTTAGTCATTAGCAAGGTGAATTCTCACCTCTGATTGGTACTTATCAAATTCAACTAAACGTTGAGGTAGCTCACCAACCACATAGATCAACATCTTGTCCTGAACTTGAAGGAGCTTACCCTACAAATTCCATTACAAATTCCAGCATTAAGAAAAAAAAATATCTAATTGTGTTTAAGGAGGCATTTTGGTTCATTATACCAGGCTGCTGGTTCTAATCAAAAGTCCCATTTTCGGCTATTAACCTTATAACGAAGCCCACCCCAGCCCCAGCTGAAGGGTAAGAAGCAGACTCTAGTTTCCATAACTAAACTAGACTGTGTTTGCTAATGCTGCATCTGGCAAATTCCCATATCCTAGCAGTTGAGCACATGATACTTCGGGATGTTTAGCAAATGACCTGATCTGAAAAACAAAATAGCTGCAGAATTCCTCACGGCAGCCTCAGAAACAGAGAAGACAGAGAGGATTCTCTGCAGGAGAGAGTGGCCATGTCTGGGCAGGAGCAGTAAGAGACTACTCCTGCCACATCAGCCAACATGCTCCTGACCATTGGAGGTGGACCAAAGTAACTTCAACAAAGCCAGCATCTCTGGGCTCATTGTTCTCAAATGAATCTTAGAAATGGGAAGGGACAAGAAAGGAAAGACTTGCCTATTATTTCAGTGATATTTGTGCTGAAAGAAATGTCTTTTGTTAAGTTCCTTAGTTCACATATCCTGCACACCTTATGTAAATGCTACAGAGAGGAGCCACACAGCCCTCCTCACTGGCTATTAAGGATACAATGTTTCACAAGCCGTTTGAAGATTTCAGCTGCTTTATAACATTTTAGCACATTCATCTACGAAAATGGCAAATGACCTCTTTTCTTTCTCAGCTCCCCAGCAAATGGAAGAATGGAGTCTATCACCTCGGATCACCTTTGAAAATCATCCAGGTCATCTGCCCTCTCAGAACAGACTCCTATTTGGTGGGTTATAGGAAACAAAAGAGAAAGGGCTGCCAGGAGGCCAGAGCCCTCCAGGTCTAACTCACTTGAACATCTCGCTTCTCTCTATGGTGGCGAGCCAAAAGCTGTAAGCATTTGCGTAGTAATTGCACGTTCCTCTGCCGTGGCACTCGATGAATGGGGCGCTTCTAAACTCTTCCAGACAGGACCCGGGGGATGCGAGGGCTTGGCCGGAACCTTCAGCACCAGCGCTGGTGTGCTGTAGGACAAGCATAAGGCATGAGGCTGAGGTTTTATCACCTAAACCCAAAGAGAGATTCGTCGTCCCTAGGAAGGAGCCAGGATGCCTCCTTAGGGGGGTTCCAGGTCCCTCCTAGTCCACCCTCATCCCAGGCTCACAGACTTTGAGACAAAACAAAACAAAACAAAACAAAACAAAAACAAAAAAAAACTGCTCAACAGCCCTGGTAGTCCACCATCCATGCCTGCTGGCCAGGCTGGGACACTCAGGCCTCTACACCATCCCAGAATCCAGACACCAGCTCCTCTCAGTGAGAGGGGAGCACCCAGCTTTCTTAGAAAATAATTAGGAAGCCCTTTTCCTGTCAAATACTAACATCAGTTTGCAGGTCAGATGAACAAATTGGTTCTGCCCGAGAGTTTTAAAGAGAAAGGCAAAGATGTCTGCTTAGAATGCTTACTTAAAGTTAGTAAATTCCTCCGCGTTTTCTTACTAGTTCAGGACTTGTGGGAGTTCAGTCAATACTTTTCAGCATGATGATAAAACCACATATGTGGTTACACTTACATATGTGTAAGCTACAGTGAGCTCCTCACACAGGGAATCGCCCCTGTCATAACCGGCTTTTTAAAGGAAAGGTTACAAGGGGCTAACAAACATCCAAAACCAGCCAGGTGATAGACGAGCGTACCTCACTGCCCAGGTGCATCCTGGGTATTAGCCTGGGAGGATCATTCTCCTGGCCACCATTTTGGCAGGAGCAGTGTAAGCTCACAGGGGTACCCATGTTCCCACCCATCGAGTGCTCTCTGCTTTAAAGCTCCTGTGTGTTAACAATACAGGAAGAGCTGGTCAGGTTTCAGGTGCTGGTCACATGACTACGGAGGAGAGTCCACACTCTAGTTGCTCCCTAGAGCTCATGGGAGGCAGCAGCTCCCAACACAGAGGAGCAGGGAGCCCTGGATGCACTGTAGACTGCAAGAGCAACAGACCAGGCTCCAAGTTACATTCAACAAGGGATGATCTGGGCAGTTTGGAGTCATAGAGGAGATAACGACATCAATGGGGGCCCTCCCAAGGAAATATAGTCTCCCAAACACTCACCATCACGAAGGAGTAGCCGATCCACAGTGAGGACCAACCGTTGGGGCACTGCGGAATCTGAATGGTCTGACTGTGTACCGCCATCACCATGGCCGGCGCTTCGCAAACCGCACACCTGGAAGAGAAGAAGCAGGCGTTCTGTGTGGATGGGCCTGGGGATGACCCATCCCTTGCCCTCTCTCCCTGGCTCTCCTGGCTCAAGTCTAAGTGAATAAATAATGTGGCAGTGCCAGGACTCAGGCTCAGGGACTCCTCTTTGGTTGTACAAGCCCATCTCTCTCCTAAAACATTCAATTCAAAAGCAGTTGTTTTGTTTTTTGTTTTTTGTTTTTAACTATTCTATAAGAGGAACAATGGGATCGTCATAACCGTGGCAGAGGGAATCACTGTTCTGGCCCCTCCTGAGGACAAAGTCCCTCCTGGGACAGGCTAGCTTAAGCCCAGCCATGACAAGGCACCCCAGAGTGAGTGAAAACCACAGCGTGGTCGGATGTTCTAAAGCTCGCTCAAGTAAGGGAGTCCTGGATGGTGGGGGAGTGCACTGCTTAAAAACACAAACAGCAGCAGCAAAATAATTACATTCCAGTCACAGAGTGAAGAGAGTGTTAGCCACGCTGCTAAATGAGTACAAACGTGTGAATAATTACACAAGTTCTGCATGCGTGGACGGGAAGTGGGTGGGCGGGCGGCTAGATTAGTCATTCCATTTTCTGTGCTGTGTGTGTGTGTGTGTGTGTGTGTGTGTGTGTGTCTGTCTGTCTGTCTGTCTGTCTGTCTCTGTGTGTGTCTGTCTGTGTGGACATACACACATATGTGTATGTGTTTCTGTCTGTCTGCCTGTATGTGTGTGTGTCTGTCTGTCTGTGTGTGCATGTGTGTATGCGCATGTGTGTGTGTGTGTGTGTGTGTGTGTATGTGTATGCACGCACACACACTCTCTCTACTTTAGTCACATAAATGTAGATGAACTAAAAGGTTCCATTAAACACCAGCCACTGAAATTGAAATGGCCTTGTCCATCTGCCTTCTGCCTTTCAGGCATGGAAAATAAAGTGCCCTTCTTCCCAGGATGCTTTGGTGCTAGGGGGAAGAGGAGGGGCGGGCCAAAGAGAAGGAGAGCCGTGGTTAGTGTCACAAGCCAGGCCATCACAGATTCCATTCCTCTCTGACCACCTGTCCTTTCTCTCAGGTGATGGAATTGCGACTTTATGGCCACTCCTGTCTGTAGAAAGTACTTAGAAATTGTAGCCAACAGGATAAAGAAAGCAGCTGACATCTCTTAGGCTCAAAACTCAAAAGGAAAGATTTATGTCAATGTTTCTAAAATTAAGCTTTTGGGTCTTCCCACAGGAGAGAAGGGACCTGGAAGTCCTGAAACATTGCTGGAAACCATCAAGCTAAAGTAACTCTCAGCCCAGGAAGGAGGCCACATCCCTACAACAGGGAATTAGAGATGCCTGTGTGGCTGGGTGAGACCTGAAGGGCCCCTCAAGCTGCAGGGACATAAAGAACCCTAAAATGCCAAATCTTAGGTATGCATCTCAGGTGTGCTCACAGAACAGGAACCTTGTGAAGGCAAACGCCCATGGAGAAAAGAATGAGACACACAGTTTCCCTGGGCCTGTGTCTTCAACCAAATCAAGACCAGCATAGATGCCATTCCAAAAGTAACCAAGAGATATCAATAATAATCAGTTTCTACCTGTTTTCCAAGGAAAGCTAAAAAGAAAAATCACAGAAAGTTAGTTTTCCTTCTAGTGCCTTCAACACAGCCTGGGCAGGAGTCTGCATACAGATCACACGTCTGTACGGCATGCTCTGTGTACTGCCTGTGTTGGCATGCTCTGTGTACTCTTCAAGTGTAATAAATGACATTTTCCATCATAAGACCCAATAAAGGCTGTCACGAGGGACTTCAGAGCACGACCACAGAGAGTCTGTGACCCTCTGGTAAAGCTGATCTGCCAGGCTGCCTGTCTGTCTGTCTTCATGCTCGCTCATGTTTTTAAAGGACCTGTGAAGATCTCGGCATGGTGGAGCAGACTCAAAATCTGAGCACTTAAGAAGCTGAGGCATGAGGATCTCAAGTTAAAGGCCAACCTGGGCTGCATAGTGAGAGCTGCCTCGCAAGGGTGCATGAAGATGCCTGGTGCTTTCTCGTAAGTTCCTAAGGAATGCTCCCGAGATCTCATTCCTTCTGTCTTTAATATACTGCACGCACAAAGTGAACCATTAGCCAAGTGAGTCTGTCCATTTCCATGTTTCTGTCATTTCTTAGTACAACTGAGCAATAAACTGTTATTATGATGGAAATTAGCAAACAAAATTAAAAATAGGACAATCTTATACTTTTCACTCATAAAATGTCCAGCCTTACTTCCTACCAGGCAAGATCTTGAGTTGAAAACACTCCAGATATCTGTCACTGTGGGGACAAGCTTAATGTGGGAATTACTAAGCCAGAGACATACGCATTCTCAGTCGGTATTACACAGTCTCAAGGGAGCAAACTTCAATGGGCCAGGGGGCAGGAAATGGATCTGTGCTCCTCCACCATCAATTCTGTGGTACTAGGGATCACGCCTAAGTTTCTGAGTGAAATGAATCTGAAATCATTTTTATGCACAAACACTACACAAGCAGATGAGACAGGTATTATATATTCGGTACTATAGTTCCACAGGCTTCATTTTGCAACCACTTGGGCTACTGTGAAAAACACAACAGAGACTGACAAGTGTTAGTGAGGATGTGAAGGAAAAGGGGGAGAGAGCCCTTGTGCGTGGCCGGTGGGGATGTCAGGATGTCAAGGACATCAAGGGCACGGCCACTGGGGGGAAAAACAGTAAGGAAGTGTCTCAAACTCAAACGCTTAAAAATAGAATCAATGTGTGACTCAGAAATCCCAATTCTGGATGGAGCAAAGGACGGAAGGCAAGAAGTTAGGTGTAAACACCTGCATTCGGAGTAGGTTTAGTCAGAACAGCCAACCCAGACAGCCGTGGGCAGTGCAGGCGTGGATACACAAAATCCAATGTGCACCCATTCATCCTTTAAGAAAGGACATTTGGGAGCTGGAGAGATGAATTAGTGTGGCTAAGAAAATGCAAAGGACCCAGAAGAGGCTCCCATAGCAGGTGACTCTCAACTCCATGTAACTCCAGCTCCGGGGGGATCTGATGTCTCTGGCTACAAGGACAGCTGCACTCATGTGCACATACACACACACACGCACACGCACACGCGCACACACACACACACACGTGCACGCACGCACACACATGCACACACACACACACACACACACGCACAAATCTTCTTTTAAAGAAAAAAAAAGCATGATGGTGCATGCCTTTAACCCCAGCCTGGGAAGGCAGAAGCAGACCTCTCTACATTCAAGGCCAAGTGTGCACCGATTTCTCGTCTTCATTTTTAACAACTGCCTCTGTGGATGCTAAGCTTACCTGCTAATGAAGGGCCGGATGTTGTCCCCAGAGATGGGTGCCATGGACATGGGCATGGGCTCTGGCGTGGACAGCCAGTAGGAGTAGTCGTTCCTGGAGGCGAAGTTGCAGACGTTGTTGATGTTGCAGAAGAGAAAAGGCATTGTGCTGAACTTGCGCAGGCAGCTGCCAGCCGTACCTGATCAGGAAAGAACACAGTGGGAAGTGAGAGCCTGCGGTCTGGTCCACACAGTGTGGAAACGGCACTAGTAAGCTGGGATGCTGGCGAGTGATTGGCAGATTAGATTTCAACTGATCAGGTAATAAGGAAACCATAAGGAGCAACACAGATGTGTTTGAGGCAAGGAAAACATGCCAACAGAGTGTGCCAACAGAAGGCAGCCTGTCCCAGGAGGAATGTTTGGTGCATGACTGTAGGTCTCTCAGCCGCTGTGCTTCTGACTTTACTCGGTTACATCAGCAATGTGCACAACCCTAGGGCAACACTTGGAGGAGGGTCCCTGGAGCAGATAAAAATAGTGGGCATATGCATGTGGCTTCCTGTTGCGCCAAAAGAACTCGGCGGGGGTTGGGGGGCAGTCCAGAAGATGCAGAGAGCCTCTGTCAGAATAACATGGCGTATTTCTAGAAGAGCCGACATTAAGCAGCCCGATTTTAAGAACATTGCACAAATTGCTACGTGTGCCACAGGACCCTCAACTGTACTTAATAACTAGAGTGAGATCTTAAGTTTTACAAATTTAAAAACGTCTAAGGACCAAGCCCTCATAGACCATGCTTCTCACAAGACATATAGAAGCTGTTGAACTGAGGGGTCAGCGTGTGGGGGGTGAAAGGAGATTTGACCAGCCCTTGCCAAAAGACACTACCTACCCAGCCCACCCACACTGTAGCAAATAGAAAAGGATGCCATATTCCTAATTAGGAGCCCACTACATGCCACACAGGAAAAGAACTGCATCTTACCCAAGTCCTGCCCATGGGCACGCTCGTTGCCTTGGACGTAGAGCAGAGAGTATCCATGGTAAAGAATTTTGGTCCCTGGGGGACACAGTGGGTCATCTGTTGTCTGACTATGCCTGGTGACAAGGAAGCCATGGTCCACAGATGGGGTACCTGGGGGACCCATGGATCCTGGCAGCCCATCGGGGCCTGGTGGGCCAGGAAACCCTCTTGGACCTGTGGGAGAGAAGATAAAAGAGCACCTTATTACCTACCATCCGGCTCCCTCCAAAGCCCCTGCTCCCGGCTCCAAGGAACCGCAGCTAGCTGCTCTGCCCCAAAGTAGCAGAAGTGTCTGACCTTTCGCCGCACGAAACTAAGGTTGCGGAAAGGGCAAAACTAAGTCTTCGCAGGCCTCCACATCACACCTTGGCATAGCTTTATGAGCCCAGAGTGCAGCAGGAGACAACCTCTTCCATGAATAAACAGAGTAGCCTATACTGCTCCATTCATAAGGAATCCTGGGCTGCTCAGAGGGAAGAGCGAGCACTACAGAATCCACACAACAGCTTTACTCTCATCCAATAGCCTGAGCATGAAGGAAGTCCTCAGATAACTGGATCCTGCATCCCTCGGACGGCTGAAGCACATGCCGCCCCAGGTCTGCAGAGCTGTGCTCTTTGCACAGAGACACCACAGTGGGACAGTCCCTGCTTCGCACGAGGGCCCATGAAGATTATTCCACACCAGTGGCCTCGGGACAAACACTGACATTATTATTTTTCATTTCTATTTTCCACTAGCTGTGGCTAAAACAGAATTTTTGTAGCTGTGGGATGCTGTGCTGCTACGAATCCACGGGGGCCCACCCCCTTGGCTACTCTGGAAAGCACACACCTTAACTGATCAACAACAGCAACCCTCAGCTCCCTCGGGAGCCTCTCTCTTCTAAGACGTGGACTACCTTGGTACCCTGTCAGAACTATTTTTAACTTCCTTCCTTTTGAGGTTCCTCAGGCCGGGGTCAATTGTTTCTGCTGTAAAGACCTACCAGGTGGTCCAAAGGGTCCTGTCTCTCCTTTCTGGCCAGGGGCACCATCGAACCCAGGGACACCTGGAGGTCCAGGCAAGCCCACTGAGCCTGTCACACCTGCGGGAAAGGGAGAAGTCTTTGTGATCTGGTCTGGTGAGCAGCAAACTGGCCCTCTTTCTCCCCTTCTCCAGGGAAGCAAGCATAGGGCCCACACTGCTGATATGTCTGAGAGACCTATGGATCCTGGTAGCCTGTCAGGGCCTGGGTAGACCCAGTTGCTTCTTGCAGAGCCCAGGCAGGGCTCCCCTGTTGGAGTCTCAGATGACATACTGTATATAAGGGGTATTGCCCCAACCCTGTCCCTCAGACTGTCCCCTGAGCTCTCCCAAGCTTTCTGCAGGTGCTATGTGACAGCCAGACCTGGAAAGGGTCAAGTAAGGGAGACAGGGAGAGAGGTCTGTCTGTCCTCCCTCCTTGCTGTGCTTTTGAGCAATGGTTCTCAACTTGTGGGTCACAATCCCCACAGGGGTCACACATCAGATGTCCTGCATGTCAAATATTTACATTATTAACAGCAGCAAAATTACAGCTAGGAAGCAAGAATGAAATAGCTTTATGGTTGGTGGTCATTACAACATGAGGAACTGAATTAAAGAGTCACAGCATTAGGAAGGTTGAGAGCCACTAGTCTAGAGTCTCAGTGTTCAAGCCATGGGCAGGCTGTGGTGACCGTTTCCACATGCACAGTTAACTCATAAGCAGCTTGAAGCGTAACATTTCTTGGTTGCTGTTTCCAATCCCCCAGCTTTCTCTCAGCCCCTTTCCCACCAGCTCCTGAGAGAGGAATGGCAGAGAATAGCAAGGGCCTAGAGGAGGGTGTGCTGGAAACACAGGGGAGGAGCCACAGGGCCTTTGCTCATAGACAGAGTAACTCATGAGCCCTGACTATGAGTGGCAACCCCAGCAGCCCATGGGAACCTGTGCTCCACTCTGCCAGCTGCCCTGCCAAGTAAGGCAGGGTTGGATATTTCTAAGTCTAACTGTGTTGAGTTGTAAGCCTCTGGTCTTCTTGTATTTTACTTGCCATTTAGAGTGGGGGGGGGTTGTCTTTCAAAAACTTTATTATATCTGGTGTACTTTAAACAAAGTCCACATTCAAATATAAATGTGTTTGTATAGTCAACCGCTGTTCAGACTCTGGGCTTAGACACATAGGTGATAGGAAACCCGCCCACATACCCAGGCACCTACACAACCCCACATGCACACCCAGGTACCTTCACAACCCCACATGCACACCCAGACACCTACACAACCCCACTTGCACACCCAGGCACCTACACAACCCCACATGCACACCCAGGCACCTATACAACCCCACATGCACACCCAGGTACCTACACAACCCCACATGCACACCCAGGCACCTACACAACCCCACATGCACACCCAGGTACCTACACAACCCCACATGCACACCCAAGCACCTACACAACCCCACATGCACACCCAGGTACCTACACAACCCCACATGCACACCCAAGCACCTACACAACCCCACATGCACACCCAGGTACCTACACAACCCCACATGCACACCCAGGCACCTACACAACCCAAGGACTCACCTTGCTGTCCTTTTGGACCTGGTGGTCCCTGGAGTCCTTTAAGACCAGGGGGACCCTCAGGACCAGGGAGCCCTGGTTCTCCTTTGATGACATCGTAGGGACCTGGGGGCCCAGGGGGACCTTGGAGACCTGTGGGAATGACAGGCAGAGGATCGGCTTCACTGTCAGCAGCCACTGTACCATCACCAAACACACCATCACAGAGCCTCATCAAATGCACACTCGATGTGTGCTACATCCTTCTGGTTTAACTAAGCCAAAAATCCTGCCCTCCCAACTCCATTCTAGAAACCAACAGCTGCCACCCTGCCCTTCCTCTCTTGAAGATGCCCGTGGACACAGCAAATGCCACCCTGCCCTTCCTCTCTTGAAGATGCCCATGGACACAGCAAACGCCACCCTGCCCTTCCTCTCTTGAAGATGCCCGTGGGCACAGCAAACGCCACCCTGCCCTTCCTCTCTTGAAGATGCCCGTGGGCACAGCAAACGCCACCCAGAGTCATTGTGAGCAGTGGAAGGCAGATTTTCTTCTGTCCCAACTCTAAGTGGCTGGTGTCAGTCTGATGTCAAAGCCTGTGCAACATGCTGGATCCCCAACACAAGAAGGTTCCTCTGGCCCCCCTCTCCTCTCCCCTGGACTTGCCAAGTCACACACCGGACAACTCCACTATCATGACAGGCTGATGGCAAAACCTCCAACAAGAATTCCAAATCTCTGTTTTCTACTGATTTTTCCATTCATTTGACATCCCTCCAATCCCACGTGTTTGGTAGCTTCTGCATCTGCCCAGAACACTGATAAAGCCTGGTGTATTAACAATTCACCTGCCAGAGACTGCCCTACCTGGAAACCCATCCCATATACAGTCAACAAACCCAGACACTATTGTGGATGCCAACAAGTGCTTGCTGACATGGCCTGATATAGCTCTGTCACTGCCTGACAAATACAGAGGTGGATGCTCTCAGCCAACCATTGGACTGAGCAGAAGGTCCCCAATGGAGGAGATAGAGAAAGGACTGAAGAAGCTGAAGGAGCTTGCAGCCCCATAGGAGGAACAAAAATATGAACCAACCAGTAACCCCCAGAGCTCCCAGGGACTAAATCACCAATCAAAGAGTACACATGGAAAAACCCATGGCTCCAGCTGCATATGTAGCAAAGGACAGCCTTGTTAGACATCAATGGGAGGAGAGGCCCTTGATCCTGTGAAGGCTCGATGCCCCAGTGTAGGGGAATGCCAGGACAGGGAAGTAGGAGTGGGTAGGTTGGTGAGCAGGGGGAGGGGGGGTGGGATAAAGGGTTTTCGGAAGAGAAACCAGGAAAGGGGATAACATTTGAAATGTAAATAAAGAAAATATCTAATAAAAAACAAAACAAACAAACAAAACCAATTCACCTACCTTTAGGGCCGGGTACACCTTGGTCTCCCTGATCTCCCTTCACTCCCTGCAGACCAGGAAGGCCTTTCTGACCTGGGTGGGAAAGGGACATTGTCTTTGCACAGCGATTTCAACCATAGGCAAGAATATAGAGGTGCATAGACACACACGTTTGAAAGCGTATATACACAGGCATTTATATATGCAAAAATGTAACACAGCTTCATTCCTACATGTAGACAGGCACATAGGCATACATATACCATGTGAGTATACATGTGCAATGAACACATTCTCAATTATGTTCAAGGAAGAAAAGATGTGTTAATTTTCTAGCGCAGTATCTCACAAAGCTTTTCTTTGTAGAGTCGGAGGCCATCGTTTTATAAACTGTCACTATCTGACAGTGGCAATCAGGGCATGTGATGGAGTCTGTGGTCACAGCTTGTGTGACAGACCACAGACACCTGCAGACTGTGTGCTCTTTCTATTCACCCATTAGGTGAGTAGGATTCTGTTGTAGCCATGGTGTATGGGAGCTGCTAGCATCCAGGACAGGTTTGCTGACTGCACTGGCAAACTGTCAAGTGGCCCAAAGCCACAACTTCTTGTTAAAACTCGGAAGACACACATGATCCACTGGTTCTTAGCTAAGAAAATCAAAACACCTTTAGTCAGCCATCCGCAGGGGCATACGGACTGAGATGCCACAAAGAAGGCTGTTTTTATCTGGTGTCAGGAATACATGGTTGTAACCCCAGCACGCAGGGGGCTGAGTCATGAGGATTGC
Source organism: Mus caroli (assembly GCF_978045245.1). Taxonomy (NCBI): domain Eukaryota; kingdom Metazoa; phylum Chordata; class Mammalia; order Rodentia; family Muridae; genus Mus; species Mus caroli. The sequence goes on along the minus strand of NW_028227265.1, from coordinate 118,216,085 downwards.
TAAAGGCTTGAGGTCAGCCTGGGACAGACAGCAAGACCTAGTCTCAAAAAAAAAAAAAAAAAAAAAAAAAAAAAAAAAAAAAAAAAAAAAAAAAAAAAACCCAGGGAAAACCTGGTCTCAAAATCCACTGCATTTTTAACTTAAAGATAGCACTATCTCTTGCTGAGGCCATGTCAGCATCTGAATATGGAAGCTCGGAGCTCAGGCAGCCTTTGGAACAGTATCCCCTCAACAACAAGGCATCAGGCCTCATGGTCTTACCTTGAAATCCTGGAACTCCGGGCAGTCCCATATCTCCCTTTGAACCTGTGATCCCTGGAGAGCCGCCAATGCCCTAGGTACCAAAGGAAGTGTGAGCTAGACATGGCTCTAGACACCCACAGTTTGTACCCTGAGTACCCTGTCAGGCAAAAAAAAGCACTTCTGCGTTCTGCACAGGAGTTTGTGAGCTCAGGTGGGTCATACAATTCTTTAAACGATGGAACACAAGAAGATAACTGCAACACTGGTCCCCTGGTCTCTCTTTATTGGTCCATATACAGCAGAGAAACCAGGAAAGGGGATAACAGTTCCTTTGAGCTTGTAGCCGCTGTCCCCACCCACCAGCATGATGCCATGACCCAGCCACAATACCATGGCCAGTTGCTATGGAAACAAACCCAGTTCTATCAGGACCATACCACCCTTCTGGTCTCTTCATCGTCAAAGGGCAGTGAGTGTTCCTTAAAATCAGCCTCATGTCCCATCTGAATTATTATTTTAATTATGGAGAAAATATTCTAAAACACCTGAGCCTCTGCCAACTCTAGAAGACAATTCTCAGGCTGTGAAGAACTGTTCTTTACCAAGATACTGAATACTTGCACTGAATTTGTAAATGGGTTGTAAAGTCGGGCACTGAACTATAATCTGCAGCAGTATAACATTTCCTGTTTAATGGCTTTATAAACTAGATTATAAAAGCACATGCAATACTTTCCTATGCTGATCACAAAGGAAGGAACTGCTTTAGGGATGGTATCACACACGTGCACACATATAGAAACACATACACACACATATAATACTCTTGACCAAAAAGCTTCGTTTTGAAAATCAATTCTACACTCAGTCACTCACCGGCATGCCTTGGAATCCCGGGTCTCCCTTAGGGCCTGGAATCCCCGGAGCTCCTGGCCAACCTTGATTTCCCTTGTCACCTTTTGGCCCATTGATTCCTGGGAACCCTGGCGGCCCCATAGGTCCCGGATGCCCTATGCGAAGAACAAAGACACAGGGTTAGGGTGGTTGGTGCTACGGTGGACTGTGTCACTGGGCTATGGTGCAGTCAAACTGCTACCAACTCTCTGCAACCATAACACCACGGCCTTGGAGAGCAACACAGGCCTCCAGGAAATTAAGGAAGGGTGCTCATACAAACAACAGACTCAGCACCCAAACGACCTATCTGCTGGCACTGGTGGCCCAGGTCTGTCACCCCAGATATACCAGAGACTGAAGCAGCAGGAGACCCAGTTCACTGGTATTAGGCTACAGAGTTACGGATTCAAGGCCAGTGGGGACAACTTTGTGAGAACCTGACTCAAAACAACAACATTAATAAAATGGCTGAGTGTGTAACTCAATAGTAAAATATTTGCCTAGCATACACAAAACCTATGTTCCATCCCCGGTACCACTAAAATAAGTCAATAATAAAGCCACATGGTTATAAAGTCGAGGCGTACAGCACCATTGAGGTGTTCATGTGAATGTCACAGTGTTGGATTCCAAAATACTGAAGCCACAGTGTCCAGGGTCCTCCACAACCACAGGAGGCAAGCTCAGGGTGGCAAACATTCGAGCATTGCCCCAGTTAAAGCAAAAATCCAAACGGCATCTCTACTGCACCTCTCTCTGTAATCTTCTCTCATGCTGCTCTCTAATTAATACCTCAACAGAAAGGAAACCACAGAGACCAGTTCAACAGAGACCCAAGCGCAGCTCTGCACTGTTAACTTGAGCATGTGTCTGGTGAAAAGCCCTTACCTGGCAGGCCAGGTTGACCCTGAGGTCCTCGGTCTCCTTTGGGCCCCTCCACAGGGTGACCAGGAGTGCCAGGTAAGCCAGGTTGTCCTTGAGGGCCGGGAGGACCCATGAACCCTTGCTCGCCTTTGACTCCAGGAATTCCAGGACTTCCTGCTAGGCCAGGGAAGCCCACTTCACCCTTGGAGCCTGCACGGGAGAGAGAGAGAGATGATGGTGACCAGAGGAGCAGAGTCCACAGAGATGCTATGCTGCGGTGACAGCCAGAGATCTTATATGTATATCTTAAATGTGTTTTGAAGTCTTCAAGCAACTATACTACTAAAACCAAGAGTAGGCTCATTCCAAGACATGGACAAGGATGCAATGGGACCCTACTTAGGCTTCATAAGTGAATTATCAATACAGACAACAGGAAAGCTGTAAACCAGATACTCTGTGGGAAGAAGCCAGGCTTGCATGAAACTTGTATAAGATACAGTATCATTCGTGGCTCCTAAATCAACATGGGTATTTGCTTGAGGGGCCTTAGGACTTCAGGATACAATATGGAGGATCAGGACCAGTGGGACAGCCATTGGGTGGCAGCTATGACACTACCCAGAATGCACTGTTTCTGTGGATGCATAGATGAGTCAAAACTTAAAGAACAACAGCACATTTTAAATATGTGCTGTCTTTCATATGGTAATGTTAGCCCAATAAAGCTACTTTTAAAAAATAATAAAGTAAGGGCTAGATAGCTGGCTCTACAGTCAGGAGCACTCACTGCTCTTGCAGAGGACCCAAGCTCAGTTCCCAGTACCCCATGGCAGCTTACAACCTCCTACACACACACACACACACACACACACACACACACACATTCAAGCATATGCATTTAACTGATTAATTAAAAAGAAACTACAGAAGATTATCAGGGATGGGAACGCATGTTTACATGTTACTCAAAACGTAAGCAATAATGACATCATATGGTATTTGACAGGTACCACATATCATGTCAAGCGTGAATCAGATGGTATAATCATCAGACATCTATCAGCCACTAGACATGGTCACTGCCTTGCTAAGGGGGACATGCTGAGTTCCATGGACCACGACACACAAAGGTGTGAAGCTGAGAGCGTTACCTTTGTCTCCTTTGGAGCCTGGGAAGCCGGGTAAGCCTTTTCCTGGAGTACCTACAGGGTGAGGATAGAAAACAACAGTCTCTTACCCAGCTGCAGAGGCAGTGGGAGGCCATGCCCCATGTGCCCTGACACCACGCAGCACTTAAAGAGTGCCCTGAGGAGTCCCGTGGAACCTGGGAACAAAGCTACACCTCTGCAACTGTCTCATCATGCGTTCTCCTTGAAGACCTTTCTGTTTGGCTCATTAAGGTGCTGAGCAGAAATGATCTGTGCTAATGACGCATTTCTCCTACAGAGGCAGGACAGAGGGCTCACCTTTCCCTGGGCACTAGGGCAGAAGGCAAACACAGCGAGGCCCTGACAGATGCTACCAACTCCCTTTGATTGCTGCTAGAATTGAGAGTGCCCCCTGGTGTCTTTATCATAAACATCATTTTTTAAGCTTTCTGTGTGGAAACTGGCAGCTATTGTGCAGACCCTACCCTTATAAGGCCCCGGGCAGCCTCAACTAGGAAATCCATCAGCCAAGCAGATACATTTCTGGTACCCAGTGGACTGCCCTTCATTGCAGCCTGGCTGTCTGGATCCCTTACAGTCTAAGGAAACTCTAATGGCCCTGGGTAGACCTCAGAACAGAGCAACTCAAAGCCCAGAGAACTCTAAAGGACCCTGACGCCATCTTCACCCTGTAGAAGAAGCACCTCCCACTGGTGGCCCAGCAGAAAGGAAGGTCTGCGATTGGTGCAAACAACTATGACATACACCCCAGCACTATAAGAAGGAGCTTGGCTCCCGTCCCTAGTCTGCTGCCCCCTGGTGTTTAAAAAGAGGCTTTCTCCAAGTGGTCATTTTTTGCCCAGTCTTGTTTATCTGTGAAAGGCCAGATTTCTTGGACACATTTGGATCTTTATCACCAATAGAATGGACAAGAGGAGAGAACACAAGAGGAGACTGTGGCAACAGAGACCAGAGAGTGGCTGAAGAACTTCAGAGAGTTGCCAGGGCAAAAAAAGACAGACAGCAGAAGCCGCAGAGAAAGTAACTGTTGGAAAAGGCTTAAGATGAGAAAGGGCAGTCAGGCCCTTGTTGCTAGAATTCCAGGGACCTGCAGCACTTTAAGAGCCCAGTGTCCCAGACACTCTAGGCCTTACAGCTGTGCCACCAGCTACACCTTCAAGCGCTCAGAGATACCATCTGATGCTGCTGGCAGCTGCCAATCACCACTGCATAAAGCCAAGGGTTACACAGGGACAGCAGCATAGGGAGACTCCTACTCTTGAGTTTTACTTGGCCAGAGTAAAAACACCCCAGTCAGTCATGGGTAGCGATGACTACGGCAGAGACACAGAGTCTGGCTTTTCTCAGATGACCATCTGACTGCCTCTTCATCCCATCAAGTGGGTGGAGCACAGAGAGCTGGGTAGTGGGGAGGAGAGTGGGCTAACAGGAGGAGGACGTGGAAAGGGCTTCTTATACATTATGTCTATAGAGAATGAGTAAGGGAACTGAAGAGCAGCCAGCAGTGATAGCAAGGAGCCCCTGCTGCTCCATTCCTGCCCAACACAGCTATAGCTAAAAACCTGTGGTCCTGCCATGATAGCTCTTCTCTCAGTAACAGGAGCAGACACAGGAAGCAACAGTAACCGCAAGACCCCCAGGCCCTGGAAGACTAGGACTCCTTCCCAAACTGGGGAAAATGCTGGACAGAAGAATTCTCTTGGCTATTTGGTTTGGTTTTGTCACAGTGAACACAGGGGAAACAGAAAGGGAGGCATTCCTGCCAGGCAGCCCTGCATCTGTGTCTCTGGACCCACCCTCCAGGGAAGTGCTTCACTCACAGAATGAGCATCCCTCCCCAATCCAATCCCATCCCTCCAGTTCACATCTATGTTTTCGGAGCTACAAGGAACTCAGCGCTGAGACCTCTGTGTTCGATCAACATGGTGCTGCAGTCTCTGAGGGGACGGCATGGCTTCTGCTGAGAAGCAGGAACAAGTCTCACCTGGTTCACCCTTCTCTCCTGCCGACCCCGGGATTCCATCGCTGCCGGGCTCTCCCTTCTGACCAGCTGGGCCTGTGGGGCCAGGAGTCCCAGGGAGACCTTGGAGAGAAAGATATGATCACTCGTGGACTGTCCTTAGCACCGTGGCGTCTGAGAAGTGGCCCCTTTCCCACATCAGAAAGAGCTGTTCCCTGCATGTGCCTGGTATCCCTGATGTCAGCTCTGATCCGTTCCAACAGGTTCTTTTCTGCTGCTAGGAACAGCATAGACCCCACCCAATGCTTGCACAGAGAGGAGGGAGATATCTGAAATGCTCTTCTTCTCACTACAAAAGCAGCTTGGAGATGCTGGCTTCATTTCTCAAAGACCTCAAACACCTTACAGACTCTGTCTGTGGATCTGAAAGTGGAGGGATAAAACCAGCCGGCCCTAGACCCCAAATAACATACTAGGGCCTGCTTCAGTGTGAAGGATTCTCCCATGAGGCTGAGACTACACTCCCCAACCCCCATGAAACCTGGGTGCTCCTCGTCTTTTCACCCAAGTGCCAGCAAAGGGTCCATCTCTACCTGCTTCTCCTTTGACACCAGGAACGCCATCCAGTCCTGGGAGGCCTTTATCCCCTTTCTCTCCAGGCAGGCCTGGGCTTCCTAAAGAGGAAATGAAAGTTCAGAAGTTGTATGCAGCTGGGCTTTCCTCATCTGTACCTTTCTGCCAGAGGTTGCCCAGCCCCCATACCTGGATGGCCGATGTTCCCCGGAAAACCTCTCGGGCCTGGGGACCCTGGCATCCCTGGGGTTCCGGCACTGCCTTTCTCTCCCTTCTCACCGGGGCTGCCTGGGAAGCCTGCAAGGCCCTGGTCTCCCTGTGAGGAAGAAGCAGACTGGTCACTACAGGTCTGGAAGCACTTTCTCCGTAGCAGGTTGCTAGGTAACAGATGCCGTGAGTATCAATCACATTGGAGAATCCCATTTGCTGGGCTTTCCAGAAAAGACATTCTCTCCATCTGCCAAGTTCCTCAGCCCGCCCCTCTTCTTCCTCCCTGGGATATGCGGCCACCCTCACCCTCTCAGAGAGATTCTAGAGTTTGCCTTTGGGAGAAAAGGCAGTGAACAGGACATGACAGAGTTAGTCAGAGGAAGAGCTGCATCATAGTTGTGCTGAGATAGTTGGTAAGTGTCAGGGACATTGTCAAGGGGCAGGAGATCATCACCTTGTCACCAGGCCGTCCCGGAATCCCAATGCCAGGTAGACCTGACTGCCCTTTCTCTCCTTTGGCTCCCTTCTCTCCAGGTGAGCCAGGGACACCCTGTGAGCCAGGGATGCCAGGCACACCTTTTTCTCCAGGCGAACCTAGTGACACCACAGACAATAGAACTTGGACTTAATGGCTGACGCTGAACACAAATCGCTCTGCTTATCAGTCTGCCACCAACACAGCCAGGGGTCCTCGGGCAAGCTAAGCTGCCTCAGAGTCACCCCGGGAAATCCTTGCCCCCTGCCTTTGAAAGATCATCGCTGTATAGAGAGAACACAGCTCTGCCGATGCGGAACCATCAGTTCCGAGGACTGTGAGTCAGTGTGAAGATTCACACGCCATATATGGATCTATGACACATAGACACAGGCATACCACCAGCAGCCTAGAATGTCATAGCAAGTCATTTGAATTCCTCCCAAAGACCTGAGAGGAGATAGGAAGACAGGCTTCCAGTTCTGACTATGACTTCCCAGCCTGTGCTGAGAAACGCCTCCCCAGCTAACCCACTTCTCCATGGGAAGCTCAGACTTCACTTTCCCGTGTGAATTACTTATTCATTTTTAGCAATGACTACAGACACTATAACCATTGTCAGCCAATGCCAATCAGTGTCAGTTGAAAGCCATCCACCCTAGATGAGAGACACGGCTGTCAGGCCCTGGATCTTCCAAGTGCTACCCTGCACACATCCCACCAGCCCCGTGCACACACAGTGTATGTTAGAGACTTTTGAGTCCACAGTCAGGTTACCTGGCAAGCCCATTCCTCCAACTGATCCTTTGGGTCCAGGGAGTCCAGGGGATCCTGGTGTCCCACTAAGGCCTGGGTCACCTTTAGGCCCTAGAATAACGGAGAAAAATCCCACAGGTCAACATCTGCGGAGAGCACTGAGAAGCAGGTTTCTTGACAACGACTGTGGCTATACTGTCCACACTTACCTGGCTGTCCGGGATGCCCTGCCTGCCCATCCTTCCCAGGTACTCCTGGCGTTCCAGGGTCTCCTCGGGAACCTTTATCACCAGTGGGTCCGATTTGTCCTGTAGGCCACAAGAAATATAGTGAGCTCCCACATCTGCTTCAGAAGCAATTGCTGTAGAAAGCAGGATGATATGATGCCCCAGTGAGGCCCGCCTGTCTCTTCCACTCACCTTTCTCTCCCTGGTCTCCTTTCTGTCCCTTCATGCTCCCCATGTCCACATGCTCCATGGATCCTGGCATGCCAGGAAGCCCAACGTCACCTTTATCACCTTTGAAGCCAGGGTCGCCCCTGGGTCCTGAGGAGCCCGGAAGGCCATGGTCCCCTGTGGAGGAAGGGAAAACAAGCCCCCAGTGAGATCCAGACCTAGCTGTGTCTGGAGGGGACTCTTGCCAGCCAGTACCTACAAAGTCAGGAAGGAACTAGAACATGTCAAGAGCTGACCATGGCGGTGAGAGTCTGAGCCACAGGGGAGAGGCATTGTGAACCTTCCTTCTAAAGTTCATTATCTGCTAGCAATCGCAACACATGACTCTTGGATGGACTCCTCTTTCCTCCTTCCCAGATGTCTTCCTCAACCTCTGTTCTCCATCACTCTCAAGTGTCCCCCAAATATAAACAAATGACAGAATGGAAAGTTTCTGCGTCCCGACATCAACTTCCCTTTTTTGTGCCTTATGTTTACAGTCAGCATTTTTTAAGAACAGGATTTTGGATCAATTTCAGAAAACAAGAAATAAAAATCTGGGCTTGCCCATGAACTGGGTTCTACTAATGTGGTTCTCTTGATGCAGGACTTGTACCCCCATGTAAATGGAGAGCCCACATTTCTTGCAGAGAGAGACTAAGTCATTCCCATCTTCTCCACACCAGCTAGGCAGCCATTAGCACTGTGTGCCCGTGATCTATGCACGGAGCTAATTCCTCTGAAGGAGAGAGAGCTATCTTCTAGTCCTTTCCTCTCATCTACATCTTAAAACTAAATGTGATCTGTAACAGTGCAAGAACTTGCCAGGATTCTCAAGAAATACAGACACCACACAGTATGACACAACGTGGTTTGCCAGCCCTCAGCCCTCCTACCTTTTTCTCCAGGTAAGCCTGGGGTGCCTGCTGGTCCTGGCGAGCCTGGTTGTCCCGGGGTTCCCATGACGCCCATTTCACCTTTAGAACCTATGGTCAAAAGAAATGTTGAGAACACATCTCCACATGGACCTCCAGTGGTAGGTAAATGGCCAGGATTCAGGAAAGAAGGAAGCCATGCTCCCTCTTGAGTGATCCAGGCCAAGTTCAGGTGTCACTTACCTGGGAACCCTGGAACTCCAGGTGTCCCCTGCTGTCCAGGAAGGCCAGGGAGGCCTGACTGTCCTGTGAGGCCAGGAAGTCCTTGAGAGCCTTTATCGCCTTTGGGGCCAGGCATATCCAGTCCTGGGAATCCAGGGAACCCTTTCTCTCCTTTAATTCCAGGTGGACCTGAGATTGGACAAAGGGAGTAGCTTATAGAATGTTCTAGAATGGGCATTGTGTTGTAGAGTGCTGTCTGAGGACGGCTTGTAAGCATGCCAGCACTGGGAGCTTGGACGGTGCTGAGTTCAGGGTCATCACTGCAGTGCATAAGTCATCTCATAAGAGAAAATCCTTCTTTCTGCCATTGAGGATGACCAGTAACTTTGTACACCCACTGGCCCCAGCTAATGTTGGCTAGCTTTCACTGACTATGTTACCTTTCCCCCAACACTATCATAACCCTGGGACTATTGGCATAAGGACAAAGCCAACTAGACAAAGAATCGATTAGCTTAATTATCAACAACGTAGCAAGGCTCCTAACAAAGATAACGGGAAGACATTATGCTACTGAGTCTATAACAGATTTCTTTGGCACGTTAAATGGGCTCAGAGGGAGAAAATCACGGGAGCCTGTAATGTTTGGATTAAGCAAACTACCAAACCAAACTAGAATACCCTCCCCCCTCCCCCCTCCCTCCCTTTATTTTGACAACTATACCAACCTCCCCGCTCACCCCACACTTCACAGGCTCTGAGAAAGGGACAGCCATATCACCTGATGACCCTGGTGGTCCTTGCCCTCCGGGAGGGCCCATAGCTCCGGGTGGCCCTATTCCTGGGACCCCTGGTGGACCTGCGGGGCCTTGAACTCCAGGAGGTCCTGGGTCACCTGTCAGGAAGGACAGGAGTAAGTCAGAGGTTAGAATGTATCCCTTCCCGTAAGCAATCCATCTCTACAACAACCTCAGCCACAAGACCCTCCCAGAGTCTCCCCACCTGCCTAATCAACGTGGACTAATCACACAGCCGACGCTCCAGGCACATAAAGCAAACAGGCACCCTGACACAGTCTGAAGCATTACCTCTGATCCCCTGCAGTCCTGGGGGGCCAGTCAACCCCTGTTCTCCTGGAACGCCTGGTCCCCCGATGCTGCCCTTCTCGCCAGGTGTGCCGGGAATGCCTGGAAGGCCTGGTTGCCCTTTGAGCCCTGGAAGCCCAATGCCAGGTTCTCCCTGGAAATCCCCAAGACACCAGGAACAAATTAATCATTAGTGTTGGCTCTGGGTTACCGAGGCATGTCACGTGTCACCCATGCTCTCTCCCAAGAGAGTGAGGACAGGACCAGACTAGTTCCACCATGGGCAATGGTTAACAAGAGCCCTGAGCCCTTTCTCCCACTTCACATTCATGCTGCCAGTGTCTTCCCTCTGTCTCCTCTAACTAGGAGAGGCATGACCAGTAGTCACCCCAAAACTTCCATCCGGTCTAGGAAGATGCAGAAGGTATATACTCGGGGGCAAGCAAACTGCTGTATTACATAGCACAGGTTGGGCCAGCAACATGCCTACCCAGGGCACATGAAGCAAAGAGGGGGATGTGTTCACAGTTGTCACAATTGGAGGGAGCTCTGTTGGTGCCAAGAGTAGAAGCTAAAGACCCACCAGGGTGGCCCTCACAGACACGGCAACCTTGACTGGGACATCCTACGTGTCACCCTCCTGATTGACTTAATTCTTCTCTGACAGTGGCTCTCAAAACAGCCCTCACCTGTCACTCACAATTAGAAACACATTGCACACTGGGACCCAGCACACAGACAAGAAACATTCACAAATCTGAAACAATTGCTTTCCCTTCTGCCTCTTGTATACTGTGCCATTAAAAAAGAAAACCACCCCACAAGATTAACAATCCACATAGTATATGCTCAATTAACAAGGATGAGGACCAGGCAGCCTGGGAGAGTCAGCACCCACCTTTTGACCTTGAGGTCCTGGGTTGCCAGGTAAGCCGTTAAATCCAGGGCGACCTGGACTTCCAGGCCGTCCTATCTCTCCAGGCAAGCCATCAACACCTGTGTGCAAGAGTCAGAAAACAGTTACAGATGCAAGGCCTCTCCCCAACACTATTCACTTGTGTCTGAAACTGTCAGGGTCTAAAACTACCTCAGAGACAAAAATTCTTGGCATACCTGTAAAGGGGCTTCTGGGCTGGGTTCAGGGGGTGAAATGACCTCATGGATATGGGGCCATCCCATGGGTTCTCTCTCTCTTTCTTCCTTTCTCTTTCTTTCTTTCTTTCCTTCCTCCCTCCCTCCCTCCCTCCCTTTCTCTCTCTCTCTATCTCTCTCTCTCCCCCCCCCCCTCTCTCTCTCCCCCTCCCTCTCCCTTCCCTGACTGTAATGTGAGCAGCCACCTCACACTGCAATGGCAGGGTCTTCCCCACTGTGATGAACCTTCAAGCTGTGAGCCAAACCCTTCCTGCCTTTGTCAGGGATTTTGTCACAGCACCGAACAAAGCAACTAGCACATCATGTAGACAGAAACAGTGTGTGGCGATGCCAGGCAGGCTACGTATTCCTCATCAGCTACCTGTGTCTGGAGCAGACCTAACCCTCTATTCAGGAGGACACCACACTCATTAGCGAACGGCCTGGGGTGGTAGGGGCATTATCATCTGAGGGACCTGAACACATGGAGGGACTGAGGGTGTCCTTCCTGCCAGAGTCTTCTCTTTCTCACAGATTCATAGGAAGCAAATACCAAGACCCTCACCACAGACCAGTCACCGAATGATAGAATACCCTTCCCCAGTTGGTCTTCTGGTCAGAATCACAGGCCCTCACTAGGCTCACCTTTGGGGCCAGGAAGCCCAGGAAATCCAATTCCCGGCTGGCCCACAGCACCTTTCTCTCCTGGGATGCCTGGACGTCCTGGGGTTCCTGGGAAGCCTCGGTCACCTGTGATGAGAAAGGTGAACAGTCAATGTGAGGAATGCCTAAGGAAGCCTGTGGTAGCCCTATGATACTACTGTGGTAGCCCTGTGGTAGCCTTGTGGTAGTCTTGTGGTAGCCCTTTGGTACGATAGCCCTGTGGTAGCTCTGTGGTAGCCCTGTGGTAGCCTTCTTGTGGTAGAACGGTGGTACCCCTGTGGTAGCCCTGTGGTACTCCTGTGGTAGCTCTGTGGTAGCACTATGGTACCCCTGTGGTAGCCCTGTGGTACCCCTGTTGTAGCTCTGTGGTAGCACTATGGTACCCCTGTGGTAGCCTTGTGGTAGCCCTGTGGTAGCCCTATGGTACCCCTGTGGTAGCCCTGTGGTAGCCCTATGGTACCCCTGTAGTAGCCTTGTGGTAGCCCTGTGGTAGCACTATGGTACCCAGGCAAGCGAGACATCAACAGTACCTTGTGGCCCTGGGAACCCAGGGGATCCTGGAAGTCCTGCAGCTCCTGGGGGGCCAGGGAGTGGGACAACCTTTCCTGCCTCACCCTTTGGGCCTGAGGGAAGAAAACAATAGAATCATATATGCAGATTGTCACATCTCCGCCTCTCTGAAGACAGTAAGGGTGATGTTATGTACCAGCAACCTCTCAGTACACCGCAAAGGAGCCACCACTCCCCGGCTGAGCTCCTGCATCCTCTCAGGACACAGAAATTTGGCCACTGTTCCCCATCCTCTGAGGCACCCTGAAGCCCTGCGCGGAAAAGTCCTTGGGTTTCCCATCTCTCCCCCACATGTCTAGAATCTCAGCCAGAGATATTCAAGATTTGTGGCCCCACGTGACTAAAATGTTTACTCGACTCTGGATTCCTTAAGCGTTTCACATTCAAGCCCTGAAGAGTTAGAAAATTTCCCATAACAAAAAGTAAGGTAGCCCTGGGTCATTTCTTGGTTATCACGTCCCCTCCAAATAAAACCTAAATAAATAAATAAAAACCAAAAGACAAAACAAAACAACCCAAAACACTATTTTCATCCACCAGACAGACTCTCTCGGGTGCCTTCTGCTTCTCCAGGATTCATGCCTGCTAGCTAGAACACAGAGGTAAGTGGGTGGCTTGTCACAGTCCCTAGTGCCCTGGGGTAACACAAAGCGCTCTGCTTCTAGGCCCCATCTCTTCCCAGTTAAGCCCCAGAGAGCCACTGGAGGTCAGCAGATTGCCATTCAAAATGAATCAGGACTCTTCCAAGTGTGCTCAGGGACTTCTTAGCCCACCATGGGAATCCCAGATAAGGGGACCCTCCAGGAATGACTGGCCTGCCTCTCGCCACAGACTGTGAGAACCATCTGACCCTAGCATGCATCTGCTCTCCATGAAACCCTGGGATCCAGTCTTTAATGTCACCACATAAATCCCGCTCAGCAGATCAAAGGTCAACTTTCCGATGCAGAAGCTCAGAGGGTCTGGAGGGAACTCTCCAGAATGTGAACAGCTGGTCGACAGAACCAGCAGCACCTCCTCGACACCCCTCTTTCTTGTGGTGCCTGGAACTCCCAGGAGGCGCTCCCCTGCGGATCCCTCTCAATTCTGATTCACTCCTTCCATGGCTTCTGCAGGTCCCAGAGGCCACAAGAACTCTCAGCTCCGTGGGGCACCCTCTCCCTGGCTCCCAGAGGCCACGGGAGCTCTCAGCTCCGTGGGGCACCCTCTCCCTGGCTCCCAGAGGCCACGGGAGCTCTCAGCTCCGTGGGGCACCCTCTCCCTGGCCGGCTGCAGCCTTCCTAAAGCACCTCAGCATGCCCCTGCTTGTGGGGAAGAGGTAAAAGAGACACTTCAGTCCTCCATTAACAAAGTATAGCTAGCACCAGAGTCCTGCTGACTGTGCTGAAGATGAGAGAGGCCAAAAGAGACGCTCAGAGCAGCACACTACCACTCTGCCATTGAACAGGACTTACACTGCATTCCAGGAGAAAACAACGCCCCTAACGAGGACAGAAGTTGATAAAGTCTTTGCTATAGCCATGGCTAAGGAAACCATCATCAGAGCTGTGAGTGCACAGGCACTGTGTAACTGTGCCTGCCGAGTTTTTGCTGGAAATTCTATTCATGGGTCCCTTAACACTGCTATTATTATTATTATTATTATTATTATTATTTTATTAGTTATTTTCTTTATTTACATTTCAAATGTTATCCCCTTTCCTAGTTTTCCCTCCCAAAATCCCCTATCCTCTCCCCCCTCCCCCTGCTCCCCAACCCACCCACTCCTTCTTCCTAGCCCTGGCATTCTCCTATACTGGGACATAGAACTTTCACAGGACCAACGGCCTCTCCTCCCGTTGATGACTGGCTCGGCCATCCCCTGTTACATATGCAGCTAGAACCATGAGACTCTCCATTTTTTTTTTTTTTTTTTTGATTGGTGCTTTAGTCCCAGGGAGCTCTGGGGTTACTGGTTAGTTCATATTGTTGTTCTTCCTATGGGGTTGCACACCCCCTCAGCCCCTTGGGTCCTTTCTCTAGCTCCTTCCGAGAGGACCCTGTGCTCTGTCTAATGGATGACTGTGAGCATCCACTTCCTTAACACTGTCTTCAACCACCTTAAATCCTTCATTAACTTCACAACTGTTTAAATCCTTCTCGGTACACAGGATTACTTCCTCCTCTGTGGCAAGCCACTTCCGCCCTCTACCCCTCACCATTCAAGAATGTCTCAGGAGCCCTCAGACTTGCTGAGGTCAGTGTGGGATTACATTATGGAGTACCCACTCATGCAAGGCAGAGTGGGGTGTACCTCCCCCCAATCCAGCCACGCTCGGTCACCCGGGCACGGATGACGAAGGAAGCAACTGTTACCCTCGCACAGATTTCTAATAAACCTTGCTAGAGAACACAGAAGGGCAGGGGCTGAGTCTCTCACAATGTTTATTGTGAGTCTCTGCTGGGGGCTTGGCACATAAACTACCAAAAGACAGTCAGGAAGGGACCTCAGCCAATAGGAACTAAGCAGCAAGCTGGATGTTGCAACTTACGGTGCCCGAGCATTGGCAGAGAGTGAAGATTAGACTGCTTAGGAAATGCAGACACCAAAAGGATCAGAAAATGGATAAAAATTAAAAAACCAGCCTCACATTTCACCTACTTCTACCTGAGGGGCTGACTTAGCTGATCTGTGGTCTCTGTGCGTGAGCTGACCCATCTGACGCAGGGGAAAATGAGGTACAGGACTCTGAAGGACTGGTCCAGTCACATCCCTCTTCCGGGGAGAAGTGAAACACGGTGTACCCTGGACCTCTGAGCCCTTGTTTCTGTGACCTTGAAGTTGCCCGTCAGGCCCTGAAGTCTCACCTGGAAGACCTGGGGACCCAGGGCCTCCAGGAAAGCCTGCTTGTCCTTTTTCACCAACAGGACCAATGGGACCAACTCCTGGGGGTCCAGGAGGGCCGATGTCTCCACGACTACCAGGGAAGCCAACTCCTCCGGGGGGACCTCGCTCTCCTTTCAATCCTATTGAACCCTGAGGAGACAAGAGACAGAAAAGACTGTCAGATGACAATCCAACATCGTCCACAGAAAACTAGTGACAAAAGCCTAGCCAGGTGACACTGTTTACTACATCAGGAGCCACCAGGGTCACAAGAGTTAACAAGTGACACCAGCATCCTTCTCCCAAGCAGTTGTCACAGCTAGAGGTCTAGGATCCCAGACTTCAAATGATGGGTGCACCGTTAGCTTTAGAATTGTTCCCATGAGGATAAGGGATAGGAAAATTCATCTATTCAGTCCCAAGACATCAAACAGCCCCAGCCATCTGTAGCCTATTATACAAATCTACACCACTAACCCCTACATCCATTGATGTATGGTGGCTCAGGAGCCATGAAGCAAACTTATGCCATCTGTAAGGTTCCATGGTTGTGACTCAAAGCATTCATTTCTCTACTCTTTGTAGACTCCCCATTTGTAAAACACATGTTCCAACTCTGGAAATGGACCTACCGGAGAGCCTTTGGGTCCAGGGAGTCCTGGGTGGCCATCTCTTCCGGGAGTTCCTGCTCTTCCTGGCATGCCAGGCTGTCCTGGAAAACCTGGGTCTCCTTTGTCACCTTTGAGTCGCATGTCAAAAAATATCTCTCCAGGCTCTCCCTTAGCTCCAGGCTGGCCTATAAGCCCTGGTGAACCTTGTGGACCCTAGAAAACAAAGCATCTTGTGACACCAAGAACTACTGAGGGATGATGCATCAGCAGTCCGCCTCCAGCTGAGGATCCACCCTATCAGGAACCACCACACTGTAAGATGTCCTGTAGATGCTAACCAGAAACTCCATGGCCATCAGCAGCTGTCTTAAATTCCTGTACTTTGTTAGGCATTCCACAGGGATCAGAAGGGACAGGGGAATAACACTGAACCCAGCTTCCAGAAATCCTTGAGTTACTTTCCTTCCCCTAACGACTGACAAACCTTTCAGAGAATGTCTCCGCAAGCGTTGGCACACTACGAATGTGCGACTCCTGGATGCTGTATGTGAATGCTGAGGCAGCTGAGACACCCAAGATCTGGGGCCACCATTATTCACCCAGCCTGGGTGTTCCTCAATGAAGCTGCTCTGGGTTTCCTTTTTGCATTTGCATTCACACCCCATGGTCGGAGAGACAAAGGGGCTTCCAGGGTGCTGGTGATTGGGAAAACCCAGGTAAAGGAGCCCAGAGCCAGCTCTTTAATTGGGTTTGGGGGAAGTTATTTGGACTTTCCCAAGGCTCTATTAAGAGACACACAAAAGATTTTTAGTTCCAGGAAGTTGACTCTACAAAGAATGCCCACACCTGCCACTCCTTCTCCTCCAGCTGCCTTGAGAGTGGATATACACGGAGAAAATGACAACATAAGAAACAGTTCCAATTGCTTGGTCTCCTGGGATGAGAAAGGCACACCCAGCTGGGCTCACCGAGGACCTGGCAGAATCCAGACTCTCCATAACACATTTATTTTAATCTCTTTCCATAAGCTGTGTCAAGTTCTGCGAGTGGAAGTGAATCACAAACCACTGTGTGTGCCTACAGCATAAACCTCTCCAAGGGTGAGATGAGAAGACTACTTTAAAGCAAAATGTGTATATACAAAAATTATACTTTTAAAAAATGGAGACCGGGCTGGAGAGATGGCTCAGCAGTTAAGAGCACTGACTGTTCTTCCAAAGGTCCTGAGTTCAAATCCCAGCAACCACACAGTGGCTCAGAACAGATCTTAAATGAGATCAGATGCCCTCTTCTGGTGTGTCTGAAATCAGCTATCATGTACTTACATATAATAAATAAATAAATCTTTTAAAAAAATGGAGATGGCCTGTCACACACCCATGTGTGACAGGACCCTTGTGTACCATTTATCACAACTCTATAAGGAAGACCTGGGATTGTCAGTCTAAAAGAAAAGTGAGCCAGGTATATGAGATTACCCAGCCAGAAAGTGTAAGCAGCTGGGTACAAAAGTAAGCGCTCCTGTCCACAAAGCCCATGCACTCTCCCATACTCCCTAAGCATCACCGAGGGTTCCATACTGAAGCCCCTGGCCCACACAGGGATGGGACTTGCAGAGGTTCTGGGGTCCTGCTCAAAGTCCATCAAGTCTGGGACTAATATGGAAGGGATAACTGAATTTCTTGTCCCCAGTGCTCCTCAAAGCCAAAGTGCACCGGCTGGGGACAGAGAAGATGTCACCCAGTCAACTGTGCCCTGTAGAACCTTGGGGTCCACACATGAAGCTTTAGTGGAGGCTCGCCCAAGAAGGCAAGTTCTCAGCAGCTACTCTGTGCCCATGCTATAATATTTAAATATTTAGACTGGAAATTGGAAAGTTCCATTCTTCAGAAAGGGCTCAAACACCACCATCGGCCCTGGGTACCAAGCTGAATAGTGATGCAGGCATAGAACACCTCAGTTGTGGCAGAGCATCCCACTCAGCAGTGACAGGTGGTCTGGGCTAGCCCTGAGCTAACCCAGTCCAGGATCTGGACATGGGATTGTTTGCACAAGTCGGAAGAACGAAAAACAATTATTTCTGCCAGCCACCTGCTGGAAATGTTAGCAAAAGGTTGTAGAAACTTTGTTGTTTTGTCAAATGGTGAGGCTTTCTTAGCCTGTTTTCTGGAGTTAATATGCATAGATATGTACTTATAAATCATGGAAGAAACTAGACAGTCCGACAAAGCCGTTCCTTGGACACTCAGGTCTTTTTCTACCATGTTGTATGGCCGTCATTCCAGAAATGAGTCAATTTCATTGGGATGATGTGTCTGTGGTCCTGTCCTTCCTGTATCTGAAAGGCTTTAGAAGAACCAAGACTTTTCATCTGCTTCCTGGATGTCTGGGACAAGGAGATGCTAAGGATTTAGGAAGATAATCTTGCTTTCTCTAATTTTTTAAATTTAATATGTATGGATGCTTTGCCTATACACATGGCTGCACCATATAAGTGCCTGATATCCATGGATATCAGAAAAAGCCATCGAATCCCCTGGAGCTGATCTTACAAATGGTTGTTGGCAGCTAACAGATGCTGGGAATTGAACCCAGGCGCCCTGGAAGAACAGCCAGTGCCTTTACCCACTAAGCCTTCGCTCCAGCCCCTTGAATTCTTTAAAAGTGTCATTGATGATGCTAAAATGTCTCAGCAACCTTTGGCACACAACATCCTGATCTGAGATGTTTTTGGAAAGATGTCCCACCCAAAGTCTCTTTTGATCCAAGTCCCCTGTGGGATCCATATCTGCCTTTAAAGCCTAGCACTGGCTGTTTAACCAGTGGGGACGGAGCATCTGTACTATCTACCTCTGATAACATCCACTTAGCCCCTGTGCCAAGTCAGACACAGGTTCTGGCTAATTGTTCCCAGTGCCTGTAGGATCTGTTGTCCATTCCTAAAGTCAGACACTTGGCTTTCAAGGGCAAAGGGCACAAAACACCATCTAAAGAGGAAAAGCCACAGGCGAGCATCTTCACCTCCTCCTACATCCCACTGGCCCATGCCTTCCAGCCTCCAGCCACATCAACACAGGAGGACCACATCTGAAGCTGTGATCAACTTCAAAT
Source organism: Mus caroli (assembly GCF_978045245.1). Lineage (NCBI taxonomy): Eukaryota > Metazoa > Chordata > Mammalia > Rodentia > Muridae > Mus > Mus caroli. The sequence goes on along the minus strand of NW_028227265.1, from coordinate 118,197,367 downwards.
AGAGGGAAATGACTGACTTCCCGGGAAGCGGTTTACATGCCCCTCTACTCAGAGCCTGTACCCATCTTGGGAAAGTTGGCTTCCGGAAGCAGGAGGAAAGCCTATGTGTTGTGGACTGCTTTCCTCTTTATCCTGATGAGTCCCCAACTGTCCCTCCCCTCCCCCACTTCTTTGCTTTTCTTTTTGCTTTTTTGTTTGTCTGTCTGTTTCGTTTTGTTTTTTTTTTTTTCTCCTGATCTCTTGGGTCAGGAGCTGAATGTCTGGCCTGGGTTCTAACCAGAGCAGAGGCAAGCTGGACTCCAGGAAAGCCAGGTAGATAAAGGATAAAGGCAGTGGGCAGAGGTGGAAAGACCCTTTTCTGCCTCCTTCAAAGTCCTTTTCCCTTTGATTCCCACCACGGAATGCTATTTGAACTTCTCACTCAGAGCTGTTTTAAACAATTGTGTCTTCTAACTCAGCCCTCTAGGCACCGGCACCAGTCTGCCACAGAGCTGGAATCTGACTTCAAAAGCAGGGAGCCACTGTGGCCTTCTGGCTGCCTCCCCTCCTACTTTGAGTCAGTTCTGCCCTGGCCCCCTGGAGAGAAGAGATGCTTCTGGCAATATCCAAAAGCAATGAAGAATTTTAAAGAGGTTCCTCAGAAAAGGGTAAGGTCAAATATCTAACTTTTGGTTTCTAACAAAGAAGAAGAGAGAGCTAAAAAGAATTAGAGAAAGCAAGCAATTCTTACAGAACCTGGGAGGGGAGGAGCGGGGAGGGGAGGGGAGGGGAGGGGAGGGGAGGGGAGGGGAGGGGAGGGGAGGGGAGGGGAGGGGAGGGGAGGGGAGGGGAGGGGAGGGGAGGGGAGGGGAGGGGAGAGGATTGGTGGGGAGGGTCGAGGAAAGCTTGCAATCACCAAGTGTGTGCAATTAAGTACTAAACGTGGATCCCTTCTCTCAGAATGACTTCTCTCAGAACAAAGCTTAGCAGCTGGAATTCCATGCAGCTGAAAGCTTTCATATCGGTCCCTATAGATTTATGTGGATTCATCTATAGACTAGAAAAGCCATCTACAGAAATAGATGCTGGTGACATGGAGTCAGTCTCCCTCCCTCCCTCCACAGGAGCTCTCATCCCTGGTAAGAGTTAAGATCACACAGGGAACACCACAGGCAGTGGTCACGGAGAAAGATGGCCACTGTGGTACCATCTGAACTGGAGACCCCGTGGGCAGGACTCTGCGCTGCCCAGAGGACCTGAACACCAAAAGCAAGCAGGGAGGTGAGATGGCTTTGGAGACGTGGACTGTGGGTCCAAGGCTCACTTGTTCTCTGGGTGTCCCATGTGAGCATAAAAAGGGGCTCACCCCCAGTCCCTGGGCCAGCTCCTGTGACAGGCTGGAACACAAACGAGAACCCATTACTGTGATGACTTCAGACAAGAGTATGATCTAATGGTTCACTTACCGGCAATCCTTCAAGACCATCTCTGCCGGGCAGGCCTCGGTCACCTTTAGCCCCAGGTTGTCCAGGGAAACCTTAGAAGGAGATAGGAGTAAAGGAACTGTAAGACAGCTTCCCTTGGCCCCAAGACTCAACTGTATCAGAATCTTGTTGTGAAGTGGACTCTCATCTGAGGAACATCCAGGGCAGGAGATAAACAAACCTCAAATGGACAAAATAGGCTCAGAGGGGCAATCATGTCTTGTACATAAGTCACTGGCACAGAAAGCCACAGTGTCCCCCAACCTACAACACCAATGGTCTGGAAGACAAACCTGATGACCTTCTTTGAGCTGACTGACTATGAAGCTGGGAGAACCACTAGGCCACTCTCCCGTGATCAGAAAAGCACATGGTGCCACTGTGGTGGGTGGGCTTGACCACAGCTGTCCATGTGGACACCCTCTGGTAACTGACTTTCATCCTCACTTTCATGCCACAGAATTTGAGGAAGCTGGCATCTGACCCCAAGGCCATCCCTGACATGTTTCATCCCACACCCTACTGCTTACCAATCTCTCCCGGAGGCCCCTGTGGCCCTGGAGGGCCACGAAGACCTTCTGTGTCACAGGCAAGGCAGCTCTCTCCTTTCTGACCTGAAAGAAGAAACATGGGTGCTTAATGTATGCCTAATATATGTTTAGTGTGTGCTATGCCAACAGAAGGCTCTGTGGTGCTCAGAGAGGGGTCACAAGAGAAAGTCCTGCAGATGTCACTGCCAGACTCTTCCCTTCTCCATCATCACTCCTGCCCACAGCACTGCCCACTAGTGGGATGATCTCACACCCATCCCACAGACCCTAGGTTCAGTCCCCAGCATTGCACCATACACAGCACTACACCACACACACACACATGTACACACACATGCACATCACATACACACCGCATACCACACCACACATACATATATACATACACATTGTACTGACTGGTTTTGTGTGTCAACTTGACACAAGCTGGAGTTATCACAGAGAAAGGAGCCTCCCTTGAGGAAATGCCTCCATGAGATCCAGCTGTAAGGCATTTTCTCAATTAGTGATCAAGGGGGAGGGCCCATTGTGGGTGGTGCCATCCCTGGGCTGGTAGTCTTGGGTTCTATAAGAAAGCAAGCTGAGCAAGCCAGGGGAAGCAAACCAGTAAATAACATCCCTCCATGGTCTCTGCCTCAGCTCCTGCTTCCTGACTTGCTTGAGTTCCAGTTCTGACTTCCTCTGGTGATGAATAGCAACATGGAAGTGTAAGCTGAATAAACCCTTTCCTCCCCAACTTGCTTCTTGGTCATGATGTTTGTGCAGGAATAGACACCCTGACTAAGACACACATATACATACACATATGCCCACAACACGTGTACACACACACACACACACATACACTCACACACATGTATACACACATGCACATACATATATGCACATACATGCACATACATATGCACACACAGACACAGACAGACAGACACACAGGCTCACATTACATCTCCTAGGATACAGAGGATTGATTGATTGATGGATGGATGAATTTAGGGATGAATGGATTGATGGATGGACAGACGAACAAGATTTCAGCCTAAAGAACTCTAGATAATGGGTACATTGTAAAATAAATAGATAACTCATCTCGGTAAGGAATGACTGTGTGGGGAGGGAGGTTACATAGCTGCCCTGAGATGCCCTCTGAAACTGTTTTCCATGTAAGATTTAGACTTGTAAAGGGCCAAACTCTTTATAGGCCAAGCCAGAAATGGTCAATCATGGGGCTGGTTTTATGAGGGCCCCAGTTTGTTCTGCCCCAAGGTTAACGAGCACATAAATATCAGAACGGCATTGTTCAGTCCATGGTAAGCCAGTGCTCGCACTGAACACGAGGTGAGAGTTCCCCATCTCTGAGTCCAATTACTAAAGAGATAAAGCAGGGTCCTCCATTAATATCACAGCAAACACTTGAAAGGTTAGGGATAAAATTGAGAGCCCAGAGTAAAGCTGGCTATTCCATCAACCGAAGAGTTGTGTGCCCTGACTGTGCTCACACTGAAAGCTTGTATAGATCCCGTGTATAGATCCCTGGTTTGGCTTAAAAGGAGGACATGTATCCTTTGAGAAGGAAACTCTCAAGCTTTGAACCAAAAACTTCAATACAAGACTAGATTCTTTCATCTCGGGAATGTGTGAAGGACAGTTGTCTGACAATCATGGCTGAGTCCCTTCCACTCACCATCACAGCCATAGCACCAGACAACCACAGCTGAGCTACCGAATGCATCTTCTCGGGAGTGATTGTGAAGGACTCCCAGATAGAGCAATGATGAACATACCTGTGCCCAGCCTAGTGTGATAGTCTGACAACACCTAAGCCACTCAGTGATCAGTAACTGATCAGTACAAACCCAGCTACCACTTTGAAAAGGTTAAAGTCTCTTACCTTTCTGTCCAACTTCACCTGTCAAACCTGGCTGTCCTGGAGTCCCAGGAGGGCCCTGGTCCCCGGGTGGTCCAGGTTGACACTCCACAATGCCATCTGAAAGTAATTTTTAAAACCCATGAGACATAACCAGGCATTCTTACTCTCTCCTAATCTAACCCTTGATTACAAAACTAAAATATATTAGGCTGATTTGAACCTTTTAGAGATTCAATTCTCCTTAGCTTCCAAATGAGCCTGTGAATTTTTAACTTGCAAAACAAAAGCAGCATAGAGAACAGGCGGTTCTGGGAATGTCTCTGGGATGGCCAGGCTTCATCTTCACTCTCCACATTTCAAAAGTCAAAAGAAAAGGAAGTTCCATAAAGCCACATATGATCTGTTCTCTGCCCAGGAATTCACACTAATCCCTTCCCAAGGGAGCCAGCTGCCTATCTAGACTCAATCACCCCCCTCAGCCCTTATCTCTCCCTTGCCAGCCTCATCCTGGAAACTTCCTTCCCACTCAAGGATGGCCTTGAGTTCTTGGAATCAGCATCATCAGAGCTCCATGCTCATAAATCTTCTGTGATCAGTCACACATCGGGGGTCCCATTGCTACTCCAGCTTTACAGCCCACCCTGGTGATCAGCCTCAGAGCAGGCTCCTACCGCTAATAGTCCCTCCAGCTCTTGCTGGCTTTAGCCCAGAAGCACCCAACGCCCTGCTTTGATATGCTTCCACTGACATGGCTGACTTAAACCTTCTGGAACTTTCTTAAAATTGAAATGAGATCACGCAATCACAATAAGCCAGTCACAAGCTTAAACTTCATGCTCAGCTTTTCTTGAAAGCTGCTATAGGAAAACTCTTGTGTGGTTCTCTATCTAGACTGCATTGTGCCAGGGCATAATCTAGTGTGATCTGTTCCCATGTGTACCCTAAGTAGCATTATGCACGCTCACTCTATGGGAAGCAAAAGACATTCGGTTGTCAATCAAGGTTAAACGAATCAACCTGCTAACCTTTAACCTCAGATGCCAGGAGACTTAGAGCTGGTTAATATATTGCTTTCCCCTTTAAGCCTATTTGCTTGTTAGTGATTCTATTTTGTAACATAGTTATCTTTGTAAAACTACTCAAGCAAAAGGTTACTAAGTAACGAGTGCTAGGATCACCAAGCCATGACACAGCGCTGCTTCTAGCAGCAGTCACAATGCCCATCCAGCTCTGCCCTGGGCTCCTGGCATCTGACTAGAAATTCATGGCACTTACTTGTGTGGCCTGGCTGCCCAGGGGGGCCAGGAGGGCCGGGAGGCCCTGGGGCTCCATCTCTTCCACTTGGTCCTGGTAATGACACGCCTGGAAATCCCTGGTCACCTTTTTCTCCCCTTTCACCGGGGAAGCCTGGAGCACCAGCCTGGCCTGGAGTAGGGAAGCCTGCAACCAGCATAGGAGCTCATGTCAATATCCCGAAGGCAGTGAGTGGAACAGCTGTGCAGGAAATCTACACTCTATCCAGGGTAAACTGCTAGGATCCTCCGTGAGGGCGAGCTCTAGATCGGCACAAGCTGACCAGCAAGTCCGGAGGCTTCCAGCCTAGCAAGGCTCCAAGACAAAGTGATAGGTCTGAAAATGCAGAGTCCACTTCCATCACTCTGTATGCTAAGGTGCTAAGGAGTCACTGAGGTGACGTGATATAGCCCAGAAGGTTGATGGTGAGGACCCCAAGCAGTGCAGCTTGAGGAACCACACACAACCAGGTCTGCTGTCTTGGGAAGAAACAGCCATATGGGGATCCCAGGAAAGACAGGAGGACTCTAAAAGTCTCAGAGCAAGTATAAATCAGACTGGTGGAGGAAGACAAAGGGATGTCATGCCATCCACCTATCTTGGCGAGAGCCACAGCTCAACAGCTGGAAGAACTCTGGCAGAGCCAAGACTTGTGCAAGGGCAAGATGCACACCCAGAGGACCAGCCCAGTGGGCAAGTCAGTGTCCCCTGGGAAACAAGGATCCACTGTCTGCACATTTGCCTACACATGGGAAAATGGCATGCTAACTTGTACCTATAAAGTATACAGCGGGCACACATCAGGGTACACTGAGTTCTGATTAACTAGAAAGACAGGTAGAAACCTACAGCCTGTCTTATGAACACACCCAGTGTGTGTGTGTGACAAACACATGGGACTAGAAACCACACAGACCATGCAACATTCTACAAGAAATAAGGACTCTCACCTGGAGGGCCTGGTTGGCCTGGTGTTCCAGGGAAACCTTGAAAGGGGAGGAGAGAATTGGACAAAGTGAGGTGAGGTCACTCATGTTTGGACACTTTCTGTTTCTGCCACAGTCTTCCCAGAGCTATTTGAAGGCACCCACAGTCCAGGTTGGGGAGACAGAAGTGGAGCCCACAATTTCCCTGCAGAGTCACCATCCTCAGGAAGCTAGAGAGGATAGGGGCTCCTGGGCACCTTACAACAGTGAGGTTGGGAGCTAGAAAGAACAACTTGACTGCCATTCAGGCTTCCAAAAAGAAAGAAGGAAAGATGGGAGGAACAAAGGGAAGGAGAGGGAGCCAAGGCGGAGGAAAACAAGCAAGCTGCAGCCTACCTTTAGGGCCAGGCTCTCCTCTCAACCCTGGTGCTCCTGGGTAGCCTCGATCTCCTTTCTCTCCCAAAGGCCTGGTGCCTATCACCTGCATTAAAGCACAGGTTAGGCTGGTACGGGAGTAGCTGATAGTACACATCATGTATGTTGCATTGCCTCAAGGAATATGGCTACAAAGGTGTGTAGGGATCAGGAGAAGGCCTGGAGAGCCACAGAATGAATGCCAAGTACTAAGAACCATTCAGTGTAGAACTGCCAGGCAGTTCGGCCTCATTTATATGATTTCCCTAGCAGCAGCAATGGTCTCACTCAGTCAATTAAAGCCTAGTAATCTACAATGTGCAGATGCATCCAAGCCAGAGGGTGCCTGGCTTGCTTTACAGGGTAACAGAGGAATGCCCTGCCGATGTGCAGGGCAAGAACACACACTCCTTTTATTGGAGGATATTTTATGTGTCTTCTTTCTCTAAAAGCCAAAAGGGCACTTCCTGAAAAATCACTGGGACAAAGACCAGGAAGGAGGTACTGCCAACCTCACAGACAGAAACCTGGCTCACCGTGATCCCGAATGACCACAGTGTAAGGAAAACCGCACAGCCAAGCCCCAACACGCTTTCTTTAGGATATCCTCTGTAGCAATAATGAGGGGATGCTGCTGTTTTAAATGCCATTAAGTAGCTTTGATTAGGCCATTCTACGACATGGACATATGTAGAAAATCACTGTACATTCCAAGTATATGTAAATTTTATTTGTCAATTTAAAAAATAATAAAATTAAAACTAACTAAGAGTGTAACCGGTGGGACTGAGAGGAGATGAGAATCCGCCTGCCCTGGGGTGAGACATGGAAGAGAGGAGAGTTTCAGGTATGCTGGGCACATCAAGGCATAGCCTCTAAAACAATCACTCTGCACCCCCCCCAAGCTATCACCCACACAGTGAGTGGCACATACCCACACCCATGTCACCCAGAGCAAACAGGAGAGGAGTGCCCGCTGTTCCAAAACCAATTTGGAACAGAAGAACTGAGACAATAGCAGGTCCAAGTGCTCATGAACAAGGCGTGAATGCTACTTGAACAAGAAATGTCGTTCTGCTAGAACAGTCAGACAGGCTATGGCTGATATGCTCCTCTTACTAAATTTCCCCTGATGGACAATTAAAAAATAAAATAAAATCCAGGTTTCAAAATAGGTTGCTGAGTTATCCGTGTGCAAAGATTTTTGTTTCCAGAAGTTTGAGGATATGTAAAAACACTAAAGGTCTGATTGTTAAAATCAGAGCAAGTTGTGACTTGCTTCATATGGCAGGCACCCACTTGACGAGAGCACCACCCAAGGGGCAGCTGCAGAGTGTCCCCTGGAACCCGGGCCCATCTCAACCATGTTCATTACTTACAGTTCCGGGGGGACCTGGAAGTCCAGCTTCACCCTTCTCTCCCTGCAAGGGATGTGAACAGTTATTTGTTGTAGATGACCATGCAGAAAACTAGCCAGAAATTTTCTGGTAAAATAGAAATTGGTTCTACACAATCCCCCAGTCATTATATTCCCCCAACCTCTCCCTCTGGGACTGGCTTTGTTACTCTGTGATCATCATAAAAAAAATAGAGACCCAGTTCATCTGTATCCCATGAAAGTAGCATGGAAATAAAAATGTCTACACAGCCTAAACAGAAGTCTGAAGAGACAATCGTTTGCCCTGTTGGCCTTCTCGAGGGATGTTAGAGAGCCTTGTAGAAGCAGAGTGCTCTTCTCTAAACTGCTAGGAAGCAGAGTTTCTAGCTCTGACTCCTTAAGGCATCTCCCTGGGATTTTTATGTCTGGATTTACACCAAAACCCTCAATATGAACTCCAGTGTTAGCTTCAAACAACCTTAAAATGATCTAGAGCCCAGTCAGCAGAAAGCGTGGATGTTAAAAATGTCTCCATACAACTAATTTATGGATGTCTGCACAGATCAGATTCTCCTTGTTTTATTTACAAATCATTATTAATCTTAAAAAGCAGGATGTGGTTCCATGGGTAAAAGTGCTTCACACCAAGCCCCAGGTCCTGAATTCGCCCTGGGAGACCCACATGATGGAAGGAGAGAAGGGACTCTCACCAGCTGGCCTCAGACCTCCACATGCGGCACGTGTGTGCCTACACACAGCCAACCAATCAATCAATGAAGAAAAACAATAAGGCAAGATGTGTCCTTCACTCCTGTTTTGTCAAAGCCACATGCGTGCATTTACAGAGAGGAACAGCAGGAGGCAGAAAATTTGGCCATTCTTTCCTTTCTTACATTTCTGCATTTTCTCTTAATTTATAATCGGTGACAAATTAATCTGTACAAAAAATACGACAGATGCTTGACCGAGTGTCATGTGATTGTCTTCTTTCAAATAACTCATCAATGACTGTGGAAAAGTCAACAAACTGTTGAGTCCACACAGAGGAGAAATATTATCCCCTTGGGTTCAGAGTTATTTAGTCTAGAAAATAGATGAGCAAGCCCCTAAGATGAACAACCCATTAAAGGTAAAAACTCAAAACATCACCACGCACCTGCGGGCCCTGCCGGCCTGGGAGACCTGGGTACCCGGAATCGCCAGGAAAGCCCTAAAAGCAAGGAAGATACAGGATGGTCACGGAGGGGACAGCGGCCCTTGTCCACTCAGAAACCGCAGCGGAAGAGACTTACCGGGCTCCCCTTTTCTCCTTTTTCACCGTCTTTCCCAGGTTTTCCCTGTACAATAAAGAGGCAGACATGAGTGTTTCACACCACAGCTCTGTTTGTGTCTGTCTCTCCCTGGTGTGAAGAACAAGAAAGGCAGAGAAGAAGGCCACTAGAGTTGCTAGGTCACTGGGGAGGAAGATGGCCCAGTTTCTGAAGAACAGAGTCCACAGGGCTACAGAAGTCAATGTCTTAGGTACCAAGGGATTATTTTGTCATTGGCAGTGAGCACCGAGGCTGATAGGTAAGGCCTCGTCTTTCTACTCTGGACTTTGGGGAATCACCAGATATTCCCAACAACTGGCAGCGAGGCAGATATCCCACTGCTGCTGTCCAGACAGGGAGAAGCACGTGAGCCTATTGGGGTCCCAGCCACAAACAAGCCTGACATGGGAGGAGGTAGGGGTTCAAGTCTGGTGTCAGACAGAGCAACAAAAACAGCTAAACACCCGCTCTGACCACACAAGAAAATAAATGTCCTAGGAGACAGCACAAGGGATTGCTTTTCCAAGAGTTCCTCCCTAGCAGGCTCAGTGGAGTCCAAGGAAGAAATTAGAAAATGCTACAGATGCATCCATCCTTCCGTTCATTTCTGTGAGTGTGGGGATCAGAGGGGAATGTTTCACAGTGAGAAGAGGATAGCTCTAGGAAGCACTTACCCGAGGCCCTTGCTTGCCAGGTTCACCTTTCTCTCCATACCCTGGTGCTCCCTTAAAAGACAAGAGGAGAAGGAGTTAGACTCATTGATATATGCAAATACAGCATAAAGCCAGCGTGTGTCAGGACATGCTGGCTTTGGTAGGAAATAACAGTACAATAACATGTCATCCTTCACATAAAAATAATAAAGGTAAAGAGGACCCGAGTGCTTACCGGGAATCCGGGTTCACCTTTCTGACCCTAAAAGAATTGAGGGGTTGGAGAGAGACACATCAGTACCATCTAATGGCTACATCATCCACCCAATGGCTACATCAACCATCCAATGGCTACATCACCCACCTAATGGCTACATCACCCACCGAATGGCTACATCACCCACCTAATGGCTACATCACCCACCCAATGGCTACATCACCCACCTAATGGCTACATCACCCACCTAATGGCTACATCATCCACCCAATGGCTACATCACCCACCTAATGGCTACATTGCCCACCTAATGGCCACAACACCCTTTGTTGCTTTTGGTTTTCTTTCTCTTTCCTTTCTTTCTTTTCTTTTCTCTCCTCTCCTCTCCTCTCCTTTCCTTTTCTGAGATGGAATCTTGTTTCTGAAACTCTGGTATGTAACCCAGAACTTGTGGCAATCCTCCTGCTTCAGCACTCAGCATGGCGTGTCAAGATTACAAGGGTACACTTACATGCCTGGATTAGTTTTTCAGATGTTTCTTGAACATCTTTTACTTTAATCCAGGCTGCAAAGATGTCTCAGCCATTAAGAGCACATAGTGCTCTTACAAAAGACCTGAGTTTAGTTCTAGCACCACACTGGGCTGCTCACAGCTACCATAACTCTAGCTCTGGGAGGGGCAATGCTTATGGCCTCTTTTATCACCTGTACACACATGCGCAAACTTATGTAGACACACATCAATGCACATAATTGCAAAAAAAAAAAAAAAAAAAGACACTTTTGTCACTCATATTACAACAGATGCAACCATAACTCCAATAGTCCCTTCCCAGTATGGTTTGGGCTACAGTCTAAGACGGCCTTAGTGAAAGAATGGGCCATGGCCTCCTTTGACCCATAAGCTGGACCCCTCTTACCCATACAGCTTCTACTGAGTGCCAGGCTAATTTAAGAAGCCCTTTCTTAGGTGAATCAGGACGGAATAGTCACATCCCAAGCCAACCTAGAGCAGCCATTACTGCTCTCAAAGGACATCTATAAACCCACTTCCCAAGGCAAGAGTGATTATGGCTAGAGAATCCGAGTTTCAGTCCAGCTTCTCTTTGTCCCTCTGATTTTGTCCAAACTTAGAAAGCAGACATCCACCAAAGAGAGCCCCGACTTACCTTTTCTCCTGTTGGGGCAAAGTCTCCTTTTTCCTTAACTTGTGCCTGTCCAGGAACTCCCGGGGGACCACTGACCCCTTGCTCTCCCTGTCATGTAAAATGTGGAGGTTAGTTAGGTGTGAAAAATAGAACAAAACCGAGGTAGGATAGGACAGCCGGAAGTTAAATGATAGGACATGATTGTCCCACAGCAAAAGCCTTGGCTTCTGCAGACAAATGGGCCAGGGGATGTCTACAACCAGAGAAGTGGGCTTCCCAGGCTTAGAAGCCTGCACAGCTGCAGGACCCACCTGTGCATGCACCTGCACACAGCTACACCACTGTGCTAATGAGAACACGCACCAGCTGATAGGAGCTTTGGCAGGAAAGGGGATATTTTAGGCGAGCCAAAAAAAAAAAAAAAAAAAAAATCAGAGAATCACCAGGCTTCTCTTACTCAAACAGCCTAACAGCTGGGCACATTTGGAATTAAAGGGAAAGGCAGCCAAACATGTGTGAGTGCCAAAGAGTAAAAAGCAGAGCCCAGGCTCTGTCCAGCCCCACCATATCTGGTAGCAGCTGCTCACACCAACTTGCACACCCCTAAGCAGGCAGCAGTTGTGACAATGCCCCTTTGTCTTATCTTACCCAGGGATGCTACTAGCCTTCTTGCCAAGCAAAAGATGTTTGTCCAGTCTTCACCACCCTACATCTGCCTCTGCCAAGGCACACATCCTTGGTGCTTTCTGGTCCCCAAGAAAGAACCAATCGCACCCTACATCATACTTCCTCGAAATGACTGCCACCATGGTTGGGTTTAACAGAGGGCAACTAGGAGGCCAATCTAAATTTCACTCTTTTGAAACAAATTTGCAATCTGCTGGATGCGTTGCTTGAGCTCTGTGTGCAGATAAGGGAACTGATGGCCTCATGTCACTGGAGCACACGATTAGCCTCACTTTTTGTGGAATAAACTCTAATCCTAGCGGTTCAGCTGCAGGCAGAGGAAGCACGTTGGCTTCTCACTCACCTTGTCACCTTTTGGTCCTTGGAAGCTGGAGCCCATCTGCCCCTGTTGGTTACAAATCACACTTTGTTATTCAGGCTCACCTTGGCCTCATCCTAAAGCCCCGCTCAGAGGAGGCAAGAGGTTTGCCGTCAAGCAACAGTTTCATCCTGCATCATGGGCTTTTGCCAGAAAAGCCCTGCTGGATGCAATGACTGTTCAAAGATGTTTTTTGTTTGAAAATATTATAATAAAGAATTCCTAATGTAAGGGTTTTAAACTCTGGGTTCAGAAAAGTACACAGGGAATGATCAAGGAATCCAAAGTAATAACTAAGGCATGAGTAGATGAGAGTGGAGGGTCTCAAAGATGATGATGGTGGTGGTGGTGGTGATGGTGGTGGTGGTGACATCACCATCACCATGATAGCAATGAGAATGACAGTAGGTGGTTGGTAGACAATAGAAAAATGACTGACAGATGGCAATCAATAGAGAGAGACAGTACATAGATACTTAGTACTAACAGATAGTATCATATCTGGGTAAGGATGAGGCTCAGAAGGTATTATGGAATCTCACCACAGTCCTATAATAAGACTGAGAGCAATCAACGAAAAAAATATCTTTACCTTTTCTCCAGGAGGTCCAGGAGGGCCTGGAGGACCCTGTAAGAGAGAGCATTTTAATTAAATAGTATTCAAAACCAGCCAGCTGTGATCTGGAAGATCATCCCTACACACACACACACACACACACACACACACACACACGGTCTTCTGTGGGCACTATGGAGAGGTGACGGCATCACCAGGGTGCCTAACCATTGGTGAGTTCTTGCAGTAGGGAAGGGGGAGGGTTTGGAGGATGAGTCACTAGGGTTGTTGAAGGAGGCATTTTGTTCCCCCACCCCCGCCAGTTCTCTGTATGTCTCAACTATACCTCATGCTCCCCACCACGGTGTTCTACCTTCTCACAGGCTCAGAAACCACAGAACCTGGGTCATGCGATCAACCCCCTGAAACTGTGAGCCAAGATGAATCTTTCCTCCTTGTGAACTGTATCCTTTCAGAATTGTGTCCTAGCAAAGTCTGACACACACACAGTCCTCTGCACTCTGTTGTTGGCAGGATGATGTGTGTGACACACACCTTTCAAGCTTTGAGAATAGCCCGTTATGAGTCAGGATAATTATGAGGAAGGCAGAAGTCCCTCAAAGGCTGCAGCCTGTCCTTGGGTACCAGTAGCCTGGGGGCACCAGCCTAGGCTCCAAACTGGAGTTGCCCACATGAGAACAGCACTGTCCATTTTTGACACAAGTCCACTTCGGACCTCAGGGGGAAAAAGGTGACTTTTCTAGAGAATAGATTGTGCTGACACCAAACAAACAAACAAACAAAAAAGATAACCCCACATTTGCAAGAAAAATTTAGAATCCCATAATCACTTTTTCAAAAAAGAAAAGCCAGCCATTCTGGAATATAAAAACAAGCTCACTGATCCATAGGAAGGCAAGTGGATCCTGTTTACACATGCAGAGAAAAACAATATAAAAAAGAAAACAAAATGATTGAATTGAAGGTATAAGCCCGAGGCTCTCTGAGAGGATGCTCAGGCAGGCTGTGTGCAGGCCACGAACTCCGTCACCTCTGCCCATTCCTTGCACTCTTGATTCTTAGTAGATAAGTCTTTTAATGCTAACTTTTCAGTGTTGTCAAAATGAGGGAGTGCGGAGAAGTCTCTCTCCTTCTGCAAAGAATGTCAGCCTTACAGAGGCCAAGGGTGGGGCTTCTTCCCGAGCACCACCTCCAGGTGCTCAATCCCTCTCAGAGTCTTCCCAGGCCTGTGCCTGGCTCCTAGCTGACCTGACCTAATCCTGATGCACCTCTGCCTCTACAGCACCTCTCCTCTGCACAAAGGGCAGAGCCCCTGCTGGTGACCTTCAGTCCCACTTCCTCAGTGGCTTGACACATGGGTATCTAGTAGCCCTGGCACACAGACAGGTGATCTGTCCCAGGATGTCTGGAGGGTGCACCGTATAAAGCATCCTTTTTCCCCACAGCTCTGGGAGTTGGGGGCTGGAGGTGTCAGCCACAAGGGGGAGAGTCTCGGTCGGCTTCAATGTGTTCCACATCTCTCCATGGGGCTATCCTCAAAACTCACCGGTGGTCCAGTAAATCCCGGAGGACCCACAGGTCCCTGCAGTCCTGGCAACCCTGGTGAGCCCTGCGATTGGATGAGAAGAGAAAGGATTACCATACTGCAGGCCACCAGGGAGTGACTCAAAGACAGAAGCCACATGGCTTACCGGCATCCCGGGGATACCAGGAAATCCTCTCTCCCCTTTCAGCAGTGTTCCAGGAACGTGGCCGAGAATTTCACCAGGATCTCCCTAGGGGGCACAAAAAGGAGAGAAAGATGCAAAATATTGATAGACATGTAGAAAAAATGGGAACCCACTCAATACTGGAATGGGACTGGCCCCAGGCTGGGACTTAGAATGGAAAGTTGGGGGATGGGAGAGGGACACAGGATAACTTTGGATGTTGCCCCTCAAGCACCATCTAGTTTGGGTTTTGTTTGTTTAGTTGGTTGGTTGGTTTTTAGTTTTTCTTATTTCTTCCACTGGCCCAGAGCTCACCCCAGTGTTCTATGCCAGAGTCACATTCTCAATTCCTCACATGGCTCATGGCATGGTGAGAGATACACACACAAGGCTCTGAACCCTAAGCCGTGTGATTTAAATGGGACAGAGTTTAGGACATTTGTTTCGTTTTTTTTTTTTTTTTTTTTTTTTTTCAATTGATTTCTTATGAGGAACCCAGAGGATTAAAACAAAATTAAATTAAACATACCTTCATTCCTGGTAACCCTGGTGGTCCCTAGAAGAAAAATTTAGCTGTAAGTTTTGCTTCTCCGAAAATATTAGCAGTAGTAAAGTATGAGTCCCCAAACGATGAGTGGGAGGATAGCCAGAGAAAATACGATTTAAATAATCTTGTACTCACAGGATTCCCGCTGAATCCAGGCAAGCCAGGAGGACCGAGCGGCCCTCTCTCTCCCTGGGAAAGATGGGAAATGTCACACACAAATGCACCCCAACACTTCACAGCAGACATCACTGTCCCACCCGTCAGAGAGACTGCAGTGGTGGCAGCAAGCATGGTCTGTCACAAGTGAGACCCTGAGTGCCACTTCACAGAGGGAGCACCACACTCCCCACCAAGGTTCACAGAAAGGACTCAGAGCAGCAGATTCTATTTGGATACAGTAATTAGTCCCAGGTTAAAAAGAAAATCTTTAAAAGAACAATTTTAGGCTAAAGTATACTAGTAGAAAGGAACTATTATCTTTCCCGCACATTTAATGTGAAAAACTGCATCCGCCTCTTCCCCTACCCACCCCTACCCCCGTCAAAGAAAGCAAGCTTCCAGATAAAGAACTTCCCAGTGACTGGTCATGTGTGACGTTAGAAGCACATGCCCAAGGGAGGGGAGGGTCTAAGTTTACCTTTGTACCGTTGCATCCTGGGATACCTGGGGGACCTGGAGGGCCATCTTGGCCAGGAATGCCCTGCAACCAAGCAAATGAAGAAGTCAGCGAGATAGGAACTCACCAGGTGGTAAGACATTTCATGAAATTGATGCGTGCATTTTGTATACATACAGGAAGTCCGGGATTCCCAGGGTAGCCAGCTGCTCCAGGGGGTCCCTGCAAAGACAGAACAAAAGCCTTTCAGCCAGCTACAGGAAACCTCATGTCTCTCTTCATCCTCCCAGTTCAAGCTTAGAACATGAGCGCTGAGCAGAGAGCATTCTGGGAAAGAAGCACTGAGACTCAGCTTAAGATTCAGGCTTAAATTTGTTTGTTTGTTGTTGTTGTTGTTGTTGTTGTTATTGTTGTTGTCAAAAGCTCACTGTTTCTTGCTTCCAAAATTAAAGCTGTGAATGCCCCGAAATACCATTGCCCCCATTAAATCTCTTGTGGGATCTGAGTTAAAAATTAATGTTCCGTTCACATTAAAATTATTAACACTTATGAAGAAGTGTTTGTAGAATACACCCAAATGTATTTGTGGTAAGAGACTCTTCCTTCCAATTCCTAAACAGTCAGGTATGGTCAACTATATCCAGAGAGTGATGATCACATTTCTCTTTCTGCCCCGTGAGCCCTTGTGGAATGCCAGGGAGTCTCCGCTGACACCAGTGCCCCACCTGCTACGTAACCATGGCCCAACACTTCATGACACTGCTTCTGTACTTGATGAAACTCAGAGAGCATCATCTTGGGGCTTTCTGGAAAGGATGAAGCAGAGAGAGTAAAGAGAGCTTGGCTCTAACAATGTCTCCTCCCTGTCAATGATGCTCTCTCTTCCTCTAGTGACTTGGATTAGCTACCCCCTCTCCCAAATTTAAATGTCTCTAAGGGACCCTTCAAGAAGTAAACGGGAGCAAGCAAACTCATACAGCAAGAGTTCTGCTTGCATGCAGCACCAGCCCACGGGAAAGAGGGGTGATGGCCCACGACACTGCAGAGAGGCAGGAGGGAAGGCATAGAGGAACCATAGAAAGGCAGTCCTGAGGTGGAGGCTGCACCCCACTCATGACGCCTCGGTCCTCTGTCAGGGTCACCAAACTCTCTACTTACCCTCGTCCCTTTTGTGCCAGGAAGTCCAGGTTCTCCAGCATCACCCTACAGCAGAACAGAAATGCCATGAGGAGGGCTCAGGTCACTGTCACAAGACGGGCGCCATCTGCCATTCACCCTCCCCCCATTCCAGTCAAGCTTACCTTTTGTCCTGGTGGTCCATGTGGCCCCTCAGGTCCTTGCATCCCAGGAAATCCAATGACACCTTGTAACCCTGGCAAGCCTCTTTCTCCCTGTGGGGCAACACACAGGTCAGACAGAGTAAGAAAAAGGATCAGCTGAGATGGACAATTTGAGGTGTTAACTTGACCACATAGAGTCCAGAACTCTGGTGAAGCATGACTCCTGGCTGTGCCTGCAAGGTGCTATGCTAAGAACAGCATCTCCATTAGTGGGCAGACTGAGGGAGACCTGCCTTTGAGTGTCATAGGCCGGAGCATCAGACAGCAGAGGTGTGAACCATAACAAAGCAGAGGGCAATTCTTGATCCTTACACCACAAGTTCAGATCTCCAGTCTTCAGACACACAGATTTTGCCAGCAGCCCCAGGTTCTCAGGCCTCCAGCCTTAAATTTGTTAAGTCACCAGCTTTCAGGAGTCATGTGGTACAACTCCTCAGCCTCCCAATCATAGGAGCCAATTTTATGAACAAATCTTTTCTCACCTACCTACCAATCCATCCATCCACCCATCTATCCATCTATCCATGTACCCACCCACCCATACATCAGTCCACATATCCACCACCCACCTATCCACACATCTACTTACCTACTTGTCTATATACCCACCCACTCACCCACCTGTCATACATCCACCCACCTGTCCACAAACCCACCTGTCCACACATCCACCCACCTATCTCCCTTCTATATCCATCTACCCACATACCCATCTACTCATCCATCTACACATACATCCAACATGCCAACCACCATCCCATGCATGCACTCATTTATCCATTCATCCATCCATCTACCTACCCACCCACCCACCCATCTGCTCATTCTATTGGCTGTTCTGCCAAAGGAAATGGACTAAAGCATAAACCTTTCTAAGTCCTTCCCAGCACCAGCACCGTAAGAGTATACAATGAGTGTATGAGAATAAAGGATGAAGCCTTCTCCAGATGTTCCATGTTAGATTTCTAATATTTATCACCTGACAGAATGGCTTGTATATACTAGGAGCTGTATAATATGTAAAGTCTATAAAATAAAAAAAAATACTTGAGTTTTATTCATTGAGTTGGCTATAATCTCACCCAGCCACTGGTACCTTTTTGCTCCCAACAGATGACATTCTGAGCAGCCCATCCGTGTCTCTCTTTTTAGACCCTTGCAGGTACTGATAAGCAGAGACACAGCTCTGATCTCAGCACACAAATGATCAATAGCATGACGGTGGGCTTAGATCGGTCTCCTTTTCAACAGTAATTTTTTTTTCCAACGAAAAGATGAAAGTTTACTGGTGGCCTCTGCCCCAGATCAGAAAGGAAATAAGAAACATGATTTTTAAACTAAGAATCATTCGTGGTGTAAATGTTTGACAAGGGCTGTAATACACTGGGAAAGAACAAAGAACAGAGAAAGTTGAGAGACAGAGAAAAAATGTGCTGCTCTGGACCTTAGGCTGACCTTCCAAAGATGAATGCAAAATAAATATGGGCAGAGACAAAAGGAGTCAGACTACTATGCATTGAGGGCTGGAGAAAGACTGGGAAGCAGGGGCTGGGTGTCACAGGAAGGAAAAAAACCGGTAAGGTGGGAACACACAGGAAGGAGACACCAACCTTTGAACCTAGAGAGATTGTGTACCCTGTAGCAGCAAAAGGGAGCTAAGGGTCCGATAGAGGGATGTTTTAGAGACTGGCATATTTAGATTACCAATACAAAAATCAACCCATAAACACATTTTATCTTTACTATGTAGGTAACCTGCTAAAGCTGATGCCAAAGCATGAGAGACTCTAGAGTGGGCCGGCAGGGTTGCTTAAGACTCAAGGGTTTTCTCTAAGCTTCATTAGTGCAAAGTCAAAGGAAAATGACCTGGTTAGGACCCTATTTGCCACTCCCCACCCCGTCAAGTAGCACTTCACAAAGGTCTCCACCATCACGTGATCAAAGGAGACAAGGGAGCAAGTTCAAAGACCCGCTTCCCTCCAAACTGTTCAGCTGCTTCAGGGTCTCGCCTCTGGGTCTTTATAAAGACAAAAGGAGAGGGGACATAGTAAATTCCTCCACCTTGGGCCAGCAGCAATGAAACCAACTGGAAGGAGCAGATTCAAGCACACACATATGGATATGGGATCCTCCTCCCAGACGCCCAGTGAGCGCCGAGGAAGGAAATCCCTGCCAAGACTTGTCCAAAGGCACAGTGAAGCATACATTCACTCTTAGCCTGTCATGGTGGTGGAACCGAGGAGCTGTGCGAACTGCTAGCAGCAAAAGTGCTGTCTCGAAGGGTTTTCAGATGTAGAAAAAGACAACTCAAAAGAGACTATGACCGAACTCTGAACAGATGGCCCCCAAAATAATTAAAATAAAATAAAATAAGAATTGAATTGCAAATTCTCAAATAACCCAACCTGAGCTGGGAAGGACTCGAAAATGGAACGTTGGCAGAGAACTTTCTAGTGTGTCTGCGGGGTATTTTTAGTCCTTAATTGATATTGGCTGTATCTCAGAAGACCAGCAGAGATAAGGTTTTTTTATTTCCCATTTTAATCATGGAATGAACTCGGCAGGGAAGGGAGCCAGATGACCTGATTCCTACCAGATTTCCACTGACTCAGCTCTGAACCAGAATTAGAAATGAAGTCAGCCCACCCCAGGTCCCTTCTTTATCTGGGTCACTAGAGCAAGCTGGTTCCCAGTAGCATATTAAACGAATCCACAGCATGATGTCAGCCAGTGAATCGGACCCTCTTATGTTCATGTTGTCCAGAAAGTTCAACACCCATCCTGAGCTGACTGGTCACATGTCACTGGTGACCCCTCACACTCCTGGGAACAGAAAGGAAGAAATCTGAATTCCCAGACCAGCCTTTACCACAAGAGCACATTCTTCCCCAAATGTCAGTGGAGGGCTTAAGCAACCACATCTCCCAAGAGTTTTGCAATTAAGGGAACTGATTGCAAATCCCTAACTGAGGGAAGTGAAGCCTCCTTTCACAAGCCTTTTGCTAGTCCTCATTTTTTAATGTTCTCATTTTTTTTCTAATAAAGACTGCACGTTCATAATTGGATACCCAGTGCCCTCTCTAATATTACCATGAGAACAGGAGCAGAATAGAGAGAAGGGACAAGCGCTCACACAACTATACAACAAGCTAGCACATGGCGCACACTGCGCTGGAACCAAGTGGCTCCATCCTGCTTCTCACAGTTTTCTGCCAGGGAAGAGAGAAGAGCAGCGAGCCGGACATGTCAGAGCCAGGAGTTTCCACACCAGATGCTGCAGCTGCAGTGGGCACCATTCCAGCTGTGACCACCCTTAAGCTCAAGGCCAAGCGTAGAGTGGGGGCGGAAGACCACCTTGTCACCCAGTTCCCACAGTGTGCTACAAGCACCAAGGACAGGGTGGTCACAACTGACCACCACAACCATGGCTTTTCACCACAACAGTGAGCCAGCAACGCTGAAGGCAAGGATCTGAGGTTCAGCTCAGTAACAGACCATTTCCCTAGCTTGTGGATCCCTGCATTCTGATCCCAGCAACAGAGGAAGGGATGGAGAGCCAGAAAGAGAAGCTTGTAAAATATTACCCAAAAAAATTTCATGCAACCACACTTTGTGGCTTCATTTTTATAACAAATTAATTATGTCAGTCATAGAGAGAGGAGTCTGTAGGTTTTCAGCACTGAAAAGGTAGATGACTGAAGAGACAGAGACGTTGGCCATCCTGATCTGACCTGACTATCACACCAAATGCAGATGTCAAATTATCCCACTTTGCCTAAAAAGTATGTGCCAATATTATGCATCAATAATAATAATAATAATTAAAAAGCTCATCTTCTCTAGCCCCTAAAGTCATTTTAACTATAAATGCACCTCTAAAATTCAATCTGTATCTATATATAAAAAAAAGACTATACAACAAGGAACACCATTACGGCTATGTTCCCCAGTAAAACTTGGAACTTGAAGAGAGGAACAAAATGCCATTGTTTATGAAGATGAAGGGAGCCATTCCAAATTAGGCTTGAAATAGAGTTTCATGCTGGAGGAACTTAAAATGTTTGCTTACCATATTATCTACAGCAAGCACATAAAGATCCCGTAAAATGTGGAAAGAAAGGGTCCCTTTGTAATACCCAATCATGTCCCTGCCTCTTCCAACACTGCAAAAAGAGCTTAAGATTCAGCTCCCTCGAGTCTCAGCCAGAAAGTCAAATAGGAAGCAACTAGAACATGTGAGGTTGAAATAGTAGGGAATTTCTAAATTCAAGGAACAATTACCAAGTACAAAAACTAAAGGGAACATAAAATGTACCTAAAATAAGTTATCATCAAAAACTCCTATTATCAAAAGCAATCATGATGGCCAGGGGTGGTGACTCTAATCCTAGCACTTAGGAAGCTGAAGCAGGAGGATGGATGCCAGTTTGAGGGTAGCCTGGGCTATGTAGTGAGTTTATTCTGAATGATGAATTAAAATTCTGTCTCTACAGTATTTATCTAGGGAGCTGTAGATATGGTTCAGTGGTTAAGAGCAAATGGCTGCTCTTGCAGAGATACAGGTTTGGTTCGTGGCAGCTCACAACCAGCTGTAACTTGAGTTTGAGGAGATTAGATGCTCTGTTCTGGCTTCTGTGGATGTTAGTGTACATACATGCATGCAGGCAAAACATACTTCTATACAAAATAGAATTGAAAGTATATCCTTTTAAATTTTAGCATGTATTATATTATGCTAAAATTTAGCATAAAATTTTAAATAGAGCCAGGCGTGGTGGCGCACGCCTTTAATCCCAGCACTTGGGAGGCAGAGGCAGGTGGATTTCTGAGTTCGAGGCCAGACTGGTCTACAGAGTGAGTTCCAGGACAGTCAGGGCTATACAGAGAAACCCAATCTCGAAAAACAAAACAAAACAAACAAAAAAAAATTTAAATAGATGAGGTGTGGCTGTTTTGAGGGTCAGCATGGAACCCTTGTCTCAGTGAAGCTTTCACTGTTCGTTTTGTTTTGTTTTGTTTTGTTTTGTTTACATCTTAACCAATAGAATCATGGATCTTCAAGGGAACCACAGCACATGCAATGTTTGCTCACACCTGAAACAAAACCTGGGTAAGAGGATCTCCGTGTGTGTTTTCACGGAAAATAGAAGGAATCCAATGGCCAACACAAATTAAAGCTTGGGATGCACCCTCTACACCTTCTTCGAAGAAGTTATTCAGCTAGTGTTTGGCACACATCAACACTAGAGACAGGATTCTGAGATAAACAACAGCACAACACACCCCACCCAAGGAACGGAAAATCCTGGGCAGAATACAACCCAGGTCCCTGGCACAAGCCCTTGAGGCCCCATTAGCACCTGGCTGATGCCTCTGTCCCAAGCTAAATAGCAACAGAAAAATCTCTGTCCTGGACGTGATCCTGAACCAGCTGTGTCCTGCTGTCATCTGGTTCCCTGAGATGTCACTTCCCAAGCAAGACTGAACATAACTGAGAGATAAAAGACATGAGTTTTGGTCCATAGCAACCAGGGCATGTGCTTACTGGGAAGCGATTTGGGATGCTGGGTCATGGTCAATGCGGGGGACCATGATCTACAGGGGACCATAGTCAATGGGGGAACCATGGCACTTAGCCAAAATTCCACAAGTTCAATCCCTTGAGCCTAGCCAGAGAGACATCCACAGGACCATATCCGGAATGTGATAGTGCTGGGAAAGTTGTGGGCAGGCTGCAATCTGTGTCACCAGGTCACGGAAAAGCTCCTGTGTCAGGGCCCCTCTGGGAGCTCCCTGCATGCCTTCTGCTTGACACTGTACTGATGCAGGGACAGGGGGCAGGACCCACACAGTGAGACAAGGGAAGGGCCTCTTGAGTCAGGGTAGCTCTTCAGTTCTGTTTCCCACCATGAATTGAATGTAGCACGGGAGAAGGTTCCACTGAACTGCAGTTAAGTGCCAGCTCACACCTCACACATTGCTACAAAGTTAACTGTGGGGCTCAGAGCAGCAAAAGGTAGAGAGGAGACATAGTAAATAGTCGTGATGACGGAACAGCTACAAAAAAATTGCAGAAATTTTCTAGGATATAAAAACCCAATTTTCCTCCTCATCATTTGAGAAAAAAATGCAAAATACTTTCTGAAGAGCTAACACTCACTCAATACAAGAATAACTAAGTGCGGTAAATAACCTCTTATCGCAGCCGACCCGAGACTTTCCCATGAAGCCTATCCAACAGCAAATGTGACTTCACTGATGGAGGGGAAGCAGCAGAATGGAGCGCTGGCAAGTCACTGGCAGGAAAAGAAAACGATCTCCAAGTCCTCCTCCGAGGAGGAGAGGCAGACATCTCACACTAGTTGGAGGACAGTTCTCGGTGGTATCTTTCAGAGTTTCTGTTCTAAGTCACTCTCTGGAGCATGCAGGGTTTTATATTAGAAAGTAAGACCTATGCTGGCCTCCTGTCTCTATGCTCACCGAGAGTCTTGGGCACTTTCCTACCTGGCCATCTCACATCTCTTTGCTCAGCCTTGGCTTCTTTCTTCCCATTCCCTCTTGGCCCTCTGACCTAGGTAGCTTCAGGAAGCTCTACCTTCAGGAAAGTGCTATCCACTCCTTGGACACACAAGAGGACCCCAGCCAGATGTCTGCTCCCTGGAGAAGAATTGTAGACCCAGGAGATTTCGGGAACCTGTGGTCTCTCATGGGCAGCTGGTCCTCTGCAGCTCTTAGTCTGGCCACCAGGGGGAGAGCTTGGTCTACATGTGTTAGGCAGATCCTCTGGGCTGTTACTGTAGCAAGAGTGTATCAAACAGGTGTGATGGCAAGCCCTGAAATCCCTGTACTCAAAAGGCAGAGGCAGGAGGATGAGGAGTCCAAGGTCAACCTTGGCTACATGGGATCCCAGCTCACCTCGGTGTATATGCATGCCGTATGTGTGCGTGCCCATTCAAGTAGGCACAACAGAGAGAAATAAGCTTAACAGAGGTCTAAGAGATAGAATTGTCTAGAAAAAAAAGCTTTAATTGGAATGGAAAATTTATGAAATTAAGTATGAAATGGATAGCCTAAATATTGGGGCTATGAGGTGACCAAGACCTGACTGTAGAAACAATATGAACTGCGAATTCTTCTGGTTGTATTAGTGAATATTGGTTGTGCTGAATGACGACAGCCACTTCTCCCAGTCCCCACTCTTTCCTCCCCTTCTGCCTGCTGCTTGCATCGTGGGCATGTTCCAGTTTGAATTGCATATGGCCCAGAAAGAAATTAAATCCTGCAAACAGGCACAAAGAGGACAAGAGTGAGCTGTTGAGTCCACTGTGGGGGCTCACCACACTGCCAGCAAATGATACTCAAAGGTTTGCCTTTGGCTCCCTTCCCTGGGCTATAGAAAACCTATGCCTTAAGGTAATCTCATCCACTCTCCTGGCACTTGCCAACTGTAAAGTGTGGTGGTGGGGGGGGGGGGGGTGGTGGTGGTGGTGGTAGTGGGGATCATCCAAGCAATCTTCAGTAGCTTCCAGAGAGGTGGTGACATGAACCACAATGCTAACAGCTTATCAACGTGAGCACTCCTGAAGCTTAGAGCCATTAGTACGACCTCTACCTGCTCCTCCCCTACAGACTTAAACATACAAGCCAGGCATAGAGGTTCACAGCGAGCACCCAAGGCAAGAGAAATGCTATAAGTACAAGGCCAGCCAGAGTTACACAATGAGCCAACCTAGGATATGAACTGTTGGCAAAAAAATGAATTAATAATTGACCAAATAAATGAATATTCTTGTAAAACAGGAAAGCAATAGACCTACAAGGTGCTCAATGACAGGATGGGAACTTTCCTAGCTGTGGCCCTGGGGCATAGCAGCAAGCCAGGGCTGAATCAGGTAACTGGGGCCCACAGAAGTTAGGGGACTTATATGCACAGAACTAAACAAGACCCAGGGTTAACAATAAATCAGGGTTAAGCACCGCCAAATAAGTAGCAGTTGTGTTCTACTTGCTTTGCTTGTCCTGATTTGTAGACGCCATCCCAAGCTCTTCACCTAGCGGCACACAGCTCCCTGCTGGGCCTTCTGTGTGGGCAGGTAATAGCATCAGGTGCTACACCAAGTTCACACCACACAGGAAGTCACTCTGGGGACACCAAGCCACACAGCAAGGAAGCACCCACGGTGTAGACAGTGAAGTGGTGCTGCAAGGTACTGGCCTGCCACCATTCCGACACTCAGGTTAGTGTCCCTTTAGCCCTCAGTCCAGGGGACACTAAGGAATCCCATCTCTGTGACTTGACCTGTTGGTGTCTTTTGTTACTAATTCCACTAGGATCCTTTTTTTTTTTTTAAATGAAGGCTGTCCTTGAAGGATGAGGTAGACTTGAGAGGAATGCAGGACGTGCTCCTGACCTGGGTAACACGTGATGATGGTCTCGAGGGCTGCAAAGATCTGCCATGATGTCACACCGTGCTGGCAATGCCTCTTTTTCCAAGTTCCAAGAAAAAGATCAAAATTCTATGCTCTGTCTTGATGGGGAGTTTGGGGAGGGGCTGAGAGTTCAGAACATAGATAATGGATAATAAGATTTCACAGGGATTGGCTCTTTTTTGAGCTCAGAAAGAAAAAAATAAATCATTTGCCCATAAAGATAAGTTTTCTTATTGTCTTCATTATCTCTGAATCAACAGCTTAAAGACCTCTTCTCTCCATTAGTGGAAAGTTTGGAAAGTACCCTCTGTTCCTAAGCAACCCTTGGAGGGTGAAGATGCTGTTAACTTGAGAGTGTACGTGGGTGTGACGGGACCTTAAACAAAACCAGGACAGATAAATGTCAGGAAATGCCACAGTCTGGCCATGGACTATTTTTTTTTTTTTGTCTGTGGTAACAAAAATATGAACAATACAAATGAAGTACTCAGACAAGCCAGGCTTGGTCCACGCACCCCGTAACCCTAGCACTCAGAATCTGGGGAAGAGAATCCGGAGTTCAAGGATACAGGAAACAGTCTCAAAAAGGGGGCGGGGAGGGGCTGAGGTGGGAGGGGAAGGTAAGAGAAGATCCTGAGTGTAAAACCTATAACTAATAATATAAGCACATAAGACAGTCTTCAAAGTTAAATATGAGGGACTTTCCAAGGTACCCTCAAAACTAAATTAGGACATATAAAATGTTTACTAGAAAAAAAATGAGAAAATAAATAAAGCAAAAGATGCAGATTAAGAGCCTAGCTTTTCAAGCCTGGCTGACAAGGACAGGTCTGTGGTCCGGTGAGTAGGCCTGGGAAGTCTGACTTAGTTTTCTCTCATTTCTTGCTCTAATGGAGAATGAACTTCAACAGGAGTCAGAAGAGCCTGGTCTTGGCTCCGATACCAACTGTTTGGATTCTCCAAAAGTCCGTTTCCCAGTGAGTAAACAGGCAGCATGGTCCGAGGGTCAACTCTGATCAAGAATCGGTTACTTCCTGTGTGCCGGGCCACCACACACCAATGCATCCTCTAACGAGGTCTCGGGACTCGGGTTGCAGCCCACATGTATCTGGTGGCACACACGGTTGGTGCCCATCCTTAACCCCCCTTCCTCACCAAGCCACCAGGCAAGTATCAGCCCTGGGCCCATCTCCCCCTGGGAGCCAGCGTAGTTTCAAACCCCACTAGCCACATAAAGGGCTTCTCCAAATGGCAAAAGAAAAATGAGACCCTGTCCATTAACACAGGGTCCCCTTGGCCGAGCTTGGGAATTCACAGAGACCAACCTCGTGACCGTGGGAAGCCACTGTCTAATAGACTCTAGCCAGTACATACAGGGATTTTAGCCTGTTTTCACTAAACATCACAGCTCCTTCAAAGTACAACCACCCAAACAAAGAAACAAAACAAGGAGCTGAACTTCTGTATTATTTTGCTTGGGGTCAAAAAAAAAAAAATCTTGATTTAAATGTAAGTGCAGAGGAAGATGACCAGACACTGTAGAATACAGTCCATGAGGAAAGGCCTCAGAGTCTGAACGGTTTTCCTCAGCTGGCCATTTCAATGCAGCTCAGACTGGACACACATGGTTTTAGAAGCTCAAGTGAGACATGCTTAAAGCCAGGCTGCGATCCAATCATTTAAACCATCATCATAATAAGAACTTAGATTTACTCTTTATGCCATTTTTACTAGGGCCTATCTCATAGAGGTCTGTAAAGTCATACTAAATTTATAGTATCGTTTCCTGCTTTTATGTCCTTAATTGCCTAATACTGATAGATTAGAATGTTAAGTTCCTTGGCTCAGAACCAAGACGCGGGAAACAAATTTCATTAACGTTTGCTAATTATGAGGCTGTAACTTTCCCACGAAACTAAGTATAGATGGTACAGTATATAAAACCACAACATTCTCCCATGTAATTTGCTATTTTAACAATAACAACAACAGCAAAAGATTAGAGAGCAGATGACCAAGCCCAGCTGTGTGAGACGGGGCAGGGAGGGATGGAAGCTGGCACAGAGCACTGAGGCTTGCCAGCACACTGCCCACTCGAAGGCGCCAAGGTCAGAACGAGATGATGTAGCCGAGAAGATTCATAGGCCACGCACCTAAATGACTCCCCGTGTCTCCCAGGTATACAGTTGTTCACCCTGTGGCAATCCTGAGCTCACACATAGAAGTCCAAACCAACAGAGGCCTGTCCATCCTGCACAGAGTCCTCAGAGACCCCCACAGCTACACCTGGGCATAGAGAAACAACAAGCTCACCCACCCTGTCCTTGAATGGCTACTACATAAATTATGTGATTAAGCGCCTCGCTATGATAACTTCAGGAGCAAAATGCTGGACAGAGTACAGATTGTTTTGAGCCTGTGCACATATGTCATTGTGCAAACAAATGCCCTTAGACAGCCCAATTTAACCTGCACTAGGTGCTCATGTTGCTTGAAGCAATGGACAATATGCATAAGGTTCGAAATATGAGCTGTCTAGAAGTCTAGACCATGTCTAGGCATCAGCTGGGCTGTCTGTCTATCTCTATCTCTATCTACCTATCTGCCAGTCTTGTCTGTCTGTCTGCCAGTCTGCCTGTCTGTCTCTATCTCTATCTATTTACCTATCTGCCAATCTATCTATCTCTATCTCTACCTATTTATCTATCTCTATCTCTGTCTGTCTCCCCCCACCTTTTCTCTGTCTTTGCCATTGAGAGAGTCCTGCCCTAGAGAAGGTGTGTGTACAGTTCCAGGCTGGGATAAGCAAACAAAAGATACACACTGGTCTGAAGACATGCACCCACAAATTCCCGGGTCACTAGGCAAGGGAAATGGCCGTGCCCGGCCCCATGCTCATGAGCTCAAACCCCTTTCTCTTTAGCTCCTAATCCTTATCTAAGAAACTTCTGACCACTGCCTCTTGATAAGGGACAACAATCAGAGAAGCCATTGGAGGAAGTCAGGCTAGATTTAAATAGTTCCTTCGACTCATAGCAGCCACTTCCCATGTCCAAGGAAAAATATTTGGGAGATAAAACATGGGAGACCTAAGTAGATTAGGAGATAGAAAGCAGGGCAGCCCTCCTGTCGGGCACCCCAGGAGACAAAGGGGGGATAGCCCAGGGCATCAGCATCTCAGACATTTCACTTCAGAGCTTGCAAGAGGAGTGAGTGATGGAGGTCCTCTGCTAAATTCTGCTGAATCACAGGGCCCTTTTCCCAGAACACAGTCACTGGAAAAGCATTTGACCCTGAGGAAACGTCTACTTATAAAGTCACCATCATGGCTGACCTCAAATCAGTTCAGCATCCTGCAAGCCACCACATTCCAGCTCTGGCTGATAAGACATAGACAGGCCTGTGGGGAAGTCTTCAGCACTGCTGGAAGACACAAAGTCAGATGTCTTTCCCCGTGAGCATCACCAGGAAGGAATGTGTTAGACAGAGAGGACCATAGCCACAGCTGCATGGACAGCTGCCCTGCTCTGTCCACCTTAGGGGACAGGTGCAGTAAAGACAGACATGTCCTCCCCCACCCCCCAGGTGACCCGCACATCTGAAGGCAGGATTCATGAGTTGAGTTCTAGTCCCCAGGTGGTGGTGTGAAAAGGGGTGGGGGGGGGGGACTTTGGAAGTTGATGAGGTCAAGAAAAAAATCAACAGGACCTAGGGAGCTCTTGGTCTCTCCCACCCTGAGGACACCATGGAACACCTGTCTGTGAAGAAGTGGGCCATTATCAGACAAGGAATCCATGACCTCAGACTTCCTGCCTCCAGAGTTACATTTTTAAGTCTCTTAGTCTGGGGTGTGTGTTACAACAATGTCTTAAACAGACTAAGACAAAGAAAATCATCCTGATGCTCTATGTAAACTATCAGGGTCCCTGATCCCCTTGTCTGACATTCACATCCCGACCTCACAGGTCGGGAGCTCACCCTAGATCCTGTAAACCTGTGTTGTGAGCAGACAAAGGGGAAGAGAATTCGGGGGAAAGACTAGTAACTCATGGGGGAATGTGAGAGAATTACATAAAGAATGGTAAAGAGATGGTCTGGGGCCCAGAAAACAAGTCTGAAAAAATTCTCCTTGGATCAACATCATCTCAGGCCCAGCTGCTATCCTCAGGTCTTGGAAACAGGGGGGGAGGGGGGAGCTGTGTGTGTGAGGGGGTATGTTGCTCCTCAATAGAGACAGTCAACTGAAAACCCATAAAAAAGAAAAATGTTACTTTATTACTTTAACCTCAATCATAAGTTACAATGTTATGACCAGCTGGAAGTCCGCTCAACTGTATATTCTTCTGCCCTGAGAGGCAAGACACCCAATTAACTGCCCCTTGTTATCTCTGGAAGAAGTGAGTGACCCCTTTCTAAGGCAGGATGCGAAGGCCAGGAAGAGGGAGGCCTGAAGGAGGGTGCCCTGCAGATCCAGGCTAAGGGGACACAGCCTACACCAGTCTGTTCCTAACACTGTGTGTGGTCTAGGAATAGACTGAGTGGCCCTCCCCACCAAGGACCGCTGAGCAAGACACCAACCCCCTGGGGCTCCAAACCCTTATCAGCAGGAGGCAGAGCAGAGAGAAATGCCTGAGTCACCCATAGGGATGAATCATGATTGTTTATTAGATTCCTCAAGACAGCAGGAAAGGCTCTGGAGAAAATACCCTGGCATTCTGAGTAAGAGCACAGCCCAGGGAGAAGTCTTCAGGGCTCTTCTTTCCAGCCGTAAAAATGAGCACCTCTTTAGAGCACAGCATGGCGGGACAAGATTTTCTTGCTTTCAAACAAGCTCCCATCATGGAAATGTACCCTTGTTCATTGAGGGTAAACTTGGGGTACAGTATGGAAGTAAAGTTCAGATTCTGCTCCAGTGCAGTCGAGCACACCGCTATTTTAAGGGTCTTGCCTCTGCCCTCCTCAGCGCGAGCAGAGTGCCCAGCTTGCTGCATTGCTGCTCCTCCCACTGTGGTTATGTGGTAAGGGCTGCCTGCCTGAGTAACCTCTACCAAAGCCTTCCAGTGCCTCGGGAGCACAGAAAGCCCACACAGGAGAGAGGGACAGAGCTCTGAAGTGCTTAGAAACCTAGCTCAGGGCCTTTCCTGTGGCAGTGCGATTCCTTTGTAAAGCTTCCAGAGGAAACCTTTTCCAAACCAATCCTGGAGCTGGGTAATTTAGACCCTGGAATTCGTATCACCTCAAGAGCCATGAACCTCTCACCCAGAGTCACAAGCTGACTTCTCGATGTGAAAACCTTCAGCAGGACACTGGGCAAGCCTTTGTGATCCCGGGAAACACGTGAGAAAGTCCCAGCTAGCAGCCATTTCTGAAAGTATCCTTTCTCTAGTAACAGATGGGTCTATCATCAGGACAAACAGGGGACCCCACTGAGGGGTCTGATGCCCCAATGAAGGAATGAATGGTTTCATTGCAGTGTCTTAGAGGTCACCCCTCAAACACCACCTTCTCTCCTCTGAACCTCATGGGAAGAAGTTGAGTGGATTTAACATGAAGTCGAGTAATGTTTCTCGACTGTGGGTCATGACCCTTTGGGAGTCAAACAGCCTTTTCACAGAGGGATCATATCAGATATTTATCTTATGATTCCTAACAGTAGCACAATTACAGCTATGCGATAGCAACAAAATAATGTATGGGGGTCACCACCACACGAAAGACTGTATTAAAGGGTCCCAGCATTAGGAAGGTTGAGAACCATTGCATATTACCATTATAAAAATTGTCTAATTAGCCAGGAGATATGCTAAACTATACACGGACACTGAGTTGAGGTGTGCCTTTGACATCATAATGGGTTTGCCAAATGGGAAAAATATAACAAGAGGGGCCACTTCCCCAAAGCCATCTGGTATACTCATTCACTCTGATTCTCCCTTTGTTTAACTGCCCACCCTGCTCCAACCACTTCACAAGGACTCGGGGCTCTGTTAATGTCATCTGAGGGTATAGTCCCCAATGCCCATGCTCCACCTTCATTATCGGCCTGACTGCTGCCTGGAAAGGTATGCTGTGTACTCTAGGCATCAACCAACATACAACAGGGAAATCCAGAGGCAAGGTTATCATTTGTAAGGGTAAGTCTTTGATCTTTAATTAAAACACACAACCTCCTTTCATCCCCTTCAAAAGCTCTTCTCCTAACAGCCAATGTTACATTGGGTTCACTGCTACAAAAAGGAAGCATTGTCATCCTGGCTGTGTATAATCAAGACAAGAACTGTCAATGCCTGCCTCAGCGATGGATACAGTGTAGTCTCGTATGAAGTGCCAGGCTGTTAAAGCCACAGGATGCTGGGGCCCTACTGTGCATTGGCTGAATTCCATGGCCAATCTTCCACGAAAATCCACTTGCAATCAAAGCTGAATGTTGCAGATCTAAGGCTATCTATCATATTCAGGACCATGGACTTCTTAGTCAGAGTCATGAGCCAACCTCTGGACCTAATTTCAAGGCACTAAATTCCCTACTGCTGTTCCTGAACATGGGAACCAAACACACTGACTATGTTCCAAGCTGTGCTAGAGGGGCTACGTTCCAAACAGCTGCAAGTAGAGAGCGGTGGGGAGTCACCCAGAGTCTAACAGCCTTGGAAGCACACAGCTAAGGGGCACACAGAGCTAATGTTGGGGTCTAGGCGGATGAACATGAGCAGTGACAGAGGCAGCTCCAGGTCCCTTAAAGGGTACTGATAAACTGGGGAGACATAACAGGACACAGTGTGCAGGCTGAGTCACACCCACGTGGGCACGGATCCCTCTTAGTGGCTTCCCTGTGGCAAACTGCGAATGTGTCCTGGGATTCCGACAGTTCTTATAAAATCCTTTTAAAATTCTATCCAAAAAAAAAAGGACAAAAGTAGGTGACTGTGAGAATCAACGCTGATTCTCACGATCGGGGAGCCAGGGGATGATTCATGCGCAGTGTGAGGAAATGGGAAATAGGAACATCTGGAAAAAAATCTTGGCATGACAAGACAGCAGCTACACATGGAAAAGGACGAGTGTGTGCTGGCCCATATCACCCACCAAACGGGAAGAGAACATCCCCAGAGTCTACAGACAAACATGCATGGCCCAGAGAGCTGGAGCCAGACACAACCGAGCCCTGGAGCCCTGCCTTCTCCGAAATGCAGTACCATTTCCTACAGAACACCCTGCAGTGAGACCTGACTAAGGACTGTTGGCAAGGAACGGGGGTGGGGTAGCCTGGGCAGAACTTGGAAGGAAATGCACTACAGGAAGAGCAGTTAGCTTCAGAACACTGAGTGTTTGGGAAAGCTGGGACATCGGGTCCAGGAGTTGGGTTCTTGTGGAAGTCACGGGGTGATGATTTTGGAAATGAGCAACAGAATAAGAGGTGGGCTAGAGGTGGGCGGTTAATGCTTCCAGAAAGGCCTCCCAAACACAGCTCATACCTCCTCCAGCAGAAAGGACAAAGCCCACCCCAGCTCTGCAGTGACTGACAGTCTGCCTGACATCTCTCAGTCCTGGGAGCTGCCGATTGGTCACTTGGTGTCCACCTCTGTCGGAATGGAGGAGTTCAGCAGGGAGTGAGGCTGGTCTGCAGTCTATGAACCTGCCGCAAGTTGAAGCCAGCAAGCAAATGTCCCTCATATTTATCTCAACTCTGAAAAATACTGGCCCTGCTGACCTGTCAGGAGGGAGCATTTAGCTTCCTAAGTGGGACTTGGGGTTCCACACTAGCTCAGAGTAATGATTCTCTGAGCAACTAGTGTGAGTGGCTTGATGAAAGCCACTCCCTGTGAGATGGAGGAACCCACAAGAGCAGCAAACAAAAGCACCTGCCTACTGCTGCCAAGTGTGAGGTGTGGGAAGCACGCGCTGTGCCACGCCCAGATCTTCTCTTTAAACACACTCCATTCTCCTAATCAAAACTCTCTGAAGTATCTCCTCAGAGAAAGTATTTAATAAACCTACTTATTCTTATGAATAACCTGCTGCTCGTTCAAATCCGCTAACTGGCTCAAAGTCTCAAAGAATCTTCGCAAGACTACATTCAGCGGCTACAGAAAAGAATGCATTTCCTGGGAAGAAATAGGCTATCCCCTAACGTTTAAATAATATACTTGGTGTAGCTTAATTTATGGAAAACAAATTTACAATATTCTAGTACTCATAAAAATATAATCTTGTCCTGCCATCCTTAAGGATCCTAGTGTATCCAATCAATGACAAGGAAGAGAGAGCCACTAACCCATATGCTAAGCAGAACATATAGAAATGCCATGCTCATACACTTGGATTTCACAATAAAATCATGACTAAAGTGTTTCCTATTTTTAAAAAAATCAACAAAATGAATGCATTTGTAAATTTGAAGATTACAAAGATCCCAAAAAAAGTACAATCCTTGCCTTGGGAGAGAATGTCACCTCAGACCTAATGATGACTAAGAAAGCAGTCTATGTTTGTGATGCAGAGAGGGTAAAGTCCTGCATCTTAAAAGTGATGTTATGGCCTCAGGCATCTTTAGTGATCATCACAGCATAGCCCAAAAATGACTAGAATGTAAGCCGAGACGCTCTCAGAATCAGAGAATTTCCGGTTCTGAGACAGGAGGCATGGCCCTGCAGGGATGAGGGACAGGCAGTGTAAAGCAGTCGCTAGATTTGAAAGGCTGGAAAATTCCACCTCTCTTCTTAGGATCGGCTGTGATGAGCAAGCACTCCTTGTGGATAGGGCTTTGCTCCTACTCATTATGTCTTTGACACGGGATATAACGCTACACTCTGAGCAACTAGAAAAGGTGCGAGCAAACACAAGTCAACTAATCACACTCCCATAGACAGACAGGCAAGCCCACCCGAGCTCTAAGGAGCCTGCAGAATGTATAGGGACAGAGACAGCACCTCTTCCACATGGGGTGGGAGAAGCTAGTGTCTAAGACTTGGGTCCTGACTACATATTTCATAAGGCCACATATTTGATAAGGCTACAACAAACCAAGGAGGTACTGTGCCCAGTAAGCAATGAGGGCTCACTGACTTTTAACCAGAGCTATGCATTTCCTTGAAGGTCACCTGGTGCCAGCGTTTCCTACGGGAATTCTCACTGAGAGGGAGGTGGGGCTCTGCATCTCTTAGTAACCGCTAACCTGATTCCCTTGATGGAAGGAACAGGCCCAAGACTGACCTGATGCTATTAATCTAGGTAGGGTTCTCACAACCTCTCTCAGGGGGGAAGGATTCGAACAAAGGGCTCACCTGTCCAGCTCCCTGTCACAGCATGAGTCCCTGTGGTCCATTTGCTAACAGGCTGACAGCCTCATTGACTCTCTGAAAACAAGATCTGGAAGGGCTGCCCACAATCCTAGGGGAACAGGCTGAGTTCTTTGGGAATCCTCCAGACATGGTTCTGACCACTATTGGTTTAGGGGGCAGCATTGATCTTGTAAATGTTCCACAACCTGACATTATGAATGAAACTAAGCAGGGCTCCGACAGCAGCTGCTAAGAGTGGGTGAATCCAGTCGTTCTCCATTCTCTACTCCAAGACAGATTTAGCTATATTAAGAACATCTCTATTCATCACAATAGAGCAATGTGCTTCCCAAACTGAGTGTGTAGAGACCAGGGAGGCTTCAAGACATTCCTCAATGCACACGAACCCCCGGGGGTTGGGGGGGAATCACACTCAAAATGGAGAGTCCAATTATAGAATCCCCACTAGCTGTTTTCTTCCATGGCAAAATAAGCGTCATAGTAACATGTTTTTAAAAGTGCTCATCACCATATGCGAGCTGATGTAGACACAGAAGACCAAGCTCCCACCTTTTCTTTTTCACTCTGACACACCTAAGCCTAGCTCTAGTGTCTGTGAGCAACAGTTGTTGTCTGTGTGAAGATATCTGTTAAGTCGAACAGGGGATCTGGGTAAGTGTTAAAGATCTACGGGGGCTCAACAGCTGGTCAGGCCACAAGCCAGTCATCTACCCCGAAGGGGAAAAGCCCTGTTGTGCATGCTTGCTTCTAACGCTACACCAAATGCTTCCCAGATTTTCAAGCTAGAAGCGGAAGAATCACTTCCAGACCGGCTCTATCTCCAACCCTTTCAGATCTGATACCACATGCGAGTTAGACAGAGAGACAGCAGTGTGAGGGAGCACTCTATGCGATGGATGACGTTATCTCTGTGGTACAAACCAAGCGTGTGGAGAGAGGTCATGAATCACGGGCAGTGTAATGAGTAGCGACAGGGTAATGTGTTTCCTCCCACATCTTTGGCAAGGGTCTGGGTAACCGCTGGATTAAAGCGTTCTATGAAGATTCGAGATACCCACATGTCTTAATTAATATTCTCTGTGCACCCAGGACTGCAGGAAGGCCCTTTGCTTGACTCACTGAGCTTTGCAGAAAAACTAAGCTTTGCTATTATAGTGTTCATCAACAGGACATGGGCAGTTTCCAGTGATGAATGAATATAAATTAACATGTTTTCCCACATATGTGTGGACACCAGATTCTAACCTATCTCCAAATAGGTCTGGTGTAAGAACATGGGGTGGCCCTAATCCTACTTCACTCGGGAAGCTGTCCTATTATGCTCCACGCCAGTTGTAGTTTTATACAAATGAGAACTGGCGTGGCCAAGTGATTAGAAAGACCTCTTAAACAAGCCCCATTCCAGCAATGCACAAATGCTTAACTTTCATGCATAAAGCAGATGTCAGGGGCTGGCTGCCTTTATCAACCCAAGGGCTAGTAGAGAGAATCCTTATCAAGCAAAAACATCCAGGCCCTAATCAAGCACTCAAGCCCTACCAGTTTAAGATAACACAGATCTACCCGGAAGACACAAAGCCATCATATGCAAGGCCAAATCAGTTACCTAATTTGAGTATAAAAGGGTCTTCCAGGCAGTGGGGACAATAGGAACTCAGGGTGATCATTGAAAGTCAAAGGACATGTATGGGGCTTGTTTAAAAGGTCTTTCTAATCACTTGGCCACGCCAGTTCTCATTTGTATAAAACTACAACAGGTGTGGAGCATAATAGGACAGCTTCCCGAGTGAAGTAGGACTGTATAGATTGCTTGATGACAGCATTCAGATTTACCTGCAGCTCAAGAGTGTGGCACAGAACAAAGCCATGTGGTAATCTACCCCAGATCCTCCAGTGTCCAGGGAAGGGACTGGGCACTGGAACACTCACTGTCCTTGTCCCTTGGGGACCTTGGAGAGCTTGCACCAGAATCTGATCACAACCTTTCTCCAGCTGTGACATTCTTTGCCACTTAGGTGGCTGTTACTCTCTCTGAGCTGCGTGCTGACCCCATCCTATTTCTAAGGACGACAAACCCCAACTGAATTTAATGTGTGGACATTTTAAATTTTTAAGAAAATAAATAAATAAAAAGGTCCTTGGGAGTTGACGACATTTGTGTGTTGTTTAGGACTCCTGGCTTCAAATACCAGACTTCCATAGTGTGGCCTGAGGGATGATGGGAAAGGAACATTTGGGGCAGATATAATCAAGCCACATTATATGCATGTATGAAATTGTCAAATAACAAAATTATATTTAAAAAAATAAAAGGAGAGTTTGGCCCACCAAGAAGCAAGAAAAATATCTTTTCCTGGATCCACAATTCTTAAATAAGCAGGAACTGAGCTTGTTTAGAGAGTTGTCGTTTTAAATTTGAGAAACAAGTGTTTATATATACATATACATATATACATATACATATACATATGTATATATATATATAATATCTAGGCAATTAGGTAAACGGTGAAATTTTGTTTTAAAAATATTAATTTGAACATAAGGCCTTCAAAGCATATAGGAACTTTTTTTTTCTTTTAAAAACACACTGAATCTGGTGCTTATTCGTCAATTCCAAAAAGTGCCATTGAGTCAAAAACTGGTGCAGCAGCTGCCCACTTGCTCGGCTACAGTCAACATGAAGAAACTATCCAGACATTCCACGCTGAACGCCACTGATTACAGCGATCCCTGGAGAGCTCCTGTTGCAGTGATAAGCACGCTCAGAACACTGTTCAACACTTAGCTTCCCTTGGGCTGCTCTGGGGAAATTGTTAAAACAGGAAGGAAGTTGACCCCAGCTGCTGATAATACAGTTAAGCTCAGGATCTAGGGGAAGGGGCAGCATGCAGACAGGATTATAAAGTGTGTGCTCTTACCTTTTGTCCCTTCACGCCATGACAGTCACATTTTCCACAGCCAGAGCCACCACAATCGCCCTGAAAGAAGAAAGAAAGAAAGTTTAAACAGGAGATCCATTTCAAAGTATTGTCAAGATTCGAACTGATAGCCAGTGAGATGGGTCTGTGGATAAAGGCACTGGCCATCAACCCCAAGGACCCACGTGATGGAGGGAGAAAACCCACCCTGGCCAGCTGTCCTCTGACTGACACGTGTGTCAAGGCACAGGTACACACACCTTGACCCATAATAAATAAATGAATGTAATGTCTAAAAGGATTTGAATTATGCCATCAGCATCTTCCTCCAGTTACGAGACAAGTCCCCCCTAGCGCCACTTGCAAGGTCCCACAGAACCTGGATATGAATAACATTGAGTTACTCTTTGTAGAAAAATCCCTGGGTCCTAGGGTTCAAGGCCTTGGACTCAGTGATACAATGATACATGTTACAAAGCTGGCTGTCCTTTGTCTGTTGGAAACAGACTCACCTAGGGATTATGTGAACAGTGTTGCAAGGCAAACAATAGGCTCAACTCTGATGTAAGGGTTTCACACCTAAGTTCATAAGAGAACCAGGGCTCCATGCAATGGGCTATGCTTGTGTTTCCAAGGTCTTAAAACTTTGCAAAAGACTAGAGAAAGAATCCAGGAGGAGCTGACTTTTATGCTCAAGTGTTTACATTAAATGAAAGCTTAGATATTCATCTAAAGAAAGCTATTACAAACTGCATTTGCTGTCTGCTAACAGACATCAGCAAGAGCTGTAGAGGAACTTCTTCAAACGCACAGTGAGAGCCTAGCAACTGTCACGTGCAAAAAGCATCTCAGCCTCTCAGGTACAGACACAAAATGGAGAGGTTTAACACAACATGCTAAGACAAGATTGAAATCTGGACCCAACCCAGCTTCCGGTACGTAAAGTGGCCAAGAGGAGAAAAAACAAGCACAGAATGAGACACACACACCACACTTTGCAAAGCGCTTGGCAGAATCCAAGTTTTAAACTGTCATAGACGGCGATGTGGTGTTAAAAGGGAGGAGAGGACTCAGGGTGAACTATTTAGCAAGCTTTATTAGAGGCGCAGTGTCAGCTCGGAAATAAAATTCAGACCCATAGTCTGCTTCAGGTGGTAACGGTTCCTTCAAAATAAACGTGTGCTAATAATGGTCCCTGACTCACGAGGAGCCTGTATTTTTAACAGCATCCTCCAAGCAGCATCACCATGGAGATCCTCTGCCCAAAACAACCCCATCTGGAGACACTTATTTTATATTAGAGCCCAACAAGTGCCTCCAGGACGGTGAGCTGTTCTTAATTTTATATTTTGTAGATGGGGACACTTGACAGCTAGCCAAGTAAAGCCCAGTGGTCAGATCTGTTCCTCTCTCTGACTCACAACCCAGACATTTCAGCCTGCATTTCAGTCCTCCTGACATTTCAAATGTCAGGCGCCTCCCTGTGCTCTGCCTGCTTCTGAATGTGAGTTCCAGTCACCACCAGGGCCAAAGTCTTTAGCCTGAGCTGAAGAAGGACCTTCTAGAACACACAGAGAAAAACTCCGAGGGACCTCAGCAGACTTAAGCTGACTTAACTGTCCCCACCTCTGACTACCTGGACCCCATGAAATGTTGATAACATGAGATACCCTTTGCCTTTAACCACAACCTGAGCTTGCCACGAAGCTGATTCAGGCTGTTTTATCAAAAGTACCTGGGTAGGAACGCCCACACTGAGAAAGGAGGTTACTAATTAATAACTAGTGGCATGTCTACCCATTGCTGAGTCTGTCTCCGCTATGGAGTCGTGAACACCAGAAGGTAGGTAAGTGCAAATCCCCCAGGTGGCAGGCCATCCTCCTCCTTGGTGTCTGCCATAAACCTGCTGCTTTGAAGCCAGGGCAGTCTAGCCCACTTGTTAGCTTGCACAGGACAGGGCCTCGCCCTTCCCCCATTGATTTCAGTCAGAGAAACTAGTCCAACAAGAGACTCCAGGAGCTGCAGGGTCTGTGTGAGAAATGGCTCCCAATCACCCACATTTAGCAGAGACTCAACAACAGCCTCAGGTTGCCAGATTTCCTCTGTGAAAGCCAAGGGAAGCTCCTCAGCTAAAGACTGCTGTACAGCGAGGCTGGGATTTTCTGTCTGAGGCGTCTGCCATCTAGGAAGCTCAATTTCAGTCACCTGCAGGAAGCCTTCTGACCAATTTCCCAGAGTTGTTCCTATGTCTCAGGGGATTCTATAAGCACAGTCGACACCGCAATCCCCATCCTGGGCAGAGACAGTGAAGCCCAAGGCCTACAATACAGAAGGCCGGAGGGGTGGGTTACTAGTAGGCACCTTGCCTGGGACATACTCCAGGTCTTAAGAAACCCTTGACAGAATCCAGAACCAAAGAGATAGAGAGCCCCCTCCTCCTGCAGCCTAGACACAAAAATGTCTAATCCTAGAGCCAACAGGTATATCTTTATTGACGAAGGAAATCTTTTTCATTTTTTAGGCAAGCAGGAAATCTTATTACCAAGTGCTAGTCTCCAGAAAGCAATTCAGAAGAGTTGACTATTCAAATAGCATATAAATTATGATTTGCTTTTTCTGAAAGGTAAAAAAAAAAGCAGAAAAATGTTTGGAGGCAGGAAGTGGAGACAGGGTCTTGTTATATAAGTCAGGCTGGCCTAGAACTCTAAATACTCTGCTCAGCCTTCCTGGTGCTGGCCTTACAGGAAAAAGACCACCAACCTGACCGAGAGAAGCATTGGAGGCCACGCATCCTGTGTCCTATTCTGGTTGGCCTTGAATCTTCTGTAAATGACTTGATTGGAAACAAACATCATGTTTTAGAAAAACAGCCACAGATTGTGTGATGTGTTCACTTTGTTAAGTAGGATTAAGGCTGAAATGTCTCTATTTGGATCCCTCATGATTTCCATTTTTATAAAGTGGCCCTTGCTGGATTTCTCCCCAACACAAGGGCTTGTTCTGCTGTAGTCCAGGGCACAGA
This sequence comes from Mus caroli, assembly GCF_978045245.1. Taxonomy (NCBI): domain Eukaryota; kingdom Metazoa; phylum Chordata; class Mammalia; order Rodentia; family Muridae; genus Mus; species Mus caroli. The sequence continues at coordinate 118,156,635 of NW_028227265.1, read as the reverse complement.
GGTAAAACCATCAGAGCTAAGACCCTGAGACCCTGTCCAGTCAGGTCTGACATTTACATCTGAAATAACTAATTAAAACACCAGTCTTTGTTCACAGTTGTTTCCGCACATGGTGTCGTGCTAGGACTTTATGGCTTGCATAGGTTTGAGGTTAAGTTGGAGACTTCACATGAGAAGAATTGTGTCACAAACATCATGACTTCCTGAGGCCCCTCAGCAAAATGGAAAGATGTATGCCATTGGTGAACCCAGTGGTGCCCCCTTGGCTCCGGATCTGAAGGACTTTACAAGGCCTGCTCATTCTTCTCCTTGTCTGGAGCACACTGGGCCACGCCCACCAGCTCCCAACCCCATCTGTTTCAGATTCTAGAACGGGAGGAACTGGAACATTCTGTGAATTGCACAGTCCCTTCCCCTCCTAGGGTCAATTGGATTAGCTAAGTCTTGTTCTTGGTTCCCATGAGATTCAGGCAAGAGGAAGTGGGTCAGGAACGCTGCCCACTTGGGGCCCTGGAATGTGGCCTCGTAACCTCAAAGGACAAGCCATATGAGACTTAGTCTCTCTCACAGAAGTCGACCATCCACAGACTAGAGAGTGGAGAACCCAACTACACAGGGGAAGGCACCACAGAGGGCTTTCAAGCTCAAAACAAAAAAAAAAAACAATTACGTTTCCAGAACTGGAGGGATCTGAATGAAAACCACGTCTCTTCTGAAAGTCCTGTTCGCCACTCCCCGCTCGACCCATCATGCAGTCAGAAATGGGAGCATGAAAAGATCTCTACGTGGAAGCAGGCAGGAAAGCAAAACACACTCCCCAAGTCCTGTGTTGTGGTTTGAATGTCCTCTCCCTTGGGCTCAGGTATTTGAATACATGGTCTCCAGTTGGTGACGCTGTGTTGGTAGGGCATGGAGCCTTTAGGCGTCAGGGCCATAATGAAGAAAGTGGGTCACTGGGGTGGGTCATGAGGCTTGATAGCTCAGCTAAACTTCTTTCTCTGTATTTCTTGTTCCATCAAAATGTGAAGCAAAGTGCCCCACCTGCACGCCTCTGGCACTAAGAAGCCACCTGCTCCCATGCTTTCTCCATGGTGGATCATCTCTCAAAGTGTGAGCCAGGGTACACCCTTCTCTTTCAGTCGCTTCCTGTGGTATATTTGTTCATAGTAACAAGAGTGTAGCCAGTACTGCCTCCAGTCCCCTTTCAGACATGGGCACAGACAATGTTCCAATAGCTGAGGCCACATTAAACAGAAGCAGAAGGCACAATATTGAAGGAATGCAGAAGGCCCTAGGGAATAATCCCCAGATCAAATACCTTTTATATTCTCTATCTCTGCAAACCTCTCGGGACAGGTTAAAATGACCTGTGTTAGCAAACTCTCTCCCACACTCCCATCAAGGTTTCCAGAAAGTAGCCCCATCAGCCATGCTGGCATAAGTAAACTATGGTAGGTTGACAGCTTCACAGTGCACAGTGTTCCTGCCAAAGAAGGTAGGGGACATAGATAGAGGACAATGGCCTTCAGTGAGATGAAGACTCTTCCAGGTTGTCCCTGAACGGAAGACATCACCAGACGCCATGTGACAGACCAGTGACAAGATGCTTGCTGTGCCAGAGCACTGTGTGAGCGAGGCAGAGCACATGCCACCATGCAGAGGTGATCTACCCTACAGATTCCCTAACCATGACATGTGTGCTATCAGAGTCAGGCTTGGAAGGAGCACACAGGATGTCCTTGCATTTCTGACATTCCCTTGCTGCTGATGGGGATGGGCACCAAACATCCGCTTGAACAGTTTTTATGTGTTTCCCATCCCTCCAAATAGGGACATGTGGAGCTCTGCAAAGCCTCGACAGCTTATCTTTCAGATTTGTTTTCACATTTCCTATCCTGTGAAAAATGTCAAAATACTTTCCTAAGGGATGTCGCTAGTCCACTGCACTTCCTGTCATGGTACTTCCTCAGGGGTCTTCAGAATAACTACTTACCCAACCAAAGAAATATGTGAATGGGGAAGCATGCATTTCAGGGCTACAGGAGCAGAATTAAAAGTACACACCAATGAAGGAAGAATGGTGAGCAGCTCCTTCATGTGCTATGGGTGCTATGGTCAGGGGCTGCAACCCTGTACAAAACTGGAAATATCCATAGAATGTCTCCTCGACTATATAGAATTAGAAAGTTAACATAACTAAATAGAGATCATAATGTGGGGTCAAATATCACCGCCTAAATATAACTGCTTAAAAGATTAGGTTTGAGTCAGCTTTGATGGCACAGGCTTGTCGTACCAGTTAATTGGGAGGCTGAGGCAGAGGGATTCCACATTCAGAGTCCACGTGGGTCAACAGTGAGCACAAGATCAAGCTAAACAATTTAGGGAGACCCTGTCTCAAAATAAAAAGTAAGGGGGCAGGAGTATAGGCCACTGGTGGGCACTAAGCCTGTGTGAAGCTCAGAGCTCTCTGTCCCCAAAACAAACCAAAAACTGACTTTTGCACAGCATTTTTGAACTTCCCAAAATAAGCCTGGTTGATTTAAAGGTAAAAATATTGTCCCCGCAATCTAAGGGGCTCATACCCACCACCACCTACACTTATATCATTATTTCATAACTTTGTTTTGCTTTTTGCTTTTTTTTTTTTTTCTTAAAGACAGAAAGCACTCCCCAGGAGATGTGAAACCCTTCTTTATCTTCATTCAGCTGAGAGGAGAATTTAGTTCAGGAAAATATCATTTCTGTCTCTATTGATAATGGAATACAGACACAGAACAACCATTACTACCCTATAAACTTACAAAATAACTCTGCTCCAGTTTGAAAACAACTACAAGTGTTGATACATTCTTGGCAAAACATAAAATTAAAAATTAGCAAGCCAGTTGAAATCCTAATGTTCGGCTCCTCTCTCCTCCTTCTCTGCACCCCCAATAATATGACTAAGGCTTTGCCAGCACAATTCATGACCCATCTGCTTCTCATTTGAGACCAAGTTGCAGAACCCATGTGGGCTCCCACCAACACCACAGGCTGCGGAGGCGAGGAGGGTGTCGGCTTGGCTTCGAGTCGAACCAGCATGTGACCACACTTCTGGTCCTATTTTCCTCCCGTCATGCAACTCTGGTGACTCATTCTCATTGCTTTTCCTCCCTCCCACTGGATGGGGGCGGGCATCAAATGTTCTTGCTGGGGAAGAGGACACCCCAGAGGGAACACGTAATGAAGTCCAGTGCCTCGTCTCCAGAGTATTAAGTCTTTCTCCAGCTGCAGACAGATGAGGCTATAATTAGCTGTCATGTGACAGTGGCCATTGGACAGCAACATCCGTGATGAGTTGGTGAGCATGTATTCCCACAGGGACCCACGGTGGAGATGACCTAGAGAGATGGTTCCCGTGACTCTGAGTCACCAGCCAGGGACATCGAGGTGGGCTCAGCAAAGTCCCTACTTTCAGACAGAACTCATCCTTCACTACACTCCTCATGGCCGCCTACCTTCCGCATCCCTGCATGCTGTTCTCACTGGTCTATGAGGTTAGAACATTTCCTCTTCCCCTCCCAATATTATAGCCATTGACCTCGCAAAGACCATCAACACAAGTCAGGCCATGATGGTTTCCCAGTTGTCCTTGAGGAAAGACTAATTTTACACAGCCAGGCATGAAGAAGTGGAAGACAGCTATCTCCTCCATCTTGGAGATGACGACCAAGCTTGTTTCTGTCCTTTTCCTCCTTTCCCCCTCCTCTCAGTCCTCCTCTTTCCCTCCTCCCGAGTCCTATCTTCTTATCCTGCCTCAGCCTCTGAATTCAATCACCTACTGCCACTTCTTACATCTGACCCTCAGGTCAAATTCCACCATCTTTTCCACACTGTACCTTCAGAGAGGTCCCCAATGGGCTACGTGTGGAATCTGGGAGCTCTTGGGGAATTCCTGATGCCTTTCACTATCTCTCTGACCCAGAGCACTCTCTGTGCATTCCGACACTACAGGAACCATTCCAAGCACATGCTCTAGTTTAACTCTGCACCAAGCACATCATATACACCCTACCGATCTGTACAGAGTAAAGACTTCCCATCATCAGGGCCATCTTTCAACACCTTTCTCTCAGAGACCACAGATAGCAGCAACAGAGCAGAAGGGTTCTCTTCCCACACGATGTGAGTGCGCAGAAACAATGTATTATTTATCCTTCCACATTCCATTGGCTGAGCCTTTAAGGAGCCTTAGTTTGTAGCAAACTGAAAAGGGGGAAAGAAAGAAGCCTAAGTGACTAAGGAGATATTTCAGGAATGATTGACCCGAGGCTCAAAAGGAGGGATCCATGAAGCCAGTTGCTGGAGTACTCCACTGTCTTTCACTGAACAATTAAATATTTTAAACCACTGCTGATAGTGTGCCATTTTCTACTCTGGTGTAGACAGAGTGGAGGGGAAGCAAGAAAGAGAAAACAACAGAAGCTTTGGTACATCCTATTTCACCACAGATGATAAAGGGTTTCATCCTCTTATTCAGTAATTCTATTGTTAATTACTGTTTACACTGTCATCAAATCCATGTGACAATTTTTCATTCTGCTTGCCATACAGAGTGGTTCATGCTCTCCTCATTGTTAAGGCTTATTTAATTTATGATTACGTTTATCTACAGAAGGGAAAATACAGACTTTCATGCATGGAGTAATACTGATTCTGTTCTAATTCCCAAGTGTCATCCCAGTCCATCCTTCCAACCAGAAATCCAACAAGAGTCAGACCTACAAATGAGGATAGAGAGAGGAAAGCCACAAATTGTTCCCTGTTCTGTGGGAGACAGAGGACAGCAGTCCTCTCTCTCCTATCAAGAGGGAGGAGAAGAATGTGTTTGAAACTAATACTTCCAGGGTCAATCACTGCCTCGTAACACGGGAGCACTGAAAGGAAGGCAGAGGCTAATGTCGTTTGTGGATGACCATGTGTGGCCACAGGGCACCTGTATATGGCTCATGGAGATAGCAGGGTCACAGCTCCAAGCCAGAATCTAGGGTAGCAAATGAGAACATCCCAACAGGAAGAAGAAGTGTTACAAACCGTGTGGTCCATTCAGAGGCTGAGAACCTCAGAGAGGAATAGCCAGGAGCATATAGTAGTGGTGATCTGTGCATGTGGGGAGTCACACTACCATTCTGAGTGTCCTGCTCTGGGATGGAAAATCCTGGGGACAGCAGAGGGCTGCTCAAATCTCTTTATATACAAGCAGGTCTTGGTTCAGGATCTGTTACTTCCCAAACCCAGTGAGACTATGAAATGTCCTCGTGTGCAGCCATGGAGGCCTATCACCTTGCTTGTCTGGCATGGGACATGTTTTGGAGAACGAATCTAGATTAATCCCACCCAGAGAGGAGAATGTAAGAGAGATCCTTCTGCCAGGGCTCACCTTCAATCAGTTTTTCGATTTGGAAATGGAAAACTTTGCACCCTTTACATGTGACAACGGCTAAAATGAAATGCAGCCCTTGGAAACATCACCTGATTTGTGTCCTTAAAATTGTGCTTGAAAACTCAGACAAAATGTAAACAGAAAGCGCATGTAATAAGTGCAACCGGATCACCAACACGCACAGAGACAGTGGAACGCCGTCGGGGCATTTGATAAGCCGCAGGCGTTCCATCTGGACGACTTCTATGTGATGTGCCTACCGGGGACAAGCCAGCGTGAGCAGTGTGAAACGAAAACCCTCCTAAGTATATGGACAGTAATGGTTGGTACACCCCAACTGCTACTGTGTAGACCATAAATGGCACTTTCAAAAGAGCTACCTAAAACATTGCACATTTATGGTCAGACGAGAAAAAAAAAAAAAAAAAAAAAAACACGAGGGAAACCACAGCTGAGAAGCAACCGCCGTCTGTCAAAGCTGTGGTTTCTCTGTTGTGCTCCACGGTGACAGTGGCTCTGCGGTGGATGGTGCCTATGTGGTACCTGTAGGGCTTCCTCAGTCAGCTGCACAGTGAGGTCCTTGCCAGATCATACGTCCCTGGGGACCCCAGGACAGACTGCTCCTCCCAAGACATGAGAAACCCACACTGACTCTCAGTAGCACCCACCGGGACTGGCTTTCATTCGCCAACAGAATGCTATGTAACTATAGAACCCTGTTGTTGCATCTGAAAGCCTGTCATTTCCAAGGGAAGTTAAGAAAAATATTTACCAGAGCTAAATCATTCATAATTTATTATGAAAGTAAATATGAAATAGAATAGCTTTTCAGTCAAATGGCTCCAACTTTAAACTATAGTTTACCTGGAAACAGAGCTAAGCCCAGTTCCCTGGTCCTTAACTGGAGCCATTTAAAAAAAGAAAAACAAAAAAGAAAAAAGAAAAAGAAAACCACCTCTTCATTTATACCCCTCTCATTTATATCCTTAAATCACCAGGTTCTGCTGAGGTTTACTTTAGGAGATCGACAGAAATAAAAATATGCATGATGTCAAATGCAAAGCTTTTATTGCAGAACATATCAACATCTAGAAAGTTCTGTAGAACCTCTTCTACCACTGTGTGGTTAGTCAGCTTGAATCAAACAAATAGATCCTGCAAGCCACGATGCGATGGGCAGTTTCTCTAAAAATTACATTTAGATGATAAAATATACTTTGAATATTTTTTTGAAAAAACAATCTCTTTTCCCTTCTATGTCTTAAGCCTGGAGTTACTAGTCGATATATCTCGGGTAATAATTGTCTAGTTGTTCCAGCTTTTGGTATTACTCTGGTTGTACTAGAGGCTTAGCCATAGTTTTCAGTAACCAAGACAAAGAGCAAAGTCTCTTCACCCTGGGTGGGGTTGCACCTGTAGCCACTATGCTGTCCACAACCTGCCTGTAGATTCCCCGTGGACTCAGGTCAGGGACACTCCAGCAGACCCCACCCTTCTTCTGCAACCTTATCAGTATATTCTGTCCACTAAGGGCAGGCCCAGAACTGGGCACTGAAGGTCCCACATCCTAAAGTGTGCAGAGCTCTGGAGACAGGTGATGGTGAGGAGGCTGAGAAACTGGGAAGATAGCCAAAGCCAATGAGCTGCATTAAAAGTGACTCAAACAGTAAAGGTTTTGTAGTGTATATTTCGCTGCAATAACTAAAAATGGCAGAAGGTTTTTTTTTTTTCTTTTCTCAAATTCCCGGAACTTGTCTTAAGGTCTCAATGTTCTGCCAGCAAAGCTTACAGCTGGGGATTAGGAAAGTCATTTTCCTCCCTCCCCAAAGACACACACACATACACACACACACACACACACACACACACAGAGGACTGCTGGCTTAAGGCCCCTCCTACCCATCACATCCTGCTAGAGATGGGTGCCTTAGCCAGAGAGTTCGGCCAAAGGCATGGCTGTTGCATAATTTTGAATTCTCTAAAGAAAACTTTGGTTTTGCCTCCTTTTGCCCCCAGACTCAAGGACGTGTTGCCCTATCTTCTGCCCCAACCTTCCTAGTCCTCAGGTGTCCTCCCTAGATCACGTAGAGCCTTGTGTTCACAGGACAGAAGACACAAGCTGCCCAGTTTAAGTCACTTTGAAAGCAGAAGCCTGTTGCTGGTAACAACAACAGCAGCAACAAAAGTAGCAGCAACAACAACAACAATAAAAGATGTCTTAAACACTCCCAACACGCAGCAGGGTCATGAATCTGAACAGAGGCTCCTGGCATGCAGAGAGCATTTTCTGCGAACCACTTCCTGTGAGGTTTCTGGGAGAGTCCCCACCATGGCTGGTGGCTGGAGGAAAAGAAGCCAACATAGAGGCATCTGGGTGCCTGCCCAGACTTTAGCCCCTAACAGATCCTGCTTCATCTCCAGCAACTGTGCCTGTCATGTAACAGAAAAACCCAACTTTCTAAACAAAACCTCTGGGGCTTGCATGGAGGCAGGACCATGGAAGAAAGGTCATTTAGCTCCATACCGGGCAGATGGGCCTCCGTGGTCCAGCTGTGCAAAGGCAGGAAGCCAGAAAACACAGAATTCTGTTTAAAGAAATCCAAAGGCCCAGAGCACACAAGCCCTATCCTGTATCTAAGAGTCTGGACTCAGCACTCTGAGAACACAGGAGAGGAAGGAAAGGAAGAAGCAAGGTTCTCCTCAGTATCTCACCTGTGCTTTTGACACAGGTTCTCATGGAGCTGTCCAACCCACAGGAATTCCTGGGATTGCTAAGGTGCAGTTGGAGACACGGAGGTCCAGGGGTATCTCTGTATAGTCCAGGATGGGAGGCATTGAGAGCACCCTGCCTAATCCAAGGCCTCCGACTACATTCTCAGATGCTGCCTCTGCAAAAAGCACTCCTAACCGTTCACCTTCCCAGTAACCACCAGAAAAGCCAAAAGCCCTTTAAAGAATAAGCCACTGGAGAGAAGCAATTGGGCAAACCTATTCACGGCCACAATGGTTCAGAAACAAAAGGAAATCCCACAAGACCCTTGTACGTATGTGCATTAACTCTCGGGGATCCATGGCCTTCCTTGCACCTCCTCCCGTTCATTTTCTTACACAGTCTTTTAAGACAGGGTCCCACTCTGTAGCCCAAGCTGGCCAGGGAAGTCTCTATGCAACCTTGAATTCACTGCTAGCCTCCAGCCTCAGCCTCCCAGATGCTGAGATTACAGATGTGCACACACACACACACACACACACACACACACACACACACAGAGTCTCTTCCTCTGCTCTTAATTCTTGACTTTATTTAGACAAAATTACAAAGGTATTAACAACCTCAGTGGTGCCCTGCCTCCCACAGGCCTGCTCTTGTATGGGAGGAAAATGCAAGAGAAAAAAAAAAAATTAAAAAGTCTGAGCCGGGGGGGGGGGGGGGGGGGGGGGGGCGCCTCCATCCCCGGTGCACACTGCGGAAGGAAAGTCCAGACAATGCACTAGGGAAGCACACGCCTGCCAGCCTGCTGCGCTCATTATACCCCCGCCTGGAATTTCCAGGTCAAGGTCTATGGTTCCCACTGCCCTGATCCACTGCCCTTTCCAGATTCTCCTTTGTGATGCCCTTCCTGCCAAGGCTGAGTGACCGACTCAGTACTTTCCTGCCAGCCCGGCAGAGTCACCCAGCACATTACCTCTAAGGCGGGATCCTGGCACAGACCCCGGCGGACGTGGAGAGCAGGAGAGACGCTGGGGACTGGACTTTCCCTTTGAGAACCTGAACTTTGGTTGGATAAACCTAACTGCCCCCCCTCCACAGCAGTGATTCTAGTTACTGGACCCGGCGCACACACACCACAAGCATTCCTGGAAAACTTCCACACAGCAGAAATTGTGAAGATTAAACCAAGCACATATGTGTTCTCTTCCCACACCTAGAGAGGGTAAGCCACCCGCCATGGCAAAAGGTCTTCTTTTGTGAACATAAGGTGTTCTTGACCTCCAGGGATAATGTCATACCCCCAACCCAAGACTGTAAAATTAGAAATATGAGTCCAGAAAAGGGAAGATCACATGTGGCATGAGGGAAGGACCTCGAGGTTACTGAGGAAGGACCTGGTTCCATGTCAATCCAGGGCAAGAGAATCATGCGGGGAACCCCCATCACTTTGTTCCATTGCAGACACACCTGAGCAAGAAGAGCAAGCTCTGCATCTGGTCACAGGCAGGTGGGAGGTCTAGTTTCTCTTAGTGCACCTGAGTGCTGTGCTAGCTGCTGCTCAACCTATTAGGGTTATTTCATAAAATAAAGAAGGTCAAGTCATCCACATTATGGCCAAGGATAACCAAATTTCTAATTATTATAAATTTTTGAAATTTTTAAACAGTTAAATGCTTACTATTAAAAAAAAAAGTAGACCAGAAATGCTCCTCAGAGGCAATGCTCTGAAGAGTTGGGGACACCCTCATTCCTGTCACTCTTTGGCAGGCTCAGCAGTTGTATTCCCAGTTGTTCAGAACAGAGGAGGGCTCTACGGGTGCCGATGTCCAGACCTCCCCCAGCCCTGGCCAGGCCCTTGCAGTAGGTCTTCCAATCAGCTTACAGGAATGTGGGCTAGTTGGTTCTAAATTTAAAGTCTACCAGTACTGGTCCTTCATTTGGGGATGGGCAAACAGACAGATCACAAGAAAAGTAGCGAGCTTCACGCATCTCTGAGGCACAGGCCTTTTCCATCCCCCAGAGTCCCACCTACAGCCACTTCAGCAAAGGATGTCAGGTGTCATCCCATACACGATGCGTTCAACCTTCCGTGGTAGCCAAAGCTCCTCCCCTCCTCCTCCTCCCTCTCCTCCCCATTTCTTCCTTCCTTTCCTTCTTTACCCCAGCACTCAGAGGCTGACAAGGTCATCACCCTTCTGACCCAGTGAAGCAACAAGCCTGGAATCCCTGCATCCCCTGAGCCCCATGAGTCAGGGAACACAGCCTCTTGGCCTCGGCCATGTCCTGCTATGTACACTTTTCCCATCATCTCCCCTGTGTTTTAAATACTTGTCTTCCATTGCTGGGTAATCAGTGTGTGTGTTCCGATGCTGACCTAAGAATGCCCCCCAGAGCTCAGGAAAGTGCTGGGCTTCGGGGCATGGTCTCACTGACCCTGACCAGGACTGCTCAGAGATCTTCTGGTCGCTTTCTTAGATCTCATCTAGGTCCCTAATGCTTCAATTTAAATGTTACTATCCGAAAAGGAACAAAGCATCAGCTCACCTCCACTCAGCCAAGGGAGGTGAGAAGGTAGAAGAAAGCCACAGAAAGAGTACAAGAAGGAAGTCAGCTACAATTAAAAGCTGGCTTATTATCCATGTTTGGAGGCTATAATCCACCCCACATAAAGACAAAATCAGAAAAAGACCAAGAATCTATTCTCCATAATGAAACAGGAAAAGGTAAACCACGCCCTAAAAGGCAGAGAAGCCAGAGCAGCCCTAACTGAAGCTACGTGCAGTCCTGGCTCCTGTTCACACTCTGGCTTCCAGAGCCTTTAAAGTTCAGAGCCTTCAACACAGCAGAACTCACCTTTCTCCACACAGAAGTCCCACCCTAGGGCGGGTGAGACACTAGGCATCATCACCATGAGTCAGGGATCCTTGCAACGACAAGGACAACATCTTAACACAGTGACTACAGCCTTGCATCCCTGGCTTTCAGGAAGGACACTGCCTCCTTGTAAGCCCCATGCCCTTCAGCAGCCGTCCAGGGAATGTGAGGACTCATGTAGACTGTGTGTATCCCTGATGCACTTAGTAGGTCCAAAGCTGGGAGTTCAAGAACTGCTTGCAGAAGACAATGAGTCCCCAGGGACAACAGGACAATCTTTCATTACCATCTCAGCAAAAGCAGGCTTTATGCTCAGAGGAGTAGATGTTGAAGGAGCATGAGTTCCATTAGACTCCTCTGAGGATCACCCCAGACACTGCATGCCTGCTAGGATGACACTGGGGGCCTAGAAAGGCCTCTGGCTCAATCATTTGCAGGCATTGTCACTGATTAGCCCATGTGGCCACTTCGGGGAGAACAACATCCACAGGAATGGCCCCCAGTAATGAATGCTTCTAACAAGGTTATAGAAACAGTGGCCAGAAGGGCTGGCTGTACATGACCCAGAGAGTGAAGTCATGCGCCAGGGAAATTCGCCACACAGCAAGATTGCTACGGTGATAAAGAGCTGAAAGCTATTCCCCACCTCAGCAATTTTAGCAGTGCAGCCCGGGAATGAGCTGATGCCCTATAGCACCCACCCTGCACCATGGCTGGCAAGGCTGGGGCAGCTGCAGAGCCAACTTTCTCTGCACTGTGTGGAGAACAGATGTATCACAACAGGCCAGAAGAAGCTTGTGAGAAGCAAGGCATAGTGTCCAGCCATGGTTCAGACTGGCAGAAGGGTGACCCCAAGCCTGATTTGGGTGAGAAAATATTAACACTCAGTCAGCCAAAAGGGGGGCAGTCATAGGGCAGGCACAGGTACATAGCCCCAACGCAGAGTAGTCCCAGGCTAACCTCTGGCTGGTGGAGGACAAAGTGCCATAAAGGCCAGCTGATAAAAACAAGAAGTCAAGTGTACAATGGATATGTCATTGTTAAAACGATAATGTTTCTGAACTCAAAAGACATATCACAGTATATTAAAGAACATTTCACTTCAAGTCTACTGCTGACCAGCACAGGGGCCCACGGGGTTACCTCTGTAAACCTGCTCTCTCAGCGCTCAGCAGAATTCAGAATGTGTGGGGGGAGGGCCATCAAAGCAGCAAAATGTGAATGATTGACAGCTCAGTGGGAGGACACGGGAGCTTATTTTCATAATTTCTGAAACTTTTAAAGAAGATTACTGGTTTTTATTTAAAAGATCTTTCTAAAGGAAGATATAGAGATGCACACAGTGCCTCCTAATGTACGGGATCCCAGCACTCAGAAGACAGAGGACCATCAACGCAAGACTGGAGCCAACATTGGCTGCAGAGTGAGTTCAAGGCCTGTCTCAGAAAACAAACTACAAAAGAAATAAACCAGCAATCAAACAAAAACCAGCCAGATGGGTCTCATAAATATTAATTAATTAATTAATGTAAAGAAGCACTTGAAAATTGGGCAGGAATGTCAGGCATGAGAGGGCACTGGGCAGTGGAGTGACATCCTGCCCCGCTGCAGCAGCTGGAACGCAGGGGTGAGGCGAGCCTCTTTGAGCAGATAGAATTAGCTACAAAGGCCACTCCACTCTCAACCAGCACATTGGGTGCTGAGCAGAGCACAAACCGCACAATGTGCTGCTGCAGAGAGGATTTCCGGTCACCCAATGTGCTCTGTGCTTCCACGCCACCCGCCCGGGGCCATGGGAGGACCAAGTTCCATCCGAAGTCCAGAGAGAGCCCATGGAGTCTGGCACAAAAAGGCTGTCTAGGAGTGGAGCAGTCACCCTCGGAGTCTTGAGGGAAGGCAGAGGTAGAACTTGGTCAGGAGGCGTTAGCCAGGCCTGGAGATCTCTGGTTAGAACTCACAAGGAGGAATGTATCTCTTTTTTTCTTACATGCTGTGGGGATCAGAGCATCAGCCCACCTTCTGCAGGGCTAGGATATCGGAAAAACTGAGAAAGCTTTGAAGGCGTTTCTCTGCCCCCCACCCTACTGCTGGTTGCTGGCTCCCTCTGGTTATTCCTAGTTATCCATAAGCTCCCGAGCTCCCTGCCACCAAAACAGCCAGGGCCACACTGTGCAGGGGAAGGAGCACGCAGAGAGAGCATGGTTTCCAGCAGGATAGATCCCCAGCAGTTAAACAGCACGCGTGTGGAGGGGGGAGGGGAACGGGACGTACCCACACACCTATTCAGCACCCAAAGTTAGGTGGTGCATGCCATGGTGATGACAGCACTGAGCTTGGAAGCACCGCCTCCAGCTCACTGCAGATAACACACAACCCTGCCAACTTCATGGAGGAACACCAAATTTGGGGACCATCATGGGATGTTCTAAAGTAATTACACTATAAAAATTATGCATAGAGATTCCAAACATTTAACCAGAAGGGAAAAAATGCCTTCTGCACTTCCTCTGGAATGTAAGGCCTTAGCCCTTGCCTACACGGCAAAACATACACTTGCTGGATAGTCCAGGTTTGAAAGAGGCTGGAACCACATCACCCACCCCCCCCCATCAGGACTAGGAGCTGCTGTGACAGCTGAGTACACTGTGGACGGTGACACCATTCTGGCTCTCCAGCAAGCCAATGCAGAAGGAACAGCAACAACCATAGGAAACTTCATCCGAGCATGGCCCCTGACCATCCTGCAGTGTGCATTAAGAAGACCATAGCCACAGCTTCGTTCCTATTATTCTTTGCGTAAGAATGAAGCAAATTTCCTCTTTAAGGGTTCCAATCCTAGCAAGAGGAAGAAGAAATGCAATAACCCATTCAACTTGTCAGGTGGGAAAAGCAACAGGAAAAAGCATCAGCTACCATACCTCAGCCTCCTTTTCAGTAGAAGGAGACAGAGCTCTTAGAAGAAAGGCTGGTGTCAGGGTTGGTGGAGGATAAGAAAGGTATGTAGCTTCCTCCAGTACAAGAAAGAAAGGTATAAATAAATGACCTATAATTTGTGCAACAAAATATGACACATAAATTCACTTTTAATAAATGCATAATAAAATGAATATGCAAATAAAAGAGGCTAGTTCTTCCTTTTATGAGAAGTCAAATGCCAAGTGACAACTAAGGAGAGAAGAGTCACATCGGTGATGCTTGCTTCTGCAGGGGTCCTCAGTGAAGATTTCACCAGTAACAGTGTTTCTCCTGTGAAGAAAACAGTCTGCTTGTGTAGCCAACAAAGTATCTGTTAGCGACCAAAGAAAGCATGTGACTTTTCAATGGAGATCGGGAAGATGAACATTAACCAGAGATTATGTTCCTCACACCAGGAACCCCCAAAGGCACCCCACCCGAGTGAATGACATTTTATAATTTATTGAGTCACTCATCAAAACCATCAAGCTCACAAAAGACCCAAAAGGCAGAAGGCCTGCACCAGATTTGAGGGGACTACCCAGACGGGGAGATCGTTCACAGACCTGAGATGGGGAATGACATCGTTGTGAGCAGCAGTGGCATTTAGCAGTATTGGGGTCACAGCATCTTTAGAGGTTGCTTTCCTAGTTCTGACCACTGCTCTGTGCATTATGGGAATGTGACCCGTGGGGGATTTGGATGGACACCCATGACTACTCCGAAACTTTCTTGTAAGTCTGACATTATTTCATATTTTAAAACTTGAGAAATTGCCTTTTTTTTTTAATCCTGAAAGGAGCTACATTAGGAAAAAGACTTGAGCTTTAAGATGTCATCTGAGTAGTGGAAACAGACAAGAGAATTGTGTTTCCTTCTCTCTCCCAGAGAGCAAGACCAAGGATAGGAAGAGGATGTGAAGTTGGCCAGGCCCCTCCCTAAGCTCTCAGGTCAGAATGACCGATTGTTTGACATGACCCCATGTTCATCAGCCTGCACAGATGTGGGTCTTCTCTCTAGTGACGGTCACAGGAAGCCAGAGCCAGTTCCAGAAACTCATCCCACCAGGGAACACAATCATCAGACACACACAATGTTGTCACTGTGGCTTGAAACACTGGAGAGAGATGACATTTCTCTCCATTTCTCAACAGGCTGAAGCAACTATGAGCTCGAAGACATAGGAGCCATAAGTTTGGGACCTGGCCAGCTCAATTTTTTTACATAAAAAATGATCTATTATAATGATATTAATTACATATTTGCTTCCCTTACTCCACTCCCCAATAAACACAAAGTACTTCAGAGAAGATGGTCTTTTGCTCTCCGTGCTTTGGGTGGAAACTACAAAGGTCCTGCTGTCACGGACAGCAGTGACAGACATTAGCAATGCCATATAACCACCTATTACATCAGTACGGCATGTTATGGAGGGAAAGTCAGAATCTTCTCTGTTAAATGTAACTCAGATTTAAATCACAGAAAATGAAGGTGGTTTGGAAATGTGTCTCAACCTACATGCAATGTAGTGATACCACATCAAGGAGGTTTAAAGTTTGGTTAACTGAAGCAGCAATGGGCCTGTGCTGGGAGATCTGATTGTCTTCCAGAAGTGACTGACTCCCAGTCTCTTCCCACTGCTGAGCTGCCTTACTACTTAGTGAGGATGGAAGTATGTGGCAGAGATGAGCCTGGACTTGACTCTCTCCAAGAGTATCACCACAGGTACGTTGAAGGACAGTGGGAATCTCAAAAGACAAAAGTTACATCTGTGGCCCAAAGATCATGCAGCATAGAGGTATATGAGCTCTTGGGAGACTCTGCATTATCCAGGAAATGGAAGGAATGACCTCAACACACTGACCATGTCAAGATCAGAAGCAGGCAGATGTGACAGGTAAGGGCAGATCAGAAAACAATTGCAACAGGTAGTGTTAGCATTGATGGCTTTCTTTTTAAATGGAAAAAAAGAAAAAGAAATATATACACCTATATAAAATCTGATGCATACATTTATGCGTCCATATGTGTGTGGGCCATGAACAAAATTAATCAAGAAAATGTTAAGCACTATTTAGCTCTAAACAACTTCAAGCAGCTATGGAAACCTTTTCTTTCTGGATAACCTCTCTAATTTACTCCAGTTGTTTCCATTTTTTCTGCTGGAGTTTCATAAAAACACTCAGCAGATGACATGCCTATTTGTGTTAACAAAACGAAACAAACAAACAAACAAACCCTAAGAATGGGTTATAGCCCCCTGTCAGATACAAAGTTAAAATACAAGAGCCAATCACTTTCCCTAGTAGGATACAAAGTTAAAATACAAGAGCCAACCACTTTCTAATACCGCAGCATTGAAAAGAGGACCTTGAAGCTAAAAGCCAAACCCATTTCAGTGGGCAAATGGGCACAGTTTAGTCCATCCTGAAAATTGACTATTACTCAGCATTAAAAATAACTGGTCTCTTGATCCATTAAAAAAGCCTGAAGGGACCTTAAGGTAGATAACCAAGAGAACCAGGCCAATCTGCAAAGGCGACACAGATGCACGCTACTGACTATGTAAGAATCATACTCTGTGACTATTGTAGAGAAGGAAGCACTGTGGGTCCAGCCAGATGAGGGGCATAGCTAAGGATGAGTCAGGGGGATAAAGAAGCGGCGTACAGGGAGTATTGCGGGCAGAGAGGCCATTTTTGGCAGTACTGTGATAGTGTGTGCATGTCACTTTACATTCATCCAAACTGATAGCCTGAGATTTGCCATCAGGATGGACTCTGGGTTGGGGATGCTGATGGCCCACAGAGGAATTTTGATGTCCTATTTGTCATGCACTTGTCCTGAAACAAGTGGGCCACCCCAGGGATGCTGGTAGTGGGGAGATCAAAGCCTGAGCAGGGGCAGAGGGATTGGTCACTGATATTCCACCCCAACTAATCAGAACAGACAAGAGCCGTGAAGACCCAGTTATCATCCTGCTGTGAGCCTGTGTGAAAGCCACACAAACCACTAAGAACCCTGCAACATGAACACTCCACATGCTTTCCATTCAGGATGGGCAGCAGGTGTTGGTGTCCTGTGGGAAGAATTCTGTTGTGCTATTTGCCATACATAACATCTAACTTTTATTTGAAAGGTTTAACTATTGGAACCTTAGGCTTCTAATTTCTTTCCAGCCTGTCAAAAGCAGGGAATGGTGGTCTCCCTTTGCCAGAACGTGGATTCTATCACAAACCTCTAGTATTCACTGTAATACCTATCAGGCCACTACTCCAAGCATCTCTGGCTACAGCTTAGATTCTCAACTTGCAGAGTCCTAGGTTTAACTCACAGGAATTTGCATTCCAATAAACTCAGTGTAGATGATAGGAATGTCCCTCTGGAGACACTGTCCTGGCCATTGATGAGCGATAATGTTCTAACTCTATCCTATACATGCTATACATGCTAACACAGCCCCTTCAGACATCACTGAAGAACCAGCTACTAACATAAAACTTTCTGAATTCCCCATCATCCCGTCCAATCTTACTTCCCATGAAATCTCTGTCGACATAACTCTTGTCTGGGGAGCATCTTTTTGACACGGTTTTCAATCAATTAGTATCCCTGCAGGGAAAGCACAGATAACATGGCAGATGGAGTACCAGTAAGGCCCCCAGGAAGCTCACCCAGAGACCTGGCGCCTGCACTCTGCTTTCCAGCCCCTACAGCAGTGAGCTCCTTTCAACTCTGGGTGTATCCAGCTTTTCATGCACAGATGACCCTGAGCGGACACTGGCCTCCCCTCCCACACTCCTTCACTGGCCCAAGTCTTGTGCATTGAGTGAGTTACAGTTCACCCTCACTCAGCCAAGCAATTTCATTTCTCTCGAATTTCTCAATATCCACTTGGCTTTGTTTTCTTTTAACTCCCATGTTGTCTTTCTACAAAGATTGGGTAACCTCCCCTAGCATTATAGTAGTTGTTGGAAACTTTTTAATTCTCTAATATTTTGCCTGATGGATTTTCTTTTAAAACTAATGCAAATGGAACTAAAGATTTTTTTTTTAATTCCAGCCTCTTTTGCTGAGAAGTGCACACATCAACAGACTCGAAAATATTAGCCCCATGGGGATAGATATAGGGATAGATAGTTAAGAGCACTGGCTGCTTTTCCAGAGGACCCAGGTTTAATTCTCACAACTGTTTGTAATTCTAGTTCCAGGAGATCCAACACACACAGACATACATGTAGGCAAAACACCATGAACATAAAATAAAAATAAATGAAATCATTAAAAAATATTTTATTCACAGTAAACCAGATTTTCAACTGTCAGTTTCCAAGAGATATTTCTGATTCCTGGTAGATGTATATAAAGTTTGGTTCGGGGAAAACTAAGTTTGCATTATGATAAAGCTTTGTAGCAAGACAGTTCTGTGCTGAGAAGACTTCCTCCCAATCCTACTTCCCCGTGGTATTTCCCGGGTGAGATATGAATCCCTATCTTACTTTTGGTCCCTGTCTTTCTTTTCCTGTCATTCTGCTTTGATTTTTCATGGCCCAAATTCTGAAAATAGCTGAAAAGTCACAATTTGGAAGCCTTGGACTTTACATAATGATTTAGAGTCCCTGGAGTAAGTTTGTTTTTTTTTAAGTCTCATTATCATTATTATAGTTACAGCTGTAAGACAAGGTCTCACTACACATCCCTGGGCGAAACTCACTGTGTAGATCTGCAGATACACACAGACCTGGCTGGCCTTTGCCCTTCTCAAATCAGTAGCTTTAAACCCACGTGTTCTACCACTTTGGCAGCAATAGCAAAGATTCTATTCATTGATAGGCCACAGGCATTGTCCCAAGTCTCCTGGACACGGGGCAGTCAGTGGAATGAAGCAGCCTTGTGGACAAGGCAGGGGAACGGTCCTTTTGCCAAGCCATAATTATACCCTCTCCCTCCTCCAAACTATTTCTCTCCATTCTCCTGTGTGGCCTATCAGGAAACATCGCCATCTCCCTAGTTTTTACCTGCCTCCGCCCCTTTTTCTCTCTTCTAAAACATCCTCTCAGTATTTCCCTTCTAGGAGCTTCAGTCCACGCTCACTGTATCTTGGCCTGGGTCTCCTCCCACCTGTACTGTTTGAAATCTGCCACCATAGTCTTCTGTGGTACCAGGAGAGGGAGGCAGGGCAGGTCAGCATTTGCTTCCTATTCCTCTGAGCGCTGTCCCCAGTGGCTCCACCGTGCTGAGTCCAGTGAAGGGCTAAGGCTGCCCTTCATTCTGTCATTCTGCTTTGATTTTTCAAAGCCCCGTGCCAATCCCATATAAAGTGCTTAGAATCAGGCTACAGCTGCCTTCAGCACTCTCAGCATCTGAAAACCTACCAGATATTCTGTGTGTACTTTTTGGCATTTACCTAAGCCATCTTTTCTGTTATCCGCTACAAACCTCTGTCCTCAAAAATCTGAGCTTCACTGGGCCTGACAGACATTTAGGCCAACAGCCCCTGATCCTCACAGGAAGCTGGGTCTGCTGGGACTTAATCCCACCTCACACCCTGCTCCCTCTGTGACCAGCATGGTACCCCTACTTCCCATGCGTAGTAGCCTCATTTTTCGAATTCACACCATGCCAGGCTGGGCATGGACACCTCACTGAAACACGTGTTTCTACTGTGTAAACCTCAAGTCCTCCAGAGCAGCCCATGCACCCTGAGCCTCGGCTCGGTGTGTGACTCCTCAAGGTGTGCATTCTTCCCGAGGTGGGGACCACACATACCTACAGGTTATGGGGGAACCCAAAATACGCAAAATTCTTCCTCTGCATGTCTTTTCTTGCAGAGCAAGCCTCCCCAGGATCAAACACCGGCCACCCAGAAGTGCTTAGCATGATCCCCGTCCAATAGTTTTGCCAGCCCCAGAATTCATTAGTATTTTTTCTTTTAATATAATCAGCCAACCTTCTAGCCAGCTTCGTGTCACACTACTCTTTTATTCCCAACATGCATTGCACTGTTGCTGAGTGACCCTCCTTTTGAGTGGCTTTGTTTCCAGGGCAGACATGAGGAGAGCCAATTGCTCTTGGGAGCCACCCCTGCCTGACAGGTTCCCAAAAGAGAGGCCCTGCCCCAACCCCACTGCGCTTCCAAAAAAAAAAAAAAAATGTCAGTATTTGCACTGTCCTGGGTCCTCGGTTCTCTCTTCCTGGACTCCCTCTCCTGTCTTCTCTTTGTCCCTAATGTTCTCTCTGTTGGCAAGGTTTCTTCTGCCTTGGTGGACCTAACTTTTGTTTCTAAATCCAACATGAAAATCAGGGTTACAAAGGGTATAGAGAACATTGTGATTTTATAGTTCGCTTATAAAGGAACCCGAAACACCATGTGTTCATCTGTCTAATGAACCAACAGGGCGCAGAACTGCTTCATGTGTGACATGTTTATCCTGTGCCGTAGCATCCAGAGCACTGAGATCTTAGACACAACAACAATGTCCCTCTGATGCCTACTATGTGGCACTGGCCAACCACAGGCTTCATATAAAGGTCAGAAGTGAAACGCCGCTAGGAGTTCCCTCAAAAATCTTAAAATAAAAGTCACATTCCAAAGTCCACGATTCTCATGAATCCATCACAAAGTCCCCATTATGCTATTGAGAGTGAAAACAATTATAGGCTTGTATTGCTAGGGAAAGCATTCTAAAAATGAGCTATATAGAACCTTCAGGTTCTCGTTCACAGCACGGGTTAGCTTTGGCTCGACCGTGTTCCATGGCACAGACTTCACCCATCACACCTCAGTAGAGAACAGACCCACTCCAGCCTCTGCAAAACTTACAGGAAAGAAAGTTGCCCCTGAGCCTTGCTACTCCCCAGCAAGCTCCTCCCAACTCAATAATCACGGTGCCAGCACCCACATAGAGATAGGAAGATCAAGCTTCCTTCTTGGTTGGGACCCATAACCTTTCTCTGTATTTATTTAATAAATTTACTTGATATTTCCAAATCTGGCCTGGATCTGTCTTTATCCCACCATCCATTTGTTAAGGCTCTACATTAATTATCTGTTTCTCTCACCCTATTTCATTGTTTGCCACAGAGAGAACCCAGTTCTCTCAAACTGGTAAGACACCTCTTCTTCCCACCTCAAGCGATCTCTCTCTCTCTCTCTCTCTCTCTGTCTCTGTCTCTCTCTCTCTCTCTCTCTCTCTCTCTCTCTCTCTCTCTCTCTGTCTCTCTCTCTCTTTAGTGTGTGTGTTGTCTGTCTGTGTCTGTCTCTGTCTCTTTAATGTGTGTGTGTATCTGTGTGTGTGTGTGTGTGTATCTGTGTGTTGCTCTCTCTCTCTTTGGTGTGTTTGTGTGTGTGTCTGTGTCTGTCTCTCTATCTCTCTCTTTTGTGTATGTATGTGTGTGTTTGTGTATGTGTTTGTGTGTGTCTGTCTATCTCTATCTCTCTTTCTCTAGGTGTATGTGTGTATGTCTCTCTCTCTCTCTTTAGTGTGTGTGTTGTCTGTCTGTGTCTGTCTCTGTCTCTTTAATGTGTGTGTCTGTCTGTGTGTGTGTGTATCTGTGTGTTGCTCTCTCTCTCTTTGGTGTGTTTGTGTGTGTGTCTGTGTGTCTCTCTATCTCTCTCTTTTGTGTATGTATGTGTGTGTTTGTGTGTCTATCTCTATCTCTCTATCTCTAGGTGTATGTGTGTATGTCTCTCTCTCTCTCTCTCGTGTGTATGTGTGTGTGTGTGTGTGTGTGTGTGTGTGTGTGTGTGTGCACATATACAGAGGGCAGAGCTTCAAGTGTTTGTTGTTCCTTGGGAGCCATTCACCTTACTCCTGAGACAGTCTCACCAGGACTGGAGGTCACCATTTAGGCTAAATAACCATCCAGCAACCCCGGAGATCTGCCTGCTTTGCCTCCCCAGTACTGGGATTACCAGCACTTGGTGGACCACCAAGCCCGGCTCTTTTGAGTGCTGAGCATCAACCAACCCATCAACTGTCTCCCCGAATCCCACCTCATTTCTTGTGGTACTGAGAATTCAGCCTGAGTTCCCACACGTCCCAAGTTTTTAAGTACTCAGACCTTAAAAACAACTCAGCAGCTCCCAAGTTTTCTCGTGGAGAGAATGTTGTTCAGCCAGCACCAGCAGCAGCATCTCCAACACCACAGCTGGCCTGTGCAGCCACCAGATACTGAGATGCTCTCTGCGAGATCCTTCTCTAGGGAGAACAGCTGTGAGAAGCAACATTGTTGTGTGATGAGGAGACTCGGGAAGGGTGAGCCATCCCCTACAGCTGGAAGTCTGACAGCCCAAAACAAATGTGAGAAACAGAGACGCTGACTGAACTTTCTCAACATACCAAAAGGTGCTCAGCGACCCTCAACGCAAATCCGTGATGGGATTCCAAGAGCTGAGAGCCATAAATTAATCCCTGAGCCCTCTGCAAACAACAGTGGGAAACTCAGGTTCATGGGAGACACAGCCAGCTCCAGCTCCCGAAACCTAGAAGGGTCTCTGAGAGTGGGTGCCCTGAGATGCTCAATCACTGCTTACCCAGGAAAGGCGACCAGAGAAATGGAGAACTCTGCTGCATTCATATAGGAGCTCAATTTTATGTTTATCCCTGAAGCTGGGTGTGATGGTGCATGCCTAGAACCCCAGTTCCTGGAAGGTTGAGGCAGGAAGATCAGGAGTTCAAGGCCATGTTCAGCCACCTATCAAGTTCAAGACCAGCCTAGGCGTTGTGAGACTATGTCTCCAAACAAAATGAGAACTGTAAATTAGATAGTCAAGAAGACTCACTAGTCAAGACTTGGGTGTTTGCGAACCAGTGAGATGACTCAACAGGAGTTCAGTCCCTAGGTCCTCCATGGTAAAAAGAGAGAAACAACTCCTGCTAGTAACATATAGATCTCCATGTGCACACTGTGACATTCACACGTGCACACACGTGCACACACACAAATAAATAAATAAACAAACAAACAAACAAAATTAGAAAGGAAGGAAGCAAGGAAGGAAGGGTTAGGGATGAAGGAAGGAAGAAATAAAAGAAAGAAAGAATGATTAGGGCTACTTGGCTTAATTGGGCATACTGATATCCCGATCAAAGTGATGCCTCCACCTCCTGGAACAAATGGTAACTCACACAGCCACAGAACTCTTCTTCCTCCTGCTACACAGCCTGGCACCCTGTCAGGAACGTCACTCCCTCTTCTGTGCCTTCAAACATCTGCAGCCGCTGGCTTTAACCTTCACCTCCTCAACACTCTGTGGGTGGTTCCTTCCTTCCAAGGTCTCTGCTATCTACACTGTGCCCCCACCGCCCCCGCCCCCTGCCCCCGCCCCCGTACAAGCCATTTGCTCCATTCTGACCTCGATCCATGTGTACCTGAAGGATTTTTCAAGCTGTAGCTCTTGTCTGGTCATGCAGCTCTTGGGCGGCTGTCCTGCTCAAGGATGGACCCCTTGACTCAAGGATGGACCCCTGCATCCCAAATCACCATGATACCGATTCCAGGACATACAACTGGGGCTATGTGTCCCCTCCTGGCATCACCTCGAGGTTTTCTTCACATGCACATCAAGAATACAGTTACATGGGTCTGCACATGTATTCTTGCATTCTTGTTTTCTATCGAGAGCATACACACACTCAGAGAGAGACAGAGAAAGAGAGAGACAGACAGACAGACAGAGACAGAGAGACAGAGAGACAGAGAACATTCAAAGGCTTTCTGTTGTGTGTGAGCTGAACCTGGTAGATTCTGAACATATTCCCACCTAGTGAGCCTGGCTCATTTGACAGCATTCCTGGGTACTTTTGTGGGGTTGCCTTTCATAACCCTAGAGCTCGCTCTAATCAAATGTGGAAAGACTAGGAGTGGGAAGGGCAGCTCCTTGTCGCCTAGGCAATAGTGCCCTGCAGCATGGATGGTTTCTGGCTGACATGGTTCACTGGGCTGCAGAGATGAGCCCTGCCTGGAGAACCTCCAGCCTGTGGGGCCTTATCTGATGGGGTTGAGAGTTGTTCCCCAATTCCTTTTTGGGGGGGTGGATTTTTTTCGAGACAGGGTTTCTCTGTGTAGCCCTGGCTGTTCTGGAACTCACTCTGTAGACCAGGCTTGCCTCAAAGTCAGAAATCTGCCTGCCTCTGCTTCCCAAGGGCTGGGATTAAAAGTGTGCACCACCACTGCCCGGCTTCTTTCCCAATTCCTACAAAGACCTTCAGGGTAGAGCAGAGCTCTGTGAGTTTACAGCCTACACCCAACCCCCTTTTCACAGTCCAGGGCATTCCCCAGCCAATGAAGGAGCATAAAGAAGAGAGAACAAAGGTTGTGACCTCCCAGACTCCTGAGCTGTCCCTAAATGTCCCTCATGTTGCTGCAACTTGGTAAACCCACCAAACTCTGCAATGTCCCCACCTGCTAGCCACATCTGAAAAAAAAATGGCACTTAGGTCTCCATCTAGTCCCCTGGGAGGTTGGCTCTTAGTGTCACAAAGAAAGTTAAAATGGGAGCAAAGACAACATTCTGGATGTCAGAAACCCACAACCCACTGCATGCCTCTAAAATCTGTAAGCAGAGTCTGTCCCTGCAGCTTCCACACTATCCTTGTTGGCTTCAGTGCTGGAGCAGAAATCCCAAAGGAATTACCACATTAGGGAAGCCGCAATGGTCTCAGTCCTTAGATGTCAATATGACTCAATGTGGTCGTCTTTCAGTCCTCAAAAGAATAGAAATCCACGAGACCCTTCAGCTATTCTCATCATCTGTTTTGTTTAAGAAACATGGAAATGGCATGCTATCCATGAGGGCATGCTATCCGTGAGCATACATTTCCCAGAAAACATGGGGCTAGAACTTTTGACCACATCTATCACAAGGGGCTCAAAAGTCCTCCCATTGGAAGCCACCCTGATTTTAGGAATCCTAGATTCAGAAATACTTGTGTGTACTCAACAAGAAGTATCTTGGGGACAAAACCAAAGACTAAATGAATAATGAAGTGTTGTACATGCAAAATGGAGGTCATTTTACACAAAACTGTCTTAATTTTGTACATGAAACAGAAAACCAATGGTGTGACATTTCCCATGAGATCTTGGATTTTTGTATTGGGCATGTCTAACCTGTAGTAATATATAAGAACCACTGAGCTAAGCTGTTATAACAGCTGTTATATGAGCCACGGCTGGGCCACAGTTTGCCCAGTTATTCTGCTATGTGTGAGCCACTAATAAACAAGCTTAGCTCTGGGTCAGCAGGAAGCACACACAGTCCCAATCCATTGCCTTTATCTTAGCCGTCCAAGGCCTATACAGAACAGAAAGGTAGAGAACAATGGAATTATACCTTCCTCTATGCCCGTGGGCTTGAGACCTTCGGGTACAGGCTAGACTCTACCCACCACCACCCTAGGGACTCAACCAACAGCAACCCCTGGGGCTCTTGAAGCCCACACAGTGGTAATCCCCTCACCTCCTACTGGCTCTCTCTGGTAATCTCAACTGACAGTCACCAGTCTCTTCCCAAGACTGTGCCACTGATGCTCTGGGAACAGAACTCAGCTTGGCTTTTGCCCTGGACTCTCACAGTGGGGGAGATGGTTAACACCCAACTTCAGTGTGTACGAGAGAGCAGAGTCTGGACAAGTGTGGAAGGGAGGAGCAGCCTGTGCTTGAGGACACTCTGTGGTGCCGGAGGATGGAGAAACTCACGGGAGGACGGCTCTAAACTGGAGGTAACAAGTCCACCGCAGAGGAAGACTGATGTGGCAAGACCCAGAGAACTTAAGGACCGACCGAGAAGTTCGCTCTGACTTGTTCTTATGAAGGGACATGGCTGCCTAAAGTTCTGGGGAAGGGAGCTGGCTGGAGGCCAGGAAATGAGCTGGAGGTAAGACAGTGGCTCCACCTGGAAGGGCTCGCTCTCATCAGTAGTCAGAGCATCTGCTGGGAGGCTCTGCTGCCTAGGGATGGATTAAAAGACAAGGAAGGTCAGGGTGAGACAGCTGGGATAGGAGAGAACCAGGGTTGAAACATCCCAGGACATTCATCCTGTGAAAAGGAGGGGCAAGCCCAGGGCAGGGGAGTGGGGGACTAGACTGGAAGACGGTAGACAAGCAAGCCAAAAAAATCAGTCACTGTAAGAAGCCCACAGGGGCAGGAGCCCCTCAGGAATCTAAAAATGTCCCCTGGCACTGAGAATGGTTCTCTAGGCTCAAGGTAAATTGGTCTCAGATGCAACTCTGAGGTCCTGCAGCCTCTCTGGATGCTGCAGAGCATACGGTGAGGCATCCAGGCACACAAAGCACGGGTAGAGCATCCTTCTACTGCCATGTCTCAGGCTGTGGACCAACACAGGAGACTTAGGCAGACCCTGCGTCTGGACGGAGCCCCACTCTATTGTCTAACACGAGCTCTGAGATCCTCTAAAGTTTGGAACTAGCACAAAACTCTAGAAAATTCAGGAGTGGCAGATGGAAATATGAAGGCTGGGGGTGGAGAGAGGAGAGCTGAGATTCGCCTTTTGTGTTTCTCACTCAGAGGCCACCCACCTAGGGGAGAGCTGGGGAGAGCCAGGACAAGCCAGGCTATGGGTAGGATAGGACCTTCCCTTCCCTGTGGCTGGAAATTAGATGCCCTAGCTGATTTCTGTTGGAACTTTCAGTAATAGTAGCAGCATTCTCACAAGCTCCAGAAACATCTCAGCATTCCAAAAGCCAGACAGCAAGCGGTCTCTGCCCCCTGGATTCAAGGTCCCCACCCAGAGCCCAAGGCCAGCCTAGTGGGATAGAGTACCTCTAAACAGTTAGACACAGTTGCAAATCTAAATATTCCCCAGCCCTTTGTCTGCTACACTTCCAGTACTATTAATACCCTATCTTTAAGTTCCTGATTTACTCTACGAGAAAGCCAGATCCAAGCCTGAGCCAGCTTGAAAGCCTAGCTTTCCATGAGTTTAATGGGTTAAAGCATGTGACAATGGGAGCGGGTAGCTGGGTCTCATGAGAGGTAACTGAGTTGTGAAGCAGTGTGTCCCATTGGTGAGGGCCATGTGCCAGAGTGGCACAGGAACGCCCTGCGAAGGCTCAAGGACAGGAAAGGAAACATGGCTTCCTCAAGTCCCACATGGCTCCCAAGCTATTTATGGGTAGGAAGTGTATAGGGAAGGAACAAGGCTTCCTTTACAGAGCTAACTAGGAGCTGCAACCCCAGCGCCACAGGAAATGCAAAGTTTCCACTTAGGAGGGACAGTGGGGGCCAGAGAAACTTGTGCACAGCTGGGTTCACACATGGGGATCCATTGCGAAAGCAAAACACATAGGAGATTATACCCATCACCACCTTGGGAAAAGAAAAAGGGCTCAAGAGATACAGAGAATTTCCTTTCCCAGCCATGGGTAATGCTGCTGGCAGGCTGGTCCTCACTGCATCTACTCTTCGGGATTTTTAATACCAAATGTGTTTTCCTTGGACAAATAAAAAATAGAATAAAAAGAATATGGAAGTTGATCTAGGCATTATGGTGGTTGCCTATCTTTCTAGCATTTAGGAGGTGGAGACAGGAGATCTGGTTATTCTGGGCCAACATGGGATACGTGAGACACCCATCTCAAAAGAACCAGGCTAACTACACAGAAAATCTTACCCTGGCTCTTCTCTCTCTCTCTCTCTCTCTCTCTCTGTGTGTGTGTGTGTGTGTGTGTGTGTGTGTGTGTGTGTATGCACTCTTGTCTAAAGCCCTGGGCAGGAAAGGCCCCACAGGGTGAGAGGCTCAGGACCACTGTATCATGGCCTCCGTGGTCTGGACTCATTCACTTCCCAGTGCTGCTGGCCTTGTCTACTCTCAGGAATCACCTATGGGCCTTGTATCCACCAATTTCTCAGTTTCCCATCAAAGAAGGCTGACTAGCTAGCTACCCGCAAGTGTTAATCATTCCCGGACCATGGGCACTTCCTGTCTCCTCATATGCTGTGCTGTTACACATCTGTGTTCCAGACCTAAGACATAATTGCAGCCATCCTCAGGAGGCAAAAAATCTGTCTGCTGAAAAACTAGAGCAGTCCAGAAACACCAGATACCCAGGATGCCACAGGCTGCCCCTTTAGGGGCCACTGCCAGCCACCACCCGCATTTTCCTCCATCTTCTACAAAAATGTCTCCCCTGCACCCCACATGACCAGATGCCAGAGTATCGAGCTCTCTGCATCAACAAAGACAAACAGGTTGTTTCAAGGTCCCTCAGGAAAGGGGTTAAAGAGTTCTGACCTTGAAAAGAGAGGATGACAGAAAGGGGCTGGCCTGCAAGTAGTAAACTCCCCTAAACTCCAGCTAGCTGCACTGCAAGCAGTTGGCTCCCTTCGAAAGCAATTTGATGTTTCTCTAAACAGGGCGGTCCTTTTTCACACTCAATAATTTTTACATGCTGTTGCATACATTCTGTTATTTTCCTCCCCTTTACAGCCTGGTTAAAGGCCTCTTAAAGTTGACTTTCTTCGGTCATGCAACGTGTGGATACATTTACCCCCCATATGTACACAGGGACCACACTGCAAGCTTGGGGACCTCACTGCGAGCCTCGAACCTCCTTGGGACAACCTTCAGGCTCTGATTCCCATGTTTCCCCAGGGGACACACTGTGTAGCTTCATTTTTATCATCAAAATGTCATTGCACTGTTTAGAGTTTATGTCCAAGACATAATTTCTTTTATGATTTACCCTCTTAATCAGCACATCTAATGACCAACAACATGTTTACATTACCCAAGAGTTTCCCTTAAAAGGCAGCCTCTCGGGGAGCATTCTTTCTCAGTCTCCTCAGCTCACTTACCCCATTCCCTTTGGACTCCAACTCCACTCCCAAAGTACAACATGAACATTTTCAGAAGCATCCGGGGCAGCTAGGGCTGCCTGGGGGAAGGTACCTGCCCAACATCCATTCCTGGGTCACCCCAGTTCATGAGCTATGCACCTTTAAATCCTTCATCTCTCCTATATTCCACCAGATCCAGTCAGTTTCTCTTGTTAGAGGGTTTGGTTTGGGTTCAAATCTATCTTCCTTTTGTCCCACCAGTGGTCGTGGGTGTATTGTCTGCTCAGTGATAGCTGGTCGTTGAGCCATGGAACACGTCGTTGGTTGGCACAGAGAAATGAGTACCATCACTTAGATAAGATCAGGAAGGGGAGGGGCTATCTCTGCCCAGAGCACAGACAGAGGCAAAGCCCCTTCTTGGGACCCAGGTCACCCCCTGTTTATCTGTCTAGGTGTCCCCAAGCATCTATTGGGCATAATATCCTGCCTGTGTCTCAACGCTTTTCTAAGAGGAACCTCACCAATGCCAAGGCTGGCTGCTGGTGTCACAATACAGGAGACAATCAGGACCTTACTGAGAGTGCATAGACAGTGCCCATCAGTAGAGCAGGACACAGGAAAGCTGGACTTTGGGGCCACCTTCTCTGCCTGTGTGATTCCACACCTTCTAGCCGCCTCTGTGACAGCCCGGATCACAGTGTGTAGGGCCATACTGGGTAGTTAGACCATGATTCCCCACATAGCCACTGCTCATGTGCAGTGATCTGGACTCAGGGTCACAGTTCTGAAGAATTTAAACAGGTTAGAAACACTAGCATGTCTTAATTCTTCCTTACTCTCTGATAGTTTTTTTTTTTTTATTTCAGACGAGAAAAGCCAGTTAAGGAATTGCATGAAGGCTCATCATTTCCCATGGTAACAAACATCACATCAGATGCAGCAGCACAGCAGATACCTGCATTCTGTCTCCTCCTCTTAGTAAGAACTCATCCCACTTGCAGGGTGACAACCTATGCGCCACCCACTGTCTAGGACAAGCAGTAGGGCCTTCCCCCAAAGGTCCAGCTTGGCTTTTCTCAGGGAGTCAATGATGGTTTTCATAGCAACAACTTCCCGCCTCCAATGTATCATACCTAGCCCACACATTAGCTTCTTCCTCTTGCCCAGGATCTGGCAAACCTCCCAGGAAAAGGCTGCCATGTTAACTGTGACCAGGACGCTAATGGATGTGAATCAGAGTGGAACTGGAGACAGGCTCTGATTGCTGATATGCATGGACCACTGTTCATTAAGTAGTCACAGGTCTGAAGTTCGTGTGCCTGGGGATTATGAAAGCACCCCCTTACTCATCATCTGTAAACCCCATCCTGTCTACACTCACCCCCAACTCCACCAAAGCCACTCCTGCTAACTTGTGTGTGGAACACTGTGACTTTAAAGCCCAGGATGACATTCTTATGTCACTGTTGTGTGACACATACCATCCTCAAAGCATGCTACTTTCTGAATGCCCTGTCATTTTTACATCTGGTATTTCTACATCTGATGGCTTCATCTATCCTACACCCAAGTATTTCTCAAGGCTAGCTTTGTGTAGGACAGCGAATTCAGCTAGCCCATTTCCTATTTTACTGACAAGTAAATTTTTCTTTTAAAAATGGAGCAACTCTGAATGTCTGTTGGTCTCAGGACAGTACTTCAGGTACACACCAGACTTCCAGGAAAGACTGGGACTCTCCTTCTACACTTACAGATCTGTAGCAAATTAGCGTTTCTGAGCCTGGGACACTCCAGAATCAATAAACAGGGATCCCTTTTTAAAATCGTGTCTAATTGAGTCTGGTGAAGGTAAAAACGGTTTACTTGTGTTAATTCCATAAAGGCACCAAGGGCAGCTGTTCTTTATGGTCTTCCTCACACTGATACATAGTGCGTACAGAGGAACAACTCACTACGTGCATGAATGAACACCACTTAATATATACAATGCACACATGCACATATGAACACAAAGTACCCAATATACTTGTGTATGTATTTGTAATCACTAAATAGCCTCTCCTTAGGAAGTCCAGTTGCCAGCGTGCTCCCTGGACACATTTCACACACACAAGCCAGCACTCTGAGAAAACAATGTACAGATGGCTGGAGAGATGGCTCACTTGCTGCTCTTGCAGAGGACCCAGGTTGGGTTCCCAGCACCCATACCATAACTTACAACCTTCTGTAACAGAGGTCCTACACCCCTATCTGAGCTCTAAGACTCCTGCACACAAAGGGTACCCATAACACACACACATACACACACATATATCTTCAGGGACACACACATAGGCATAAAATTAACTAAAGTAAGGAAAGATAAATCAGACCTGTGCAGAGGGCTTTTTACAGGGCTACCTGGGGCTTTCCACTGCTAGGGTTTCTAGCAGATGACTACGCTTAGTGTGTCAGATTTCATGTTTATGTTCTCAATCCACCACAGTGGAAAATGGCTTCCGCAGTGCAGATAGAGAAAGTACCCTTGCTATGGTGCTTTCTGTTTTAAATGTATTGTTTTTAGCATGTGTGTGTGTGTGTGTGTGTGTACACATGTTCACCTGTGTGCACATGCATGTGGAGGACAGAGATCAACTTTGAGTGACATTCCCCAGGTGTCATCTGCCTTTTTTTGGCCTGGGACTCACGAGTCAGCTTCACTGTCTGGCCAAGAGCGGCAGGAAGACCCACCACCCATTGCCTCTCCAGTGCTGGGATTATAACTGTGTGCTGGCTTTTTACGTGGGTTCAGAGGAGTGAATTCAGGTCCCTGTGCACATTAGCAGCAGAGCAATCCTGCTGGCTCCATTATCAATCTGTGCTACAGACTAAACTACTGAGCTTCACCAAGGCACTTCCATAGCTGTGCCTTACTGACGACCCCTACCTACAACTCCCTACCCTCCTCTTTCTCGATGCTCCCTTACCTCCCCTCTTCATGCACGGTTCCTTTTCTGCCTTGAAGTCTTTTAAATATATGGTTTGGGTTTGTTTTTTTTTTTTTAAGTCTCTACTCCATGTTTAAGAAAAAAATATATGTTCCCTCTCTACATCTTTTCTCCTCTCTTCCTTTAGTTCCTTTCCCTACGAAGTGGTTCCCACTCTACCTTCATGTCACACACACACACACACACACACAACACCACACATCTGCTGGGATGCTAGGATGTGGTGGACGAACTCAAAGCTATGAGACATTAGCTCCAGTCCCTCCTTCTAACACAATGCTTGCTGCTGCCTCTCTGTACACAGCTGATGCCAGTCCGAGTTTACACTGAGACAGACCAAAGCCAAGCTGCACCATCCTGCTCCTCTAAGGTGAGAGAGAAGGGTCTCAAAGCAACTCCCAAAATGTGTGGGCACCACTTGGGTGTCGATGGAAGATGGCGCCTCAGAATCAGCTGTAGACACCCAAGATGCTCCAGAGATGAGAAGTGCATGTGCACACTGCTGCTGTGCCCACAGGAGCCCAGGCTTACTCTCCATCATGTCTACCTCTGGGAATACCTTAAGCCCCGCACTCCACAGTTATTCCATAACGACATTTGATTATGTGTGTGAATATTAATTGCAATTAACTGTGTATGTGTGATACAAATGGGAGTATTTTATCAACTACCCAGTAAGCAGCTTATTTTTTAAAGAATGCACTAGAGGTTTGAAGAGATGGCGATTGCTCCAACATCCCAGCTTTATCTACAAGTGAAGATCAAAAAGTCCAGCTAAGAAGCCACCAAGGAGGCGTGGCATCGAACAACACAGAAGTAACTCACCTGTCCACCTCTCAAACAACCAAAGAGACGCAACCCTAAAGGAATGTGTCACTCTTCCTGATTTATACATGGGAAAACAGAGGCATGGAGACCACTTGTCCAGCCTCACAGTTACTTTTGGGTAAGTCAGGAATCTAACTACATCTCATCTGCCTCTTAGTTTGCAGCTGCTTATGACCCTCTTCCTAGAATTTCAGGACTGACATGAACCACTTCTGAGGTTCAAAGGGAAGAGATCACAAGTCCATTGTTCAGTATCACACATTATCATCTCATTATGAAAGTTACTCTGACTTGGTGAAGTGGGAAAGCCATGTCTCAGAACATATCCGCAGAGCACAGCCCCATGAAAGATGAGAAAAGACCCAAAGTCAACAAGAAAACATTAAATGACTATCATAAAAAGTCTTTTTCCCCTCAATTTCAAAAGCCCGGATTCCAGAATAAAGAAATAAAATCGTTCAGTTTTTTCAATTCTCAAGTATTTGCGAAAGCAAAATCTAATTATAAAGAAGGCACCCAACGGCGGCCGGGCCAGCCTGGGGTAATACAGTGATAGAAGCATGTGGTCAGCCTGGGGTAATAGAGTGATAGAAGCATGTGGCCAGCCTGGGGTAATAGAGTGATAGAAGCATGTGGCCAGCCTTGGGTAATACAGTGATAGAAGCATGTGGCCCCAGCCTTGCACACTAAAGTGTCAGTCTGTGATCAGCTCTAGTCAAGGCATATGTCAGAAGAACTCACCCACCTCATAAACAGTCATGAACCCCAGTGTGCCCACCAGTCCTAAGCTGAGTTTGTATATGCAGCCAAAGTAAGCCTATCTGGTCCAGAGACTAAATGACTATCTGATAGCTAGCATGCCCCACCCACCCTGGAACCACCCCCAGCACTGACCCATTTTCCTGCCTGCCTTGGCAATCTCATCTTAATTTTATAGGCCATTTCCTGACCAAAATTTAGGAGTTATTTTAAACCACTAACCCCAAATAGTCTTTAATCTCCAGGAAATAGGTTTGGTTGTAATGGGACACAAATCAGATATTCCCAGTCAGGGAACCAGGTGGCCTAGGCCAGGGAAGTGTGGAGTGCTGTGGGCCTCTATACAGGTCATCGCATGCCCCAGCTGGGCTTCACCCTGGCTGACCTCCACAAAGGGTCACTGCCCCCCTTCACAGGTGAGGGGCCTAAATGTCACCACCAAAGCTGGCAAGACGAGCCCTGTGAAACAGCCTGATGAAGAGTAGGGCTCAGGTAGCCAGGGCAAATTAGTTCACCGGCACCCACTTCTTCACACACCGTAAGTATGTTGCTGGGACCTTCTAAGGAACATGCTAGTGGCCAACAATAATGGCCCCAGTGAGAATCAAGATAACAGGACTAAGAAGGGGGCATTTCCCATGCAACACTTTGGCTTCAGTCTAACAGCAAGTCAACGGAGATCCCCAGATGCTGGCATGCTGAGACCATTCGGCCGCTTGGCCAGAACCTAATCATACACCAAGCTACTGCCTAGAAAACAAAGAGAACAGCTAGACCCTAGTTCTCTAGACCAGTAACATCCCCCAATAGAAATTTAGAACCACCAGGACACCCCACACTGCTGAACCAGAAACTTTGGGTGTGTCCTCTATCCCTTGGTGGTGCTGATGCTGGTATGAGCTTCATGGTGCTGATGTAATGATCCAACCGCTCTCCTCCAGCCCCACCTGCCCGTTGATGTCATTACTTGGCTATTTACTCCTCTGAGTTTCCTTTTCATTGAACCAGGTATTGCTTGGCATTAAGCAAGCACTGCATAAATGCTTTGCAAACAATAGCTCATTTTCTCCTCATCAACAGGGTCACTGCCTTTCACTCATGAGAAGGCCAGAGACTGTGTGCCAACATGCCAACCCCCAGCAGGGCAAGGCAGGTCCCTAGTCCTTTCCTCCTGAGATGTGCCCCATTGTCTTTCCAAAGTTATGAGCTTGCATCTGATCTCCTAGCATTCACTTATTAGAGAAACAGGCTTTTCTTTTGTCTGCCTAAGCTTAGGTCACCGGAATTGAGACCAACCCTCTCCTCTGGCATATATACATTGAGTTCTAGCTAACGTTCCCAAGTTATAGATTTTCTAAGTGACCATTATAATAAAAGACCGAGATCTGGGTCTGTGTTGTTTACCTACTGAAACCTCACATGCTGTCATCGTAAAATGACACCATCACCATCCATTAAGCCCTGATGCAGTGGCATGCTGGTCCTAGCATATGCAAAGCGTTCACCTAGATGACAGCTCTGCAAATTGAGATACTACTGTGTTCCATAGGAAAGCAAAAGATGTAGCTCAAAACTTACAAGCTAGTGAGGGGGCTGGAGAGATGGCTGGATGGCTAAGGTGCTCGTTGCCCTTTCAGGGAACCTGAGTTTAGTTCCTAACACCATATCAGGTGGCTTACAACTACCTGTGACTCCAACTCCACAGGTCAAACTCCTCTAGTCCCTAAGTACAGTGCTCAGGTGCATGTTTACATACAGTTGTTAAAAAAAAAAATACTTTTTTGGAAATTAAGAGCTAATTAGGAAATGTAATTGCCTGAACACACACACACACAAAAAGATATTAGAAAGCTACATAGTAGCCCAATCCTTCACCAACTGTATTATATATTTATGTTAATTTCTGTAAGATAAACACAGGAAAAATGTCACAATAGTTACTGTTAGTTTCATCAGTCACCTGCTTAAACATGAAATGAGTACTGGCCTAGAAACTGGAGTGCTAGGTAGAGCCTATCCATCAGAAGATACACGGCTGCTAGTACCCAGGAAATGTCACTGATGCCAGAAGGAGAAAGACCGGCTGTCTTAATCAGAGCGTCTATTGCTGCTATGAAACACCGTGACCAAAAAGCAAGCTGGGGAGGAAAGGGTTCATTTGGCTTATTTATACCTCCACCTCACTGGTCATCACTGAAAGAAATCGGGGCAGGAACTCAAGCAGGGCAGGAACCTGGAGGCAGGAGCTGATGCGGAGGCCATAGATGGGTGCTGCTTACTGGCTTGCTCCTCACAGTTTGCTCAGCCTGCTTTCTTATAAAACCCAGGACCACCAGCCCAGGGATGGCACCACCCACAATAGGCTGGGCCCTCCCCCATCAATCACCAATTAAGAAAATTCCCTACAGCTGGGTCTTATGAGGCCATTTTCTCAATCGAGGTCCCCTCCTTTCAGATAGCTCTAGCTTGTGTCAGTTTGACATATGCCTTGGGAAGACTGAGTTTCCTATGTCTCTTCCAAAGTAGATATTTAACAACAAAATGATTAAGCCACTCGAATTAAATATCAAATGCAGGAGGGATTCAGCTCCTCTAGAAATTGTGCTGAGTTTCTGGGCATGGTGGCACACGCCTTTAGTCCTAGCACTTGGGAGACACAGGCAGGTCGATCACTGTGAGGTCATAGGCCAGCCTGGGCTACAGAGCCAGTTCTAGAACAGCCAGGGCTACATAGAGAAACCCTGTCTCAAAATTTAGTTAATTAATTAACTAAAAATGATAAGATAAAAAATAAAACAGAAAGAAAGTATGCTGAGCAGTGTCCAATTCCAACCAGGAAAACCTCGTGGGAATGACTAGTCAATCACACAGATGGCGTCCCGCTAATATGCTGTGTTGGGTAAATGGCTTCCCACTTGGTGTGCTGGGCAATAAAATGTAACAGTTGTTTCCCTCGGTTCTCAGCCAGTGTCTCCTGATGTCTCCTGAACAAGAAAGGTCCCAAATACAACAAAATATGGACTTGCCAATAGCAGTCTTCCCAAAAGAGTGGATTACAGGGGCAACGGGGCGGATGCTCCTTAGCAGATGGTGACGCAGCCCACTGGGGCCCCTGTGGCAGGTGAGATGCATCTGCTACATCTGCCTCAGGCACTGCACTCACCTCCTACCACACACCAAGCGAGATCTGAAACCCAGATTACAGGAACTGTGCCTATAGTGCGTGGTGTAAAGCCAAACCCAGCCAGGCTTCCATAACGAACATTACTAAGCCACGGAGTAAACTATTTACATAGGGAGGTCTGCGCCATGTGTGTTTCCATGTCGTGTTTACTCTCCGTAGGAATATCTGCTCAGATTCGGAATTCAGGGGAAACACCTCCCTGCGCCATTATCTTCCTTTGTGTTCTCTAATAATGCCACAGGACAGACACTGTGACATAGTTTCCAGGAGCCAGGACACAGCCCCACCAGGACTCCCAGGGGAGGACGAGGGAACAGCCTGGAAACATCAGGACCAATTAATTACCAGTGATTAATTCATGCCTCCACCTATGGGCCAGGCTCTCTCCCTAGCCTAGTCAAGGTGCTTTAAAAAAAGATGTGGCCTTAGGCGTTTTACAATTGGCAGGGATGTCAGAACCCAGCTCCCAAAGATGATGCCATAGCAAGCTATGTGGTAGAGAGAGCCTGCCTTTCCTGGTGGCTGCTCACTTACCTCATGCACACAGCTTCCCTGCAACGCACAGGCCTCCTCCGTAAGGTGTCATTACCTTCACCTTACAAACGGGGTGAGGGGCTTGAAAACTAATGGTTCTCATTACGACGAACTTTAAAATTCCAGACCACACCCTAACTCTAGGAAGCTCAGGAGAATGGAGAAGGCTAAGGGAAGACAGGCATGTTGCAGGTGTGAGAGCATCAGAAATGAACTGGCCCCTGCGATGCTGGGCTGTGAGGATGACGCTTATGCAATCCATACACCCATACTGAAAGGGTCTGCATAACCAAGTGGGCTGTGCTCACGATGACACTGCAAAAGTGTTAGAAAGCAAGAGAGAATGGCAGAGCAAGGAGGGGTGGAGACAATCCTGCCAAAAGCAGGACCTAGTGTGGGTCAGAGCCATGGAGGAGCCAGGAGAGAAGGGCACAACTCCAGAGCCATCCGCCATCACTGTTAATCGGAAATAACCAAACGGGAGGTAGGGCGTCCAAAGGCCAGATGGTATGAGAAGCTGAAGTCCAACTCTGCAGAAGTTTGAAATCAAATGGGGACAGATGGGGTGAGGCGTCATTCTCCAACTATAAGCTTAAGATGGCCACTGTCAGGAGTGATGCAGAATGCAGGGAGCAGATGCCTAGGTAGAGAACTTAGAAGAGAAGAAAGCACAGGCCTACTCCATAGACACGCCCAGTGGGACTGGGACAGGAAGCAAAGGGCAGCAGACAGCCTTGCAACCCCAGGACAGAGGCCACAAGAACAATGGCCAAGAACACAGGGTGGACCCAGGCCCCTGAGTGACAGACTGCCAAACATTAACCCCAAAGGAATCCTAGAGTTCAAACCTAAGAAGACATTCCCAATGACCCGGTTCTGATTTTGACCTTTCATTGTGTGCTGGACAATGGCAGACATGGTCCTTGGTATTGTTCTGCAGCTCACATATTTGCTGGCTGGGAAGAACAATGCCCCGAGATCCTGCGTTAGGCCCTCTATTGTTGTTCTTGCTTACTTTATCCCGGAGTTCCAAATGCCAAACCCGCTTGAGAGACACTTTAACGAGGTTAATCTGTTTCCATGTTTGGGAACAATCGCTGTTCAATTCAAGGTTGTTCAGTTGTGAACAAACATTGTACAATTCATCCTAACAGAGATTCGTGCTGGGGTCGACTCATGAGGCCCCGCCCTTATCTCCAAGGCTTGGTGGTCCTTCGTAACTCCCGGGTTTTACTGTCTGCAAAACCTTTACCAGCTCTTCCCTAAATAACCCAGCTTTTT
Organism: Mus caroli; assembly: GCF_978045245.1. Taxonomy (NCBI): domain Eukaryota; kingdom Metazoa; phylum Chordata; class Mammalia; order Rodentia; family Muridae; genus Mus; species Mus caroli. The sequence goes on along the minus strand of NW_028227265.1, from coordinate 118,118,293 downwards.
AGGCCCTCCTTCCAATCTCAGGAGTATGCCCACTGCTGTTAATGAATAATGAGGGGGTTCGTGAGGTCCCTCCTGCCCTTGCCCAGATCCACATAGGCTTTCTGGGTCAGTTCCCACAGACACTCCTTTGTCTTGAGTGGATCATCCTTGCTTAACTTTCCAACCTCCCCCTACTCCCAGAGATCTCCCACCTGGAGAGAGAAGACAGGTCACACACTGGGCTGGGCTCTCCTTATCTCTGATGGCGCAGACCTTGCCCTTTAACTCCCCTTAGGCTTTGTAAAGCCAAAGGTCAAACACGCCAACAGCTAATCCCCAAGACAGCTCCAAGGAGAGATTTCAAGGTCACTGTGGAAGGCAAAGATCCTTAAGATTGACAGATACTGGGAAATGTCATCCTGCATTCTGCTGCAGGGCAGTGTCATAACAGCCAGGGGCTTCTATTCTAGCCCCCACGTTTGGGGGATAACATCCTCCCAGTAGTCCCCCCAAACGCTAGACTTAGTTCTCCTATGTCTTTGAGGTCCCTCTGTTGTGGCACTGTCTGATCCCCAGTGTCTCTAGTCAGTCCATGTCCTCAGTCCAAGACTGTGTGTTACTCCCTCTGACCTGCAGTGTGGCCAGCGCCTGCCTGGGAAAGCATTTGTGAAATAAAGGACAAACAAAAATCTACATATAAGGAAGGGGCGGTTGTGACTGCAAGGGAAACTGAGGCACAGAGTTCAAATGCACTCTAAATATCCCTGAACACACTCATTCAGTGTACACCCAGTAATTCAAAGCATCAGTCAGCACCTCTAGTGGAGCCCAGTCTAGCACACACATGGCTAATGCGCAGCTCTCTGGCTGATTTCAGAAGCCCTTACCCTTTCCCAGTCCTGTTCCTTGTAAAAAGAAAGAGGACTGGGGACCCTCCTCACTAGCACCCTACTCCCAATATGCCTTGTTGGGAAGCCAGCCTTCTCATCTAGATGCAAACTCAAAGAGAGCCACCCAGACAGGCCTGGGAAGAAAGTCTTCCCTCTTCATATGAGCTCTCTGGTCACTCAGTCCCTGGAGACATGACTAATGTTCAGGAGACAGCAAGACTGCTGGGCAGGCATGGCCACACTTAGGGGAAAGTTCACATCTCAGACCCTGAAAAGCCATTTGATAAGCATCAATAGAGAGTGCCTGCCCAGTGTGTGCACGATCCTGGGCCTATCCCCAAGCAGAACTGATGATCTTACCATCTGAATTAACAATTAGCTTAGAGATGTTTGACTTGGAAAACTCAATGGAGGCTAATTCATTGCTGTGGTACCTCTAACAGCTAGTTTTAAAAGGAGCTGGGCAAAATGTTATTGATACCGTGAAAAGGACACAGATTTCTAAATGAGGGGGGGATGTTGTTTTTAAACAGGTCTTCTTGCATACCTAAGGTCATATGCACATTAGCAGGCTTGCTAATGGGGTGAATGTCTTACCAAGGTAATGTCTTAGGGTACCCACAGGCCAAATCACTTAAGATAAGGCAGCTGGAGGAACAGAACAGAGCGAGCGTCCAGAAATGTACTTGGTCTTACAGGACAATTAGTAGGAAATACATCAATGTCAAGCATCAACACTGGCTGGTTTGACTTTCCAAGTAAGATCAGGAGTTCGTGTGGCTGACTCAACTGTTTAAAGTCCTGAGGGTCTGGACGTGAGATCTCACAGTTAGCTTTGCTAACACGATCGTTCAGAAAAACCTAAGGCCAAACAGTGGCTCATGCTTTTCCATCACAGTGATCCCCTTAGAAATCCTAGGTCTTTTGGTAAATATTTCCCACCCTGGGGAATGAACCCAGGGCTATGTTCATGCTGGGTAAGCACTTTGCCCGTAAGCCTCTTTTTACTTTTTATTATTATTATTATTATTATTATTATTATAGGGAGGGTCTCCCTATGTTGCCTGAGCTAGCCTTGAACTCATTCTGTTGCCCAGGCTAGCCTTGAACTTGAGATCCATCTGCTTCGGGTGTCCAAGAAGCAAGAACTACAAGACCGCCAGCAGGTCCAGCCCATCAAGCCTGCTCTTTTGAGAAACTACCCTCAGCAAGAGAATGGGTAGTTAAACAGCTACCTGAGGTGAAGGTGGAGGCTGGAGAGAAGGGAACTCTCTGAAGTTGGTTGCTGATGTAATCATCCTTCTTCAGAAACCAATGATGAAGCTGCCACCAGGGAGGCAAAACCCAATTAAGATACCACCTAGTAATGTTACCAGTTTATTCTAGTATGTAACAGTTAATAATTTATAGCATAGTTGATCAGTATCGCTCCTGCAGGAAAGAGGTGAAATTCTTAAAAGGAAAAGAAAATGCACAATTAAGGAACGGTTTCTTTTAAAACTTGGAAGCTTCGGTGAGAAGCAAACGTCGTTTTTTAGGCATTTGAGGGGAAGGCAAACTATGGAGAGGCCACACCTTGTGGCCTTTGGGCCTGCATGGCTGTCACAGCAGCAGCAGCTGAAGTGTATTCTCTAGAGGCAAAGGCAGAAAGTCTGGCCGGGTTCCTCCAGAGCTGGAAGTCTGGCTCTTGCAAACATCTCCCAGCACCCTCCTGGCCAAGCACAGCACCAGAGGAAACAAAAACTAAAAAAAAAAAAAAAAAAAAAAAAAAAAAAAAAAACAATTTGCGCAGGGAACAATGCGACGGAGTTTCGCTTTGGTTTCACACTCAAGTCTAAATGTGGTTATAATTTTCAGGCACGCACTCATAAAAGGCAAGAGTCGAGGCAGAGACTTTTAGGATGCGGAGAAGAGCCCCGCGTCTGTTCTCAAGCGTGCCGTAGGCTACACAAAAGTCGTGGGAAAGCAAAAATACAGATGTTTCCAGGCAAACGGCCCAAAGTTGTTCAGCCTCAACCATCACGGGCTCCAAACAACCAGAAACACACCCAAAGCGGTTCCCCCTGCACATGTGTGTAGGACTCTGAGTGGCGTGGGGTGTGCCTAGCCACCCTTCCAGCCCCGACCCACTCGCGCGCCCCGCCGCTCAGCGCCTTGACGATGAGGGTTCAAATCTCACTGGCTCCTCCGTACCCTCACCCCGCCGTGGTACAAGCTAAGCTTCAGTCCCTTCCTAACTCTCCCGCACCCAGTCCATACATAACAAAGGAGGTTCCGTAATGGATGTGCGATCGCTACCCACAGGGACTACGAGAGGGAGACTCGGGGGAAGAATGCACCTGGCCGTGCCACCCGCGGTACCCTCGAGAGCCAGGCGGCTTGACTGCGCCAGGCGCTGGACAAAGAGGCCTCGCGGGGCATCAGGGGTGCAGGGAGGGAGGCTGGGGAGCGCAGCCCGCAGGGAACTCACCTTCGCAGCGGCTCGGCTGCGCTCCTCGTGGAGCAGAAGGGCGGCGAGCAGCAGCAGAAGCCAGACGCTGAGCCGGGGCCCCATGGTGGCGCGCCCGGGGCGGCAGGGGACCAACAGAGACGGCGGGGAAATGCAGCCCGGTTCCCGTGGGCCGCGGCGAGGTGCTCAGTCTCGGAGGGCCCGGGCGTGAGCCCTGCTCACCGTCCCGGGTGCGGTGGCTCTGCGCAGAGACCTGTGCGCGCCGCCCGAGGAGCTCCCCAATTTGTTGGCGCTGCCCCCTCCCCTCGGCAGTGCGCGGGCGGCGTCTCCAAGGGGAGGACCCTGCGGCGCGGGTAAGAGGCGGAGGCTGCGCGCCGCTCGGGACTTGGTGTCGCAGGGAGTCCGAACGCCGGGGCTCTGCGCTCCGCACCCAGCTCCTCCCGCGCCCCGATTCCACGAGCCCCTTGGCTCGCCAATCCCGGGCAAGCACCAGCAAGGCACGCCGGGGCCGAGAGTCCGGCGCCCACGGAGCAGAGCCAGGCGGGCCTGGCCGCCGGTGTGCCGCGGGCCAACGCTTCTTCAGGGGCCCATGCGCGCCTGCAGCAACTCCTGACCCTGAGGTGAGAGCGACCCCCGGGAGGCGCAGAGAGCCAGGCCCCAAGTCGCCGACCTGTAGCGCCGGAGTAGGCTGAGGCTGCGCGCTCCGTTGGATCGGAGCTGGGGGAATAGGGATCGCGCTGCATGGGTTGAGGAGCTCCAGGCAGGGCCTACGGAGAAGAATCTCCCTTTTTCTGTCTCCTGATGGGACAGAACTTTGGTCACCCCGCAAGGAAACGAGGGACATTATGCGGAGTCAGGGTGCTAAGATGACGATGCTCTCTCTGCCTGCCACCTTTGCTAACCCGCTTTGTCTCTTGCCTCCAGGTTAGGAAGGGATCGAGCCGAGTCTACAGCTCAAAGACTGGGATCATGGACCGAGTGCGGTTCAAAGCGTCTGGCCCTCCCCTGCGAGGGTAAGTAGCCTTCTGCCTGGTCTCCTAGGTGAAGGGGACCTTGCATGCATCTTTCAGGAGTTGACAAGTTGGGGCCCGCATGTTTTTGTCGCTTTCTTACCCTCCCTCCCTCTCCTGTGCAGGTGGCTGCTGCTAGCGACTGTGACAGTGGGACTCATGGCTCAGAGCGTCTTGGGGGTAAGTACCGCTTGAACTCCACGGCGCTTGGAGTTCCACGCCCGTGTCGGGTTGGGACGCTCGCGGAGCCTCGTGGAAGACAGGCTCGTCGAGCCCACCTGAGTGTGCGTATGCATTGTAGGTGTGTGCTACTGTGTCTGCCAGCCGCACGTCCCGTGCAGTACAGGAGTCGGCCCTCTCTAGGGAGCTAATAATTAAAACGTAGCCTCAGGCACCTTTTGCTGCCAAGCTTTGGCCTTAGCAGCAAGGGAAGAATGTCTGTCACTAGGCCACGAGGCGCACGGACGGAGGGGGCTGGGAGCAAAGAGTTTCCAGAAACTCAGCGGTGGTGTCCAGGCACTGTGGTGGGCAGAGAGCATCTTGCTTAAATATGAGTCTCTGGGGAGGGGCGGGGCAAGGAGGAGACAGCCTCCTGCTTTAAGGTTGTTCGGGAACAAAGGGATAGAAACCGCGGTCTCTTCCAAATCTTGAGTAGGCCCTGAAGAGCCACAGGCCAGAGGGAGGCCTGTGGTCCCTGGCTTCTGTGACTTGTTTGCTGTACCTGTTGCTCCTTGAAAGACCAAACCAGGCCTGCCAGAACAGCCTTTGAACTGAACTGAAGAGATGCTCTGGGGCTCCCTCACATTTTAAATGTAGCCACTCCTTATAGAGTTGTACCAGAGCCACAGGGGTGTGTGTGTGTGGGGGGGTGTCTCCTCATGGGTAGTGCTGTTTAAAAGAAACATGAAAATTGAGAACCCTGGCCAGGTGTCCTGTGTGCCCTGTTTACCTGTCTGTGGAGTACCCAAGTTCCAAGTAGACACAGCTTGGGGACACCAGTACACTCTGTGTCTGGAACCAGCACACCTTTGGGGAAGGAGTCCTGCTTCAGCCTCCTTCCCTTTCCCTCACCTAGCTGAAACCATCAGTGGTTCTCAGGCTTGCAGAAAGTGGCCACTGATTCCATCACAGAGTTGCTTTCATGCTCTGCTGGGATGCAGGGCCCAGCATGAGGAGAAAGAGGAGCTCTGACCAGACTTTGGCTGGTCAGCCCTGGCCAGTCTTATAGCTTGAGTCTGTCTCCTTCCTGCCCCAGTCCTCAGTCCTGACGTAAGAGCAGAACCTAAATGTTAGAACAGCCCATTACTTATGGGCCTTCATGCATGACTCCCACTTGGCCAGGATCCGTAGACCACAGCCGCACTTAAACCCACGTTCCTAGAAAGTGACGCCCAGTGTGGTGACTCCCACAGTCCTGAGCCGCTGCACAGCCATCTATGTCTTTTATCCTGAGAACGAAGACCTTACCAAGCATTGGGTTTTTTTTTCCAACTCCCAAAAGGGTTTGCTATGGAAAGGCAATTTACCCAGCTCTACCCTTGCCTCGTGACACCAAGCCTCAGTTTCCACATTCCTCAGAATATTTGCAGCTTGTCCCAGAGGCCATATTCCCTTCATATACGATATAGCTCCCTAACCTCTCCAAATCCTTTCCCATGCTACAAACCCACCTCAGTGTCTCTGGCCCTTTACTCTTGGATGTGACGGGGAGCAGGTACCTCCCAGAAAACCACACTGCCTAGAAAGGCTTTCCAAAACTCCAGATCCCATCTCAGACAACCCAGCAGGACTCTAGAAACCAGACACAGAAGACTTTGGGAGCCCTGATCCGCTCCCAGGAGCTAAGAGACAGCGTCAGATGTCTTCCGTGTGCTCAGTTCATTCTCTGGGCTTTAGAGTCTGAATGGTTAAATGTGTGTGAATCAGTGTGTCTGCAACTGCGTGCAACTGGTATGGTTAACAATTTGGCCCACTGGCTTTTTCACAGCTAGTGCCTGTGACGTGACTTCTTGGTGCACGGAAATCTTCCTTGTGGCGAGCTCTGCCCCTCCCCTCTTCGTCCACCCAATTCTGCTATCCTGTTCCATTGTTTTTGATATCTGGAACCATTGTGGGGTGGATCAGTTCAGAAAATAGGACCACCGGTTGTATCTTGTGGGGGCCTCAGACAGAAGCAGCTGAACTGTTAGTGAAAAGAATGGGCAGTTATTTCATGAATGCTTCTTGCATACCAACGTGTGTGCATGAGCACATCCAAGACTAAAGGAAAATACTCCTGAGGTGGGTAACTCTTATGCCCATTTTACAAAAAAAAAAAAAGAGAGGTCAGAAGTATAAATAACATACCCCGGGTTTCTCTTTGTCCATGATGAGGCCAATCACCTCACCGCCACACCCAGCCTCCCGGATTCCCAGGCCAGTAGTGAAGAAGCTCTTTAGGCTTATCCTTGCCTCTCCCCATGTTGGGACTTTCCTGGGTCTAAAGCTCAAACACCGATTTTGGAAAGTGGGGGAATCCCTCCTCTACCACTCTCTCGTTCAGGAGGAGCACAGAGTAAATGAAGTGAAGGGCCGCCATCACCATCCTCAGCTCAGGGTCCCCTGGGAACACACATGTTCTATCTCTGCACCTCCGGACCAGTCACTGTCACCCATGTGGTTGTTTCCGAAGGCCAGAAAAACTCCTACACATACAAATGCCCATCATGAGACTAAGGCTTGCGTCGCAAAGGGGTGCCAATCCCAGAATCCTCCGTGGCAGGCTACCTGGGTAAAGATCCCAACTGGACAAGCACCTAAAGCCTACTGTGGGCGCTTCCATGTATGTCTGAGTCATAGGGACTTGGGGAACAGTGTCCACCTCACAGGGCTGTGAAGGGAGCAGGCGGGTCTGGGACTAAAGAAGACTGTGTGTTCCCACTTCCCTGAGGCTTTGTTTGATCCCTTTGTGTGAGACCAGGGCCCCCAAACAGAGGAAGTCACTGTGGAGCTCTCTCTGTTGATAGAATGGAGCCACGAGCACTTCCAGCCCTCTAGAGCCTCCCATCTCAGCTGCCCTGAGTAGCTTAGATGGCTTAGTCACATCACAGACACTCCTCATCCTACACACTTAGAGATGGGTAGAAATTTTGATCAGAAGAGCGGGGACAGGAGAGGGTCCCAGCCCTGTCTGTGGAGCAGTCAGAATCAGAAAGAGAGACAATATGAGACTCAAGTGCAAAGTTCTAGAGCAGAAAAACTAGGATTCTGCTAAAAAATAAATTAAATAAAACTCAAAGGGCTGTAGTTGAAGGTCTGGAGAGGAGATGCTAATGTGAGTGTTGGACCAGGAGGAGTGTGTAGAGCACTGCTGCTTTCCAGAAAGGCGTTGAGGAAAGCTGAGCCTGGGGTCGTCAAAAAGATATCCAGGCTCTGAGGATTCTAGAAAGTGCTTTCAAATTCACCTCCGGCTTTTTGTTGCTGAGGCTGTTCACCAATAGAGGCGGCAGGTGAGTTAGGCACCGACATGAGCCGACTCACCTCGAGATCCAAGCACCCTTGGCAAGAGGTGGTTCCTCCTCATGGCTACTTAGTCAGCTGCTTGAGCTCAGAGGGAGTGGGAGCTGAGGAGATGCTGGGTAAGCTGTATGCTGCTCCTGTGATGGTCCATACAACCCAGGTGAGTCAGAGACAGATTGCAGCCTGAGCTGCCCACCTCTGCCAGACCTTGTGGAGATGGGCCCTGGGCTCAGGAGTCTCCAACCCCTATCCCGGGGTGGGGGGCAGAGAGGGGGTCCAGCAAAAGTGTCTGTCTGGGTGAGCATCAGGGCTCTCCAGCATGGGACAGAACAGAGCCTTGGGTGTGAGGCCTTCCCTGCTGTGCATGCGAGCTAGTGAGGAGTTTCTGGAACCCAGTAGGTAAATGTCACTCCTCTAACAGCCAATCCCTCCAGATAATATCCTTGGCATCTCAGGACTGTGGCCCTTGACCCCACTGACTACCCCAGGTGACAATGAGGTTATTGTTTACGTAATCTATCAAAGAATCGGGTGATATGGAATCTTAGGAGGATTCTGTGGGTGTCTAAGTCCTTTGTGTGTAGTTAGGGGGTGAATTTCAAAGAAAGTTAAGTAGCCAGGGCTTCCCTAGAAAACTCTAATCTATTCATGGGTGTGGGGGCGGGGGGCGGGTCTTTGGCCCCTGGTGGCTCTCTGCTCTCTGACCAGCTCTACTGAGACCTGTTTGGCTCTCACTGAGGCAGATTTTGGAGCAGGGAGTTTCCCTGTATATCATAGCATCAAGTGTAGTGTGCCACCCGGAGTGGATCCTGGCCCAGAAAAGCCATGTTAGTGAAAAGCATAACAGAAACCTACTGGAGTCTGTAATTGAACACACTAATATTTATTTCTTCTTTTTGAGAAGTGTGCAAATGTCTGCAAGGTGTTAGCTCATTGTCTTGTCTGGGTGGAGGGGGTACAGGAACCTGAGCTGTCTTTGCATTTTTTGCCAGTGTCAACTGAGATACAGATAAATTTCTTGGTGATAATGGTTGTGGTTGTGGTGGTGGTGGTGGTGGTGGTGGTGGTGGTGGTGGTGGTGGTGGTGGTGGTGGTTGTGGTTGAAATATGGCTTCACTACATAGTCCTGGCTAGCCTTTAGCTCACAAAGATCAGCCTGCCTCTGCCTTCAGAGTACCCAACTCTCAGGAGTTTTAGCAGCTAGTCAAACATCAATTATGGACCAACCATGTGTCAGTGACAAGCAGATGTGCCAAGGACAGGGAAACATTGTGCCTGCCCACCCTCCAGTAAATCAAGGTCACTCTGCTGGCTTAGGAAATATGGCCGAGTTGTTCCCTGGCCTGGGTGAGGGCTCCTCTCCCAGAAGGGCCTGCAGGGCTGCAGCAGGAGCCTTCATTCCCTACAAGGGAAGGTAGAGGTAGGTGGAGTGCCACGTAGCATTTACTCTTCTTGTCCTGGGACTCTCCTGGGATCCGTGTCCTTTGTAATGACTGACTGGCTGATAGCCACCTCTACAGGGAGCTGGAGGGTGGGCCTGGTCCTGGAGGACCTACACAGCTTTAGAGGTTGGGACTTTAAACCCTACTTCCAAGAGAGGGGCCCAGAAACAGGGATTAGCCATGACTAGTGAGTTGGTCCATCATGTGGATGGCGAAGGAGCTCCGGATCAGAGACACAGAAAATCAACCTTGAACCTTTGATTAGAACCTGAAGTCAGGTTCTAATGTCCTCATCGCTCTGGAGAACAGGAGAGCTGCATGCCCTGTACCACATGAGATTAAGTGCTGGAGAAACAGTGGTGTGCCAGGACAGCCTACATCCTATGTCCCCAACCACCCCTTCACACACACACACACACACATACATTTCTACACACACATACACACACATATACACACATCTCTACACACATACTTCTCTACATACACATGCACACACATCTCTACACACACACACATCTCTACACACACATATATCTCTACACACACATCTCTATGCACATACATCTCTACACGCACACACATATTTCTCTACATATACATGCACACACATCTCTACACATATACATCTCTACACACACATGCCCACACACATATCTCTACATACACACACGACTTACACACACATCTCTACACACACATATATCTCTACACACACATTCACACACATCTCTACACATACATGCACACACATCTCTACACACACACACACACCTGCATGCCCCCTACCTCTATCTATACATAAATGCCCACACACACATCTCTACAGCACACACACATCTTCCACACACATCTCTACATACTCATACACACACACACACACTTCTACATGGCACAGGTCTCTGAGTAGGACCCCCGGTGACTACAGACTGTGTTTCAGCCCCTGGGGAAAAAACCAGGAACATGAGCGAGTGGCACTTGGTCTGTGGTGTGGCCTGGCACATTGACCTGTCACCTACATCAAAGGCCAGCAGCAGAGAAGGTGCAGCCTCTGTCCTGCCGCCACGTCTGCCTATGCTATCCTCTGTGTGCTTCTCACTCAAGCCCAGTGTCCCCTTCCCGCTAGAGCATGCCCAGAGCAGAGCCCAAGATACCTGTGCTCGCACAGAAATGGGACCCACGGCAGACTCTAACTGAAGCCCTGCTCTCTAACTGATAGGCTTTCAAACCATCCTCGGAGACGCAGGACTTTGGAGTATCATTCATAATCCTCAAGGAGCTGGGGAAGGCGGCTCAGCTCGGAACCCCAGTGCTTGGGAGACTGGAAAAGGAGAAATGAGAGTCTGCAGTCAGCGTAGGCCAGATAGGCAAGACCCTGTCTCAAAAACCAAAGCCCAGAGGGTAGTGAAGGGTGAGGAGGGGTGTGCCTCAGCACATCCCACACTCATGTGAAAATGACCTCAGGTACCATTTATAATGAAAAAGAGGAAAACGTAGACATTAAATGTGGTCTACCCCCCCCCCATCCACTGCTTTTCTGCCTGGACACGCCTTCTTCAACTCCTGTAACCATGTATCCTCTGTGGGCACCCCATGGAGTATGCTCTCTGATGCCTGAAACATAGTGCGTTCTAGAGGAAGCAGTGTCTGCGTGGGTATGAGTGACGGGGAGTTCAGTTGCCAGGGCCGAAACACGTCATTTGGGTGAAGACTGCACTCAGAGAAAGTTAGCAAGAGATTATATCAAAGTCTGTTTGTTCACACTGCAAAAATTAAATGTTACCTCCACTGGATGAAGCATCTGGGGAGTGAGGGCAACTGCCCATGGTGATTTGCATTTTTTCCTAGGGATTGTTTAACCCCACCCATAAAATTCCTATTTCCATGTTTCTGCCCATTTCGGTGATCTTCCATGTGGGAATTAGAGAATTTGTGTTTGGAACTCCATGGAGCCATTATCCAGTGACTGGCAGGACTCACTGAGCCCTGTGCTCTTAACTGAATGTTGATCTTGGTGTCCATGGTGTTACAGAGCCCTGCGAGAGCAGGGGAAGAGGCTCTGGCCTCACACGGTCACAGACATGGCCTCCTCGCACTGTCCTGAGGCTCTGGCTGGGCCCAGGGTACAGTCATTTTAAAGACACATTTCCTCTGTGGTCCCTTCCTTCCCAGTCTTCATGCATGGTGGCAATGACCCCAGTAGAGAAAGAGAGGCAGGAGGACCCCACAAAGGGATGTGAGCCCTGAAGACAATTTGGCACCTGGGAATCCTAAGCCAGAGAGAAGCATAGCATTGCTGCTGTTTTAAGCAGCGAGTGCTAAAGCCCAGATCCAGCCATTGGCACGACAGACTGAGAGACAGATTGAGAGACAGACTGAGGCAGAGCAGGCAGAGGAGTCTGCAGCAGCAGGATCCAAGGTGGGAGAGGACCAACGACTGCATTCTAAGCCTTCTGCCCCACATTTTGAAGCCAGGTATCAAACCCCCAATGACCTCCCAGTAAACCTGTCTGTGATCATGAGAGGCCTTTCATTCCTACATCTTTCTTTCATACGTCCCCTAACGCTCCCATGGCAACCATCCTTTGCTTCCTTGGCTACCTTATTCATAGGTGTTTTATGTAGGGGTTGAAGGGGTTGAAAAGGAGCTACTCTGGCCTCCACACCCTCATTCTCTTACTGAATTCGTTACTGATAGACAGGAAAGCTAGGAGTGATTTTGTGGATATGAGTTTTGTATCTGGCTGCTGGTTTGCCCAGAGTGCTTATGAGATGTAAGAGACTTCTGGTGGTCTTTGGGGTCTTCCCTTGATGAGTTTTTCTTCCAAGTGGCTACTTTTCTCATCCATTTGGACAACTTTACCCTCTAGGTTCTGGGTTGAACGTGTCTGCTCTTAACCCTTTGACCATTTTTACCAGGTACGTTGGAAATCTTCATCTGGGGTTTTTCTTATTTCTGTACCTTTGAGTTCAGTAGCTAAGTTATGATGTTGGAAGAGTTATGTCCGGCTCTCATATTTCTCTTGCCTTCCTGTGCTGGGGTTTCTCTGTACGTTTGGTTCTCTCTTCTTGGTTAAGCAATCTTCTTTCCAAGTAGCCTGACCTTGACATCTCAGTTCTAGATAGCACTCAGCAAGGGGCTACAAACTACTACAGCATCAGTGCCTTCATACCATCTATTCAAGATAAAGAAATACATTTAAAGGTTTATACACTTCTATTGGTGTCTAGTCTGTCTGCTCTGGACAGCTGCCACTCTGAGCCTTTTCCTGGGACTTTGACAACATAGGGTTTCTCTCCTTTACTGAACCTTCTGTGAGAAGACCACTGTCTCACCAAAACTCTGGACCTGAGGTTTATGGAAGATGTGGGCTTGTCCAGAGGGTAGAACTGTCTTAGGTTTCCCTTTTGGAAGCGACTTCTGTTTTCCTCCCACAAGCCAGGGACAGGCAAGCCCACCATTGTATCTTCACCCTCTTGCCTAGTGTTTAGTTCTTTCTCCCATCTCTGTCTTTAGAATGAAACCCGTTTTTGCTTACCGTCCTCTAGTCCTCCATCTTAGCCAGGAAGTCGATAATGAGGTGAGGATTCCTGCCCATTTTCTCAGTGTCCAGAGCATGAAAACTATGCTATGTCTTCATGGCTCTTGTTAGATCATTGCTGTGGTGACCAGGGACTTGTGCCCATGTACAAAGCCACCCTGTACCACCTCACATGGTAGGAGCTGGCCTAGATACATCGCTGATGCCTCCACACAGAGAGATCCATTTCCTTTGAGTCTGAAAAATACCAGCAAAGAGGAAATTCTTATTTGCATTAAATCAAGGTGTAGCTAAATTAGTTCCAGAATGAAGGCTTATAATAATTGTATTTAAATAACTTGGAGGTCCAATTATAATGGGGTTGGGACAGAAAGCTTGAAGAGTCTGGATAGGCAGAGTGTGATATAAAGAAGCAACTAAAATCTTGAGTAAAGAAAGAAATGTCCTCCCATGTGCTTCTAGGGTAAAGTGTCTTCCTTTTCTCTACAGCCATTTGAGAACCACTGACCCTCTGGTAAAAGAGGCCAGCCATGAGCATCTCCCAGAGAAATGCCTCCTTCCTCCTTTCTTATTTGGCCACTTACTTCTTTGTCAAGTAGCTTAGTCATAACTGAGAAAGAACCAGGATGCACACTTTTCCTGTCTGCAAACCTCCCCTGCCACTTCCCAACAGAGCCCATGCCCCACCCCACCCTCCAGAGAGGACCCCAGCTTGGACAGGATTTCCCACCATCATACTGTCTGGCCTCCTCCCTCTTCCTGCTATACAGGAATGCAGAGGCCAAGGTCTGGCCCTCTCTGGGATCTGTGGCAGCATCTATTGCTGTTGAACATAGTTGGGTGTGTTTAACCACATCTGGACATCAGCACATAAAGAGAGTATTTTTAGCCAACACCGAGACAGGCCTGCTCCAGCCCTGGCTTCTGTTGGTTTCCTTCTGTTCTTCTGTTGATCTATGACGGTCTCCTTCTGCCACAGTGGCCATGAGCCTGCAAATCCTACCTATCTCACCATACAAGGTGGTCAGTCCCATTGGACCTGGGCCCAGAGAGACCCCAGCACCCCAGTGCCCTTTGCCCTCCAAGGCTCCTCTGTCCTTCCCTTTTGTGGGTGCTGAGTTCTCCGACAACAGCACTTTGTTATCTGCATCTCACCTGATTGGAATTTACCATTCTAGAAATGAATAAGCTGTTTCACTCTGGAAGGGGAAGGAAGCGGGATTACTCATGCTGGCTCTCGGCGTTGGGTTTTTGTTTCTTGCTGGTTTTTTGGTGGTTTTTTTTTTTAACCTTTTCTTTTTGAATCCAAAAATTCCTGACTGAGGAAGACTAGCAATTAAGGATAGAGTTGTGTCTCCCTTGGTTCGGTGGGCCTGTTGTTCTAGCTACTTGAAAGGCTGAGGCAGGAGGAGCACAAGTGGAAGGCTTGCCTGAGTGACAGAGTGAATTCAGTGCCAGCCTAGATGATCTGGTAGATCCTGCCTCAAAATACAAATGCAAGAAGCAGACGAGAGCTGTAGGTCAGTGGTGCAGCACTTGCCTAGCAGGCAGGAGAGCCTGGGTTCCAGGCCAGGCACTGGAAACAAGCAAACAGTCCTGTAAGAACAAGGTACAGTCTTGCCAGAAAGTTCTGGAATAAGGAACAACTGGACTACAGTGATATTTGAAACAGCTGTGGTTTGAGTCTCTTGAGCCAAGTCTGACCTTTGGGCTATCCATCCCCTATGAAAACAAGGGAGCAAAGCAGGTCAAAGTCTGTTTCCTTAACAGAGGACACACAGACAGACAGACAGACCAACCAGTTTAAAATTGCCTTTTTGAGCTGGGTGGTGGTGCATACCTTTAATCCCAGCACCCAAGAAGCAGAGGCAGGCAGATCTTCATGAGTTCCAGGGCAGCCTGAGCTACACACAAAAAAGAAAACCCTGTCAAAAAAAATGCCTTTTCATGGGCACTTCCACGAGGCCTGATGTCTAAGGTTCTCCTTCCTCAGTTCTGCTGTGGGGCAGACAATATCCCTGTCTTCTAGTCAAGGCTGCATCCTTCTTAGGTTTACCTTGAATCTCTAAGAATAAAGACAAAAGGAGGTGTCTGATCTCTCACCTTTTTAGAGTCTTGTTCCCATATATATGTCATGAGTTAAAAGACATGTAACTCTTATAATGCCATCTACACATCTCAGACAGATAGACAGACAAACAGACATGATGTTCACCTGAAAGTGACCCTGCCTCAGGACTCCTGTTCTCTCTCTCTCTCTCCTGTTCTCTCTCTCTCTCTCTCTCTCTCTCTCTCTCTCTCTCTCTCTCTCTCCTGTTCTCTCTCCTGTTCTCTCTCTCTCTCTCTCTCTCTCTCTCTCTCTCTCTCTCTCTCTCGTGTGTGTGTGTGTGTGTGTGTGTGTAGTTTTCATAGGCTCTTCTTTCTAAAACCATGGTAAAACATACAACATAAAATTACCACCTTGGTCTCTGCAGTGAAAATCTTGGGGTTTTAAAGAACAGCAGTCATGACACAGTGAGGAGAAATATCTCCTGCACAGAGCAGGCAGCTCGAGAGATGGTACTGCTTTTGGTCCCTGCTACCTATGATGGGAGCCAAGTAGACGGGAAGAGGAAGAATCAGTCCAAGGGAAAGAGCCTTCTGGCCTCCCATGCGTAGTCATGGGGCTTGGGGACTGTGTGTAGGCAGGAGCAGACAGAAAAGCCCAAGGCCCTGTCCCCAGTCAGTCTCTGGTGCAGTGGTGAGGGCCTTACTCAGAAAGAACCAGAGGGAAAGAAAGGGCAAGATGCATCCTGGGCCGAACTCAAGTGGCTGGGCCTTTTTGCTCAGAATCACAGTGCTAATCTGTGTGCTGAGTGCCAAAGGCACGTCCATCAAAACTGTGCGCTCACAGTCAGCCAGGGACATTCTTCTCCACTGGTTCTACTTGGTTTGAATTGCCGTATTTAAAACTACTGGGGTAGGCAGACATTGGCTTATCTGCAGAGTCAAGCTAATGTAAAATATGCTTCCACTGCAAGACAGTGTGCCAAAGTATTTCCATTTCATGCCCTGCATTTTTTTCCTTGAGCTGCAGACCCAGAGGGGATTGGGCATGTGGCCAGTGAGCACACTGGGCTGAGGGAGCTCTGTCCTCGGGGTCACAGAGGCCCAATGGCCACCTTGGTGCTTCTGGATATTCAGCCTTATGTTCACTGTGGGTGAGAATGTGGAAAGTGGAGGCTGGCAAGATGGCTGGGCTGCAAAGTTCTTGCCATACAAGCATGAGGCCTTGAATTCAAACCCCAGAACCCCATGAAAAAGTCGACAAAGGTGGTTGTATCCCTGCACTCCCAGTGCATGGGAAGTGGAGATGGGCAGACTTCTGGGGTTCGCTGGCTAGCCAGTTGAGCTGAATCTGTGAACTGTGAGATCAGGGAAATTCCTTGTTTCAGAAAATGTGGTGGAAAACAATTGAGAAGCCACCTGAGGTCTACATCTGTCCTACACACACACACACATACACACACACACACACACACACACAGAGAAACATACATAGACACACACATGCACACACAAACACACACAGAGAGACACACACACATAGAGAGACACACAGACACACACACAGATACTCATAGACACATAGACACACACACATAGAGAGAGACACACAGACACATAGACACACACACAGACACACACTCACACACAGACACACACACAGATACTCATAGACACACAGACACACACACATAGAGAGAGACACACAGACAGACACTCACACACATATACACAGATACATACATAAACACATAGACACACATATACATACACACACAGACACAAATACATACACAGTCACATATAAACACACATACAAACATACACAAACATAAACACATACAGTCATACATACACACTCACACTCAAACACATACACAGTCACTCACAAACACATACTCATTGAGGACCAGTGTCCCAACCACATCCAATGTGGACCACCAGACTCGCTCCTTCTGAGACCCATCCACCAAGTGGTGTGGACAGGGGAGCTTACCCAAAAAGGCACTTTATCCCATTCAGTGTGGTCTCTGACAAAACTGTCTGAGCCCAGAGGAGCCATGATTCCTTCCCTGAATACATAAAATACCAAACTAGAAACAGTCCCCCTCCACATCCCAGTCCTGGGTCAGCCTGCAGCCCTGGACTTTGCATTTCCGACTCTGATATTGCTACCTTGGGGACCTCGGTCTGCCTGGGACTGCTGTCTGGGCACCGGTAGCATCTACATTTTAATCCTGGCAGCTTGCACACCTACAGGCAAGCATTAGGAGATGGCAGTGAGGAGGGTTTCTTTCTTTTGCTTACCTGTGAGAAGGCAAAGGAATTCTTGTTTTGCAAAACTCTTATCTTTGTACATGAGGACCTGAACCTGAGGGTTCAGGTCACAAGTGTGACCCTGAGCTTCAGTGAAGACTATAAAAGGGGACAATATAATCTATGGCTTCTAATCCCCATAAAAATGAGCTTTCCTACACAGCCGAGGCTGAAGGTATTAAGGTGAACCTGAGCTCGGCCATCCTTGAACAAGAATTCAGAGTGGATTATGGGAAGCAGAAAGCTACAGCAGGCTTCAGGAGTGTTCCTGGAAGTTCAGAGTGGCTGGAGGCTCCTTTGAAGTCAGCGTGGCAACTGTTCCTTCCCACCAGACCACCTCCACCGCTCTCTTCAGGCTTTTGATTATTATTTCCGGTCCCAGTGGTCAGTCCTGTGCATTGGTCTCTAGTTTCAACAGTGTCAACAAAATTTCATATAATTCCCTGCAAAATCCCAGCCATGTCTTACAGGCTGAAATGCTATGCAATTACAGATGAAGTGCCGTGATGTTTTTCGTAAGCATCTCCTGGTGAAATCACACTGGAAGTCACCTGGTGAAGGCAGGATGGGTGATAGGAACATAGCAAGACTTCAGTACTTCCTCATACAGACATCTCATTGGCTGTGTGTCTGTGCCCATAATGCTCTGGACCCTCCCCTCCTGTCGCCTCTGCCTCTCCATCAGACTTCAGGACTTACACATTGTCTTCTCCCAAGAAAGGAGAGCCAGCTCTTCCATAACACAAAAGTGTCCTGTCTTGGAACCTCTTTCTACAAGATGCACCTGCCCACTACAGTGTCACCCTCTGCATCCAGGTCACATCGGTCAAATCAAGCTCCATTTGTCACAGCTGTAACCTTTCATGTCTTAAGCCTTTGTCCTCCTCTGCGAGAGAACTTTAGAATCCTCCCAGTGAATGTGGCCAAAAGGATTCCATTCAGTAATGTAGGGGAAGCCCTTAACAGGGCCTGGTGTAGAATAACCACCTCCCAAAGGCTCTGGTTACCACACTTCCTGTCCGTCCCCCCTGCCTTTGGACCTCAGAGCGTGCCTCCTCCAGGAATAGTAATTCCAAGAGCTTTCCAGTCCGGGAGTAGCTCCTTCCATCTCTTACCCCAGCCCTGTAAAGTGCAGGCAGCTAGCTCACATCTCTATTCTAATCTGCTCAGCAGCAGAGGAAAGCACTTAGCTTGGCTGCTGAGCTGCTGTCAGAAGATTGGGTAAAACCTCATCTCCAACTAAAGGGCCTTGGTTGGGAGGGAAGAGTAGCCTGTGGCTGTGGCCGGCTCTGTTTAAAGTATCTGCCTAAGGTTCAGGAATGCCTTTCCACACATACCACAAAACTGGGGCTGGGTGCACTGGCCTCCACTGATTCGACCTATCCCCTGACCTCAGTTCTCATACACCCCTAGAGAGCACACACCACAGTTGCCCTGGTCTTCTGTCACTGACCAGGCAGAACCAGGCTACCTTCCAGCCAGGATTCCTGGTATCAAGCCTCAACATTGTCACCTCCTTGAGACAGATTCACATCGAAGCCTCAGCCTCTTCTCTCAAAGGCTAGGGAGGGTGACCTGCTCGCTCCCACAGTCCCAGCTGGCTTTTCTGAGTTTGTCTCCCCACAGTGGAGAGGTCAAGGGGGTGTTGGAATGAAAAACAAAGAAATCCAGTTTGGCTTGTGTTGTTTTAAGAGAGGAATTTATTCTGTGGGTGTCAGTGAAGCGTTAAAACCCCCCAGCTCCCTACAGAGGCCTCCTGCTGTGACCCACACCCCAAGAATTCTGTTCCTGTGATCAGTTACAGCCGAGCCCTGAGTGGAGGGAGTCTCAGCTCTGGCCTGTTGCCTTTCAAAGTGAATTGTCAAGGTAAACATCTTCATAGTTCTCAGCCACATGGACAGCATGATTAGAAAGATCAGAAAAGTCAAACTAGAAACGTCTGTGTTCCTGAGGTTTGGCTTTAGAAGCACGGATGATGTGCAGAAAGGCTGTTGAATGATGACCAGAGAGCTATGTTAGCAAGAACCAAGACCTCACTAGCGCACACTCCACCCAAGTGACCTGGGTTCAGGCAAACTTAGGGAAAAGGGAGTCGTGAGCTGATCCTTGCTAGGCAAAGCTCATCAAAATATCGTGTTTATTCATTTTGTTGGGTTTTTGAGACAGTATTTCTTGATGTAGCCCTGGCTATCCTAGAACTCATTCAGTAGACCAGGCTGACCTTGAACTTGGAGATCTGCCTGCCTCTGCCTCTGCCTCTGCCTCTGCCTCTGCCTCTGCCTCTGCCTCTGCCTCTGCCTCTGCCTCTGCCTCTGCCTCTGCCTCTGCCTCTGCCTCTGCCTCTGCCTCTGCCTCTGCCTCTGCCTCTGCCTCTGCCTCTGCCTCTGCCTCTGCCTCTGCCTCTGCCTCTGACTCTGACTCTGCCTCTGCCTCTGCCTCTGCTGGGATTAATGGCATGTATCACCATGCTCTGTCCATCTGAGTACTCTTAACCTGCTTAGGGAAGCCTCTCCTCAGAGTCCTGCAAAGCAGGCATCAGGCACTGTTATTAACTAGTGTGATCCATTCGATTGGCGCATCCCAAAGAGCCTGACTGAACACCATGATGTCTTAGCTAGTGATGAGTTGCCAAAATCAGAGGTAGAGTCTAGAGTGCCTGGAATCTACTGGGGGAGTTGGGGAAGCTGCATCTCAGTGCCGAAAACCCCAGTGAGGAGCTGGAGGTCTTGGATGAGTCATAGAGCACCTGCTTACTGTACATAAGGCACAGGGCTCCATACTCTCAATACAGCAAGAGAACAACACCTTCTCCTAACACACACACACACACACACACACACACACACCATAAAATTTTGTTCCTCCTTTCAGAGTTCTTCAGGCCATATTTTTAGCTGCTTTGGGATTTTGTTTTGTCTTGTTTTGTTTTGTTTTTTCTATTCCTTCCATAGATAAAGTAGGGAATTATTTTAACCTAGCTTCATGTTGAAGAGGCACGAGCCCATGCAGGTCTCATCTGCCTCCCTATGGTACATATAAATCTGTCTCTGTAGGCCTCTTGCTATTATTTCCTGCCTGGCTTTTATGAAATGTGGGACTAAAACCCCGGGATTTCACAAGCATCAATGCCATTGTCTTGGTTATCTCAGTAGCTCATCTGCATGTTTGCTTTGATGAGCATGCAATACCTAGGACACAAGGAAGTTCCCTGTTAAGAGTCCTTTACAGGTATAACATGCTAGGGCCAAATCAGCAAACCCATCTTTTCTTAAAGTTGGGAACTAGAATGCTAGAGCACACACCAGAGCCTGGAAGAACAGAGACTCCATGCTCCTGGTCCATGTTAGCTTGATAGATGAAAGTTCTCATGTAATCCTTCCAATTAAATAATTTTCTATGTTAGATCATTTGGGGGAAAATTACATGATTCACTGTCTCTAAAGGCTTGTTTTGGAAGCCATGAGCAGGACACTCCCCAGCCAAAACTCATAGACTTGAGTAGAACTAATCTATGCCATGAGCTTCATGAGGTCCCCAGATTGTGGCTATAAATAAATAAATAATAGTATTCTTTTATTTTAGTGCAATGTGTTCACTGTTCATAACCAGCTTAAAAAAAGAAAAAGGAAATATCCAGTCACTACAAAAACAGAGGTAAATTGAATGGAGAAGTTCAGACTGTTGGACAAATTACTTATGTCTTTAATCCCTGGAGTATTAAATATTTTAGCTGCAAATGCTTTCAAAGATAGATTAGTTTCCACTGAGGTCAGACAGGACCACAACTCCTCTTGTAGTCTAAATATGAAAACTTCCCCCCATGTCCACCATTACCCTGAATCAGCACTGGTATATTATGCATATAGTAATGTGTATTAATCTGCGATGAGACTTGAGGCTGGAGCAACATCCTTTCTACAGGGAAGACTAGACAGGAACATTGGCTGTGCCTTGTGCGTCTCACTTCCGAAGAGCAAGTGCTGGGCTATGCTCCTCCTTTGCTTGAAGTGTTTATCCCAAGTAGATCATATGTGTGTCACTCATCTCAGTATGAGGTGCTTTTGTGAATCCCATTGGATGTTTTCAGTCATGGCCATGAAGAAACAGATGTTTCTATGTCCTATGGTCCTAATAAGAAGGGAAAGACAGCCATTAACATCTCAGCACACTCAGCAGAATGCTACTCCATAACCAGTGGAGGAAAATATAGAACTGTGAAGCCACCTTGTCATCTTTTTGATTGTGTGCATGTGTGCTTGTGTTTGTGTGTGTGCATGCATACACGTTTGTGTGGGTGTGTGTCTGTCCATATGTATGTGTCTGTGTGTGCATGTGTGTGTGCCTGTATGTGCATGTGTGTATGCCTGCGTGTGTCTGTCTGTCTGTCTGTGTGCCTGTGCGTGTGCCCATAGCTCATTGTTGAATGTCTTCTTTTATTGCTCTTTACCTTATTTTTTGACCAGGGTCTCTCACTAGACTGGCTATCGAGTGAACTACAAAAATCCATCTATCTTTGCCCCTCCCGTCCCTCAGCAGAAGAATTACTGATATAAACCACAGTGCCGTGGGGATCTGAACTGGGGTCTCGATGCCTGCATGGCAGGCATTTTGCTGACTGGACATCTATCTCCTCAGCCCCTTGTCAGGTGTGACAGATGTGACATACCTACGGCTCAGAGTTGAGAGAAAGCTGGGTACTCTGTTTTTCACTCTTTCTGAAGTTTAGATGTGCCGGACAGTTTTCTAGTAAATGTGCTGGGTACAGAGCTTAACTGCTGAAGATTTTAAGGCTTTCTGCTGCCCCTTGAACCAAGAGGAGGATTTGATTTTATTTTGAAAGTCACTCTATAGCTGCATGACTTCACCCCAAGCAGGCTAAATAAATGAATTTTCAACACCATTAATGGACACTAGGCAGACAGCCGATGTGTCAGCGATTTGAAGGGGGTGAAGTGGCAGGGCAAGCGTGGAAAGATACTGTGCTCCCCGGGCGCTTTCCTTGGATGGCTTCATTGTGTAGGTGTGTGGCGGGTCGGAATGAGCTGGGAGGTGGGGGGTGGGAGTGGGACACTGTCCAGAGCCCAAGTTCTTCCCAGCCAGAGTGTCAGTCTGATTGGGGCAAATCCCCCTGAAGTCTATTGAACCACCCAGCTGCTTGTCCCCAGTCATGAGACAGCTCAAAGAAGAAGGCAAAAGCTCCTCAGGCCACTGTTTCTGAGAGCCACTGTAGTTCAAAGCCAAGTGTATGACTTTGTCCATCCACTTCTCCTTTCAGAATCAGTGCTGCCCTCCTCTCATGCCACCTGTACTAGACGCCTAGGTGACTTCCCAGGTGATTCCTCCATTTAAGAGGACTTGGCCTTCTCTATACTCATACAGCTTCACTGGGTAGCTTCCTTTCCAGCAGTTCTCTGCTGGCTTCCTACCAGTCCCCATTGTCAGGCTGCAGGTTTTGACCTAGTTTGGCTGACTGATTCTTCTCTAAATAGCTTGGTAATCAAGCTACAGGCCTGGTTAGGGACCTTCCTCGCCGCATTCCTCTGGGTGTGTCTAACATCCTTCTGACCTCTGCCTGAAATCACTCCTGGAGAAATGCTGTTTAAATAAATTCTGTGTGTCTGGATTCTCCTGGGGTCAACTACGTCACTGTCTTTTCATGCAGGGTTTCTTTCTTTCTTTCTTTCTTCCTTTCTTCCTTCCCTTCTTTCTTTCTTTTTTTCTTTCTTTATTTTAAATAAAGAAACTTACTAAAGTTGTTTTCTTCTAGAATAATCTCTGCCATTTCCAACTTAAGAGATGAGTTTGTACTGAGCCTAAAATACAGCAGTAAATACAGGACAATGCCAGGGCTCAGCAAAGAAGAAGCTGCTGGCATCAGGAAGCCAGGCTTGGTGGTTCACATTTGTAACATCCCCAACTCGAGGAGTCGCATCTTCTTTTTGGAGGCAAAAGGAGCACTATGCATGCTGGTGGGGGTAGATCAGGGTACCCCAGCCCTACAATGCTCTTCTGTACCAATTTTTCCATTTTTCTCGTCTCAGAGATTTCTATGTTGGAAAATGTTGGGAAGACATGAAGAGTCCTCTGTTTTCCTATTGATTATGTTGACCGTGTAGTGATCAAATCCACCACAGGGAGAATGGCAGGGATCACATGCATGGCCACCTTGGTTCCCCCTTCCTCTTAGACTACTGTAGTGACAAGAGGGAGAAGGGAGCTCACCCACCCTCATAGCCCCATGATTGGTAATCTACTTTGCTTCTCTGTTGCTGTGATAAACACCGTGACCAAAAGCCACACACACACACCCATGCCTGTAGGAGAATGTGCATATTGAGGTCAGAGGGCAAGGTCCAAGAGTTGATTCTCCCCTTCCAACAGGTAGATTCAAGGATTCAAATGCAAGTCATTAGTGCCTTTACTGTTGAGCATCTTGCTGGCCCTAAGGCCTCCATTTTAATGGAGTTCAACTTAAGACTCTATGAAGTTACTGCTTTTCCCGAGTCACCCTGATGGATTTTTTTACAACAGATTCTTTTGTGCTTTGTTACATGAAATCGTGTATCTAAACATGATGCCAGCTTTAGTTCATGCACTTTTCGTTTTTCTTGTCTTATTTCACTGGGCTACGACATCTTAGCCACATTAAGTAAGGGAGTACTTACCAACTGTTGTGGTTTGGTCTGTTGCTATGTATTGTGATGCTAGATTCCTTAATTTAAAAATTCTAGTTAAAAAAAAAAAGGTACAGCCAATTCATGGAGGGAAGAGAAGAAGGCAGGTTTTGAGTTACCCGGTTGGGGATGGGGGGACAGAGAGAGGAATAAGGAGGAGGAGGAAGAGGAGGAAGAGGAGGACACAGAGAGGAGGAGGCTGCCATGAAAGAGGTGAACCATGAGCACATGGCCAGGAGAAACAGCAAGTATTTGGGGTACGCCCCTGAGGAATCAGTCAGACCTGCATAAGAAAAGTAGATTAGAGGTTACCCTCCAATAATTGTCAAAGCTAAATAAAATAACCATAGTACGAGTGTCATTCATTCACAAGCTAGACTGTTAAGATTAAATTGGCTGAGCTACATCAGCCCCTGGCGTGTTATATGAGCTTTGCTAGTAGGCTTGGAGGTGAACATTGGAAATATTTTCTGAGCAGAGGTTTTTCTGGACTCTTTTCAACTAGAAAGTGGTGTGGGAAACTGTTTTCTAAGTCTTCTTGTCTCTAACTCGATTACACAGAGATTCAAAGCCAGAGACACACACTAGGGACGTGTTGAGACTGACACAAACCAATGTTTCATGCCTGCTCCTATGAAGAATGTGACAGCTCCCTTCTCAGAACACTCTCTAACAGAGTATATTCTCCCTCCTCTTCTTGTTCTCCTCAACTTGGATGCCAGTTGTGCCTTATGGTCTCCTCCAAAGCCAGCATGACTTACAGAAGGCAAGAGGTGTGCCCCCGAGACATGGATTTATGGAGTTTTTAATGTTAACTTTTCACGGGATGATCACTGTCTTTAGCCCCGCTACTGACTTTGAAAGTTTAACCTGGGAAGGCCACCGGGGAATCCTTCCAGTATTAACTGGTTTTCTGAGTGACTGATTTATGTCATATTTCTGATGTCAGCAGTAGTCTCAAGAGTGCTGCTGGCTTCTGAGAAACGGTGGCGCCCACTGCCAAGCTCAGCTGGAGGTCTTCATTACCCAAACACGGGGTGATAGTTCTAGACGGTCTATTCTGATGGTAGTCACAAAGGTCAGAGCTCCCAATGAATAAGAAGTGGGTGTGGGAGGCATTATAGCCTGCTGAGGTCTAGCGGGGCTTGCTTGTTTCTGGAATGTGTGGGTCCCAGACCACCCCTACTCTGACCTGGGAGGGCTCCTAACTATAGATGCCACCTGTGAGCACGTCCCTGCCTTGCCTTGTTTTACCTTAACTGTCCTTGCCACTCACTAGGCACAAATGTGCTTCACAGAGCCAGATTCTTATCAGTAAAACCAAAGATGCTTCCGATTTCCTAGAAGGCATCCTCTACTCGGCTATTCTGGGACCTCAGGTCCATGCAAATCTTTCACATGTGTGCAGTGACTCTCAGCCCTGCTGAGCCTCTGCACCTGACTTTTTGCTTCCTCCCACATGTCCAGTCCCTCCACAAGGGTGGCTTCACGTAGCACCTTTTCTTCTTCAAAGACTTCTTCACCGTAGTGCCAGACTAGTAAACGTCCGTCTAACAGTAGCAAGTCCCTTTGAACCCCAAGGAGAAGTGGCCCACAGCCTGGGTGCTGTCTCACCCCACTACCCCACAGTACACAATCACTATGGGGTCCTGGGCACTGTATGCTAGAAGCCTGGGTTGTGGCCTTCAACAGTCACACAACTGCTTCTCTACATAGTTCTTACTATAAATAATTACATTGTTCTGTTCTAAGATAAGGTCTTATCGGGAGGGAGGCCCTGAACTAAGTGCTTCAAGCATATGACCTTATGTTACCTTCTCTGAGGCCACAGGAAGCAGGAACTCCATCCTCCTGCAACTGACCAGGAAACCAGGCCCAGAAAGTTCAGTTAGCGGTGCCAGGTACCACTCGCCAGGCCGCCTGACTCCATTGCTTCTCTGATAGTTGCACATATGATGACAGATCACAGAAGGAATTGTGTGCAGTGTGCAAAAATGCCCGAGCTCAGAGCCCTAGGGTAATATCTGAGACATAATGCAGCTAACCTCTATGGAGCTGGGCAGGACATTCCATGAGGTTGAGCTGCAGACGTGAAACCCCGAAGAGGGGCTGGGCTTTTGAAGTGCTTGCTGTTGTTGGCTTGTCAATCACAGCAGGCCTTGCTGTGCACATATCAGAAGGCGCTAGAGTTACATGTCAAAGACTCTGTCCTAGGTCCTTTCTTTTGGGGGACCCTCCCCAATGGAGATCAACACATGGCACATGAAGGGGAGCTTCCATTCTCGAGTAGAGAAGGCTCCCATTTCCTCTCTATCCACCATAGCATCCACGACATGCATCTGAGATGTGTGTCACCAAAGCAAACCCATTGCCAGGTAGATGTGTCATGTAGGAAGCCAGACAGAACTGTCTTGCAGAATATTGTAAGACTGATTGAGAAAAATCACAAAGCAGCCACATGCCAGGCGGGCATCATTTGCAAGTGGTTGACTCATGAAAAGCGTTGGTTGCAGGAAGATTGGCTGATGCTAAGAAGATAAGAATTGCCTAATTTATAAAGTGTTATATCAGCTCTATAGAAAGACATGGAGCTGGAAGGCCAGAGGCCAGTGGTCTGCTCGCATCAGATCAGCCCCACAGGGAGCAGCCCTCTGTCCATTATCCAGATGCAAGCCAATAGAGTTCTCCTTGTGGCGCTGTTGAGTTCTCTCGTGCTGCAAGTAAAGGAGGGGTTCTTGGTTCTGCCCCACAGTGTCCACTCTGGTTTCTCCCCCTAGCTATTACCACAGCTTTGGCACATATCCCCCAGGAGGTGACATGTACCTTGAAAAAAAAAATCTAGGAAGGATTCTTTGTTTCTGTTTTTTTATATGATTTCACTGCGTGGTCTGAATTGTCTTTAAACGGTCATTCTCCTGCCTCAACCTCCCCTGTGCCAAGTGTTGAGACATTATTGAATACACCTTTCTTCTGGGAGATGTAAAGTACATTTAAATGGTTGGTAGATACTATCTCACTGTCTTTACAATATATGCGGGACGTAAGGAAGAGAGGTAGCTTTGGCAAGCAAAGTTCAAAGGTTGCCATGGAAGCCTAACAGGCTGCCCACTGATGTTGACTCCGCATTTTTCCGGTGCCAATAGGACTCGCACTCTTGCCCCCAGATGGCCCCTAGGGTGCTTCTCCTTCCTTTCAGCCTACAGCTGCTTACATGTTCCCAGACAGTTTGAGATTTTTTTTTTTTTTTTACTAACTTTTATCCTCCAGGCCATTCTGAATTATTTTCTCCGCTATTCTGGAACACTGATGCCGAGAATTAAGAGTTGACCATTTCCTCTTTTCCTGGAAAATACTCGAATGGCTCTCTGATAATACATTGGGTTGTGTGTCTCAGGCAATGCCAGCCCTTCATGAACATGCAGGGAGCTATAACGATGCCTTAGTCGGGGGGCGAGCATAACAGTGCTATTCATGCGAACTGATGAATTAAAAAAGTGGGAGATGAATATGAAAAGGATGTTGAACAAGCAAGTTTTTATGGGGGCCTCAGAACAGATTGCAGTTTGGAGAGTAGCCTGGGAGCCTGGCACAGTGGCCATCCTCATCAGAGCTGCTGGTGCCAGCTTGGGCTGGCTTCTCCTGCCTTTGTTTCTGACCCCAGTGACAACCAGCCAAGTCAGCTTGATTATACCACTGAATATGATGTCACATCAACAAGGAAATATGCAGCTGTTACATGTCCTGGAGAAGATGGGTCTTCCTCTGTCTGCACCCCAGGTTCCGAGAGGAACTCAAGCAATGGGGTGTCCTGCTGAGATCTCAGGGCCTACCCCAAAACTGCCTGGTTCTGGGACCTCAGCTTCTCAGCATCAGTGCTATCTGGAGCCTTGAGCAGAAGCAGATTCTCTTCCTCTATAAATGGACGACTGCAGGAATTCCTACCCAGTGGTGGCATTGGCCTCTGCATGCTTCCCTGCCATTCCCTGCTGGCTCCTCTGCCAGTTACAACAGAGGTTCCAGCATGCACCTGTGAGCAGTGGTCATGTGTGGATAGTTCAGGGAGGCCCTGCAGTGTGTTCTCTGGGGACACAAGATGTCTTCATCATCAGCCCCATCAGTCTTCAGAGCGGCTTAGAAAAAGCATTCATCTACCAAAGATGGAACATTGGGTCTGGGGCTCAGTATGAGAGCACACACCAAAGACAAGCAGGTCCTAAGTCTGTTTGCAGCATCAGTACTTGGTTGATGTTCTGGATATTAAATGTGACCACCAAAGGAGATGCTTCTAAAACAAGCATCATGATGGCAGCAAGGCCTTGGAGCTACTGCTCTTTTGAGGCTCAAGAAGTACACAGAAACTCTTGCAAATGAGCCTTCTACCACTGTGTGAGTGTTTGTTACTGAGCTATCCTGAATTCATTTTTAAACAAAAGCTGGGCCCTTACTGAGGAAGCTTTACATGTGTTTTATAGTCTCTAAACATGTGCATAGTTGGCTCAGATACTCGGACACACAAAAATCTTCCACCAACTTGAGTAAAGGAGTATTCAACTAAGCCATTCAGAGGACTTGTCCACCTTAAAGTGCACAAAGAGCAAAATGCCATCGAAAACCAGTGACGAGAAGAGAGTGGGTAAAATAAAACTGATTCCCCAAAGCATGCTGGGGCTGCGGGAGCCACTGAGCCCAGAGATTCTGTCAGCACCAGACGGGAACCGGTGTGAGTCCAGCCAGCCAGCACATGCTAGAAACTGGCCTCTGGCGGAGCTGAAGTGAGCACCTCAGAGGTCCTTTGTGTGAGATGGAGGATATGCAGTCCCTCCTGCGGCCGAGGAAGGAGTGTGTATTGGTTCCTTTTGTGCCGCCAACCACAGCACCTGACCGCAACAGCTCAAAGGCAGAAAGATGGATTCGGCCTTAGTTTCAGTCTCTCGGGGTAGGGAAGATGTGGCCCAGATCAGGTCACAGCACCCAGGGGATGTGAGGGGATTTAATCATAGTGAACAGGATGCAGAGCAGGAGAAAAACCAGGCACGGGAGAAACCTTCCTAGGCCTGTTCTTAGCCACCTGCTTTCCCCACCAAGGGCCCTAAAGGTTTTGAAGCCTCCCAAAATGCTGCCACCAGATAGGGACCAAGCAGACAGCACGTGAGCCTGCAAGGGACTTCTCATACTCAAGCCACGACACCTGGCTTCCATGATTTGTGAGCCTCAGTTTTGCAAGGGCACCTTGTTTTCTGTGCCCTGAAGACATGAGCTCCTCTGTCTCCATCCCGTTCCGGCCTCCCCGGCCCCAGCTCCTGGCTGCTGGCCTCAAGCACATGCTGAACAAGAGGCCAGGGTTTTGTTTAGGGCTTTGTTCTGGTCTTGAAACCACAGGGCACTTTCTAGGAGAGTTGTGTGTCCCATGAAAGTAGAAGCGGTACACTGAAGAGAAACTGGCGGCCCGTGGTTGGCAGATCTAGACCTGCCTCTGCTTCTGTGGGCCAGGCTATCGGCAGCAGCCATTAATCCCATCCATGGAGATGAGGGGATGCCTAGCAACCTCTCTTCAGGGTACCGCCTGGCAGAGATGAGCCTGAGACGGAGCTCAGAGGAAGTTCAGCTATTTTTCTGAGTAGAAAAAAGAGAAAATGGGGGTGGTTTTGTACACAGGAAACTACAGCTTACTTACAAGGACCAAAGCCAATCACTGGAAAGTGCGCAATGGGAGGAGCGGCAGAGCGTCCTCACAGCAGTGAGTGAGTTTTCCAGATGGAGAGAGGGTCTTCTGCATCTCAGACCCTCGGTGTTCAGTGTCTGTAGCATGCAGCCTTTCTGCATGTCGGAAGCCCTGCAGGGCTCACACATCTTTGCTGCTGCTGCCTCCTTCCCGTTTGACCGTCTAGATGGATGCTCAGTGGCCTCTGTCTTCACTGTATTGCCTTCCCCTGTTGGCCTAAGACCCAGATGATGAGAGAAAGAATGGCCCAAAATAGCTCTTCAGTAAGAAAGGGTGTCCAATCCCAGCACTCAGGAGGCTGAGGCAGGAGAATTACAACTTTGAGGAGAGTCTGGCTAGGCTATATAGTGAGAGTTTGTGTTGGCACAGGGCACGGGTTGTTAGTCATCTCTTACAGTTCTAAAAAATAAATCTTAAACTTGAGTGCTGGGGCCTGAACCATAGGGTTTAAACCAGTGTTTCTCAGTCTTCCTGATACTGCCACGCTTTAATACAGTTCCTCACTTTGTGGTGACCGGCAACCATAAAATTATTTCCATTGCTACTTCATAACTGTAATTTTGCTACTGTTATGAATCGTAATGTAAGTATCTATGTTTTCTGATGTTCTCAGGCAATCACTGTGAAAGGGCCATTCAAGCCAAAGGTGCTGAGACCCATGGGTTGAGAACCATTGGTTTAGATGGAGCCTGACCCATAATGGCCTTTTATCAGGTTTGGTGGAATGAGAAATCAGGGAGGTTCTGGGGCCTACAAATGCTGTCTTCTGGTCAAGCATCGGCTATCCGTAGCTATTCAGACACGTTCCAGAGATTGAACAAGGACTAGGATGTGTTGGTGTGTACCAGTGATGTGTTGGGTTTCTGATGAGATGTTTCTGTAGAGCACTAGTACTGTATAAACTGATTCTCTTTGTCTTGGCCAATGGTGACACTTGGGTCCTGGGAGGGATAGGAGAGGCTGACTGTAAGACGTCCCCCTTGACTTCGGAGTTTGCAAACCTCTGGTCCAGCAGCGACCAAATGTCACTGGCAATCCAGGCTATAGATACAACTCAGTGTGGCTGCATCTAAATTAGCAACCATCTGCAGGCTAGCTACTGTTTTCAAGGTTACCTCATTCTGAAGATGTAAAGAGAACGAGGAGAGGCCAGGGAGTCTTGAGGCCAGTAGGACTATAAAGAGCCAGGGTTATACACTGGGACTCCTCTAGAGAAAGGAGCGAGTGGTGTGGCCCTTGGTTCCACCTGCTGTCCTTCTACAACAAAGTGTTCTGGTTCTTTGTGTAGCGCCGTCCTCGGGGCTCCTAACCACCCCCTGCCCCCAGGAACCCGGCCAGTCCTCCAGGACAACTCTGCCCTTCTGTGAGCCTCGAGATTCTTTGTCACAACTAGCTGGGAGAGGAACAAGGAAAGTTGAAGGTCTTGTGCGGAGGTGGGGGTGGGGGTCTCCCTGAAGCCTGGGCTGTTAAGTCACCTAAACCCCTACCCCACCCCCGTATGTGCACGCACATCCTCTGACCTCCCTGACCCTCTGGTCTCCCTGGGCTGTCTGCTGTGCGATCTCAGGGTCTCAGGGGCACTGCTGGCACAGACTTCAAAGGGCATTGGTCTTTCATCTGCCTAGGGTGCTTGTGGGTTGCTACTGACCAAAGGAAGATTGTCCATTAAGGGAAAGACCTTAGCATATGTGCAGGGGTCACTGCAGGCTCACTCAGCCTGGACATTTATGGTATGCGAGGGAGCCACTGTTCCTGGCAGTAGCTTCCTCCCTGGGTGGAGATTTGGGTGAAAGGAAGCACTGAGTCATGACAAGGTCAAGGTTAGGAAGGAGGCAGGCGGGACCTGCTCGGTGCAGGGAACAGTGATGTCACTGCCTAAAAGGCAGAGCCCAGTGCAGCCACAGACTCACAGGTCAGCCGTGAGGAGAATCCCTCAGACACAGCCAACTGACTCTCCCTAATCTGCACCCTCCACACCCACTCCCCTAAAAGCACTGTGTCCTCTGCTTGTGACATGGTATCACCTAATCCACAAGTCTCTGTGTTGGGCTTCCTGGCCAGAAAGTGACAGGATCCAAGCCCAAAGACTCAGTGTGTAAGACCTTGCATAAACAAGC
This sequence comes from Mus caroli, assembly GCF_978045245.1. NCBI lineage: Eukaryota > Metazoa > Chordata > Mammalia > Rodentia > Muridae > Mus > Mus caroli. The sequence goes on along the minus strand of NW_028227265.1, from coordinate 118,086,608 downwards.
CATACCTGCATGTAGAAGGAACCAGACATGTGACTGACATTGGTTAAGCAAGGAATTCATCCAGATAATGCAAAGAAGCAAGCGCAGCTCAGATCAGAGTCACCCTCTCCCCTGTGTTGGTGTCGTCTGCCTGCCTCTCCAGCCTCCCCTGCAGCTTGTCCTGTGTGGTTGAGTGTCCGTGGTTCAGACTGACTGAATCCTGCCACTGGGACAGTGCTAGGGACGTATGTGCTTTTAGCTCCCTGGCACTCAGGCATTCAGAATGCTGTGGAGAAGACACTGGGGCTGGGGACAACACTGGTGGCACTTGCCAATGGGAAAGCAAGAATCCAGTTGGAAGAGTTGGTAGCCTAATGGTAGGGCACTCTGCTGGCAGGCACAAGACCCTGGGTTCAAAAATTCACCAGCCCAAACTGCTCTGTGAGAACCCTTCCTCAGTCTGGAGGTGTTTAAACTTTATCAGTTTCCTCTTGCTCCCAGGTCTGAGGCTGCCAGGGGTGACATTTCCTGGCTTTTGTGGGACTGTGATATAGACTCTGTTTTGAAAGGACAGGAACATAATAAAAACGGATATGAAAGAAGGGCCAGATGACATCACTTAGAATATTTGAGGAAATCCACTCTTGGGTGTTTACAGACCCAGTATGTTAGTTGTTTGTGCTTGATAAGGGTACTTTTGATACGTACAGAGAATTACTCAGTATAAATGAATTTTGATCTTGGGCTCATAGCAACACCTAGAAAATAGAGATCTTGGCTTTGATCTTGGGCTCATAGCAACACCTAGAAAATAAAGGTCTTGGCTTAGGTCCCCAAAGACCCTGGCTTGTGAGTTGACCTTAGTTAGGGACAAGGTTCAGCAGTTAAGTTGCCCAAACCATGCCCAATCCAGATTCCTTTCTTAAAGAAAGAACAAACCAAGGGACCTATTTATTAGAGATAAATCAACAAGCTGAGTGTTTCTCCAAATCTCAATCCAGAGACAAAAATAATATGTGGAAGTTAAGATGGAGATAGTACCTTCCTCGTGTTAATTTCATTAGCTGGTTATAGACTCGTGCATGCTAGATGCAAGTCATTGGATGAAGACTTAAAACATCCTCCTGTCTTCATGAACAGTAGATTCTGTGGTGGATGAAAATCTCACCTGCTGTGAACTGCGGACAAGGGACAGTCTGACCCTGCCCCTCTGTGGGGGGCAAGGGATGGCCTGGCCCTGCCTCTCGGTGGGTAGAAATAAAGATGAAATGAACAAGCTTGAACAGAGAAGCCTCCAGCCTCAGCCTGCCCTGACCCCACACTCTCTTGGGTTCATCTCCTTTCAGTCTCCTCCCCTCAAGACACGATGACAGATTCTATGTGCCGTGTAAATGAAGAAACTGAAGGACAGGGTCTGTTTCTCGCAGGGCTATTTGGGCAGTCATACATTCCTCCAAATGTGGCCTGATTCACAGCCAACTGCGTTCCTTGCCATGAGATGGACCAAATGGACACCCCAGCCAGGGCAAAGACCCCCAGAAGGCTGGAGGCCCAGGAGTCCCATCTCTATGCTCCTCTTTGAGTATACGAGGCTGGAAATTCACCTGTGTGCATGGACTAGTTCAGTAGAGTAGACAGAAATAGCTCCTGACAGTTCACTGCCCTGGTGTAGAACTTCTCAACACAGGCTTATTCCTGAGCATGTGTGCAGGTGAACACTCAGAACAAGCCCCTCAGTGGATCAGCAGACAAAACTTGGTCTAAGCCAACCCAGGGCCAACTTGATACATTGGTTGATACTACAATCTAGGGATGCATCCAATGAGACTTTAAATAAGCCAAACCTTCTGCAAGGGGTGTGGGGGCCAAGAGAATAGGACCCAAAGGGGAATGTTGGTGATCAGTGTCTGGAATCCCTGTCCTGTGAAAGGGAGACAGGACAATCACTGGGCCTCCCTAGACAAGTCCGTCTAGAAGAATTCATAAGGTCCAGTTTCAGGGAGAGACTCTGCCTCAAAACTTGAAGTAGAGAGCAATTGAAAAAACATCAACCTCTGACCTCCATGGGCACATGCACCGGCATGCACACCTGCATGTGCATGTACTCACAAATGATTAGTGGGGTGTCTGGTAGACAATTCACACAGAGGCAGTAGCACAATGCACACACTGGGTGTGTCTGATGGGCACTCTCCTCTCCTGGACCAAGCCCTGCTACAGTTCTGAGTAGAGACCACGGGCCTTCCAGCATAATGAGCAGACTGCTAAAGAGCATGAGGTCACAACGAAGGAATCCTAAGTCATCACTCATGTGTGAGGTCATACACATGCCCTTCCAAACACCACCAGGGCTGACAACCTCGGCTAAGCATACACAGGAGAAAAGGCAGAAGTTTACATCCCAGAAGCCAGGCAAGCAGGTGTTTCCAACAGTTACAGCATGGTGTCAGAGTTCCACCAGTCCTGGGGCCCCTGTGACATGGACAGAGCTTGCAAGGTGAACTTGCGCATATCAAATACACAGCTTGCCCAGACAGGGCCCCTACCATTCCTTACATGCCGATACAAACCAAGGCACTCCATGCCTGGACCAGCCTTCAGTGTGCAGAACAGAAATGTTATTGTATTGCGCGAAATGTTGCTCGGTCTCTCCCGCTCTGTTCCTCTCAGATCTTTCGTAAAATGTATGGCCAGAGGCTAGTGAACCAAGCTCATAGGTTAAGCATATTTCTCTGGGGGTGGGGTGGGGAACAGTCTCGAGGACGGAAGACGGATCCACTTCTCGTTTATGAGCTATGTTAAATATTCATTTCAGACCTATATGCCAACACCAACATTCACATTTTTATTCCTGGCCAAAGAACACCAAGAACTAACATGCCACGAAAATAATTAGAATTTAGTGTAGGCAGACTGTGAGGTGATGCCTGGATTCAGCGTTGTCTTGATAGGCCGTGTCTCTCTGGCTGAACAGCACATGTGCAGGATAGCATAAATATTTAAGAGCATTTATTCTGGATATGATTTGTGGCACCCCTGAGGCATCTTCCACCTGTAATTACATCCACAGCCTCTGGGATGAAGGCTCTAAGTCCCTAACCAGTCTCAACACTGAGAACAGTATGTCTCAGGCTACAACATGACCACTGTCAACAGCTCACATAAGGAGACTGTTTTAGTCAGGGTTTCTATTCCTGCACAAACATCATGACCAAGAAGCAAGTTGGGGAGGAAAGGGTTTATTCGGCTTACACTTCCATACTGCTGTTCATCACCAAAGGAAGTCAGGACTGGAACTCAAGCAGGTCAGAAAGCAGGAGCTGATGCAGAGGCCATGGAGGGATGTTCTTTACTGGCTTGCCTCCCCTGGCTTGCTTAGCCTACTCTCTTATAGAACCCAAGACTACCAGCCCAGGGATGGTCCCACCCACAGGGGCCTTTCCCCCTTGATCACTAATTGAGAAAATGCCTTACAGTTGGATCTCATGGAGGCATTTCCTCAACTGAAGCTCCTTTCTCTGTGATAACTCAGCTGTGTCAAGTTGACACAAAAATAGCCAGTACAATTGACCCCTTGTCAACTTGACACACAAACACATCACTAGTAAGCCTCAACCCTTACATTCTTATTCATCCCCAAGATCTAAATAACTTTAAAAGTCCCACAGTCTTTACATATTCTTAAAATTTCAATCTCTTTAAAATATCCATCTCTTTTAAAATCCAAAGTCTTTTTACAATTAAAAGTCTCTTAACTGTGGGCTCCACTAAAACAGTTTCTTACTTCAAGAGGGAAAATATCAGGGCACAGTCACAATCAAAGCAAAAATCAATCTCCAACTGTCCAACGTCTGGGATCCAACTCACGATCTTCTGGGCTCCTCCAAGGGCTTGGGTCACTTCTCCAGCCATGCCCTTTGTAGCACACACGTCATCCTCTGGGCTCCAGATGCCTGTACTCCACTGCTGCTGCTGCTCTTGGTGGTCATCTCATGGTACTGGCATCTCCAAAACACTGCATGACCCCTTCAGTCCTGGGCCTTCAATTACAACTGAGGCTGCATCTTCACCAATGGCCTTCCATGGCCTCTCACAGTGCTTAGCCTCAGCTGCTCTGCATGACCCCTTCATGCCTTCAAAACCAGTACCACCTGGGTGACCCTTACACATTACCAAGTCCCGCTGCAGAAGGAGTACAACCTTGCCTATCTCTGGAACACAGCCTCTTTGTGCTTTCAGAAAACACTTCCCAGAAGATGTCACCTCAACGATGCTGGTCTCTTCTTAATCACCGCTAATTTCTTAGCTCCAGCTAACCAGCATCAATAGTCCCAGTAATGCAAAGTTTTTGCTTTAGTAGTTCTGGTATCTTGTTAATCACAGCTGATTCTTCAGCCCCAGCTAACCAGAACTACAAAATCGTCACAATCAAAACAGCAACGGCCCTGAAAAGAGTCTTTAATTTTCCCTCAGAAATTTCACAAACCAGACCTCCATCTTCTGCACTGTTCTCAACATTATCTTCCAAGCTCCTACACAACATCTGACAGAGCTCTTAACAACAAATGGATCTTCAAGCCCAAAATTCCAAAGTCCTTTCACAGTCCTCCCCAAAACATGGTCAGGTTGTCACAGGAATACCCCACTCTGCTGGTACCAATTTGTTTTAGTCAGGGTTTCTATTCCTGCACAAACATCATGACCAAGAAGCAAGTTGGGGAGGAAAGGGTTTATTCGGCTTACACTTCCATACTGCTGTTCATCACCAAAGGAAGTCAGGACTGGAACTCAAGCAGGTCAGAAAGCAGGAGCTGATGCAGAGGCCATGGAGGGATGTTCTTTACTGGCTTGCCTCCCCTGGCTTGCTTAGCCTACTCTCTTATAGAACCCAAGACTACCAGCCCAGGGATGGTCCCACCCACAGGGGCCTTTCCCCCTTGATCACTAATTGAGAAAATGCCTTACAGTTGGATCTCATGGAGGCATTTCCTCAACTGAAGCTCCTTTCTCTGTGATAACTCAGCTGTGTCAAGTTGACACAAAAATAGCCAGTACAGAGACCTTAATGATGTCAGGCTCCTTCTCCACGGAGTGGGAATACCTTCCTAGGAAAGTGTGCTGTGAATTACATCCCGGGGTCTGCTTTATTGGAGTTTTTGCCTCTCTAACTCATCCTTGCTGAAGGACAGTTGGCAGATAGCTTGACGTCAACAGAAAGCTTTGGTTTGTGCGCGGTGTCTTCTGTCCAGCCTGACCCACATGAAGGGCGTTCACAGCAGCTGAAGGTGGAGGTGACCACGCAGGTGCACACAACACAGCAAGATGCCATGTCCAGATGTCCTATCCCTGGCCTTGGGCAGCACAGCCACTCTTTGTGCTTGATGCAGGCTCTTCCCAGGTTCTGGGCATGCTAACTTTCTTCAGCTCTCAGTGCCAATCACCACCTTCCCGCCCCTGCTTACACTAGGTCTGTGATTTCCCTAACAAAGCACTATTTTTAAGATATTGGGAGGCTACCTTGTCTTTTAAGCTCCGCTATTACTTTAATTGGGTTGCTTTTATTAGAGCCCTAGCTACAAAGTCCGAAGGCATGGCATGTTCCGCCTGGCCCTGTTTTCTCATGGGCCTTGTTAGTTTGCTAGAATGGGAGTAGCCTTCAGACGCAGCCTTGTGGTGTGCTGTAGCAGAAATCTCTGTGCCTAACAGGACGGGCGGAGACAAGAAGCGAAGCTGGTGTCGGTCTGATTTCCTTTTACCCAGTGTTCTGAGTGAGTCTTGACTGCACAGGGTGGTGGAGGGCAAAGGACATTCCAAGGCTGGGGAACAACATGTGCATGTTCCTTGGGGAAGATGCAAAGTCAGGGGTGTTCTTGTTAGGTGCCTTTAAAATCCTTGACATTCCATCATCGTGGGAAAATATTTTACAGAACACTCGATTGGAGCTGAAAAGGCAAGGAGGCTTTTGAAAGTGGAAGGATAACAGAGCCAAGGTTGTAGGTGATGGGAGAGAAAAGGGTTCTGTCGACCAAGGAGAGTGGAGGGACCCAAGGGGATAGACATGCAGCAGGCTCTGTCTTGTGAGCCGTATGTGAGGTGGCTCTGAACTAAAGGATTTCTATCAGAAGTACCCACTGGCCAGACATGGCAATAGGGAAATGGGAGGGGTGACAGTCTAAGAGATGAAGGAGACAAAAGGAGGTGGTTTTCAAAAACTGGTCCATGGACAGGCTCAGAAAAAATTTCTAGAGATCAGTAGAGTGGCTTCAAGTCATGGGTGTCTGACTGTGACATCCTGGCTGTGCATGCATACAACAGTACGCCCAAGGTGCCTGCTGTATATGGAAGATTTCAAAATGGTACCAGCTGTGTGTCAAGATGAGCAAGAGGGGCTTTTAGGACCACTGGCTATATCTGCTCCCCAAGATGTACTGAGGGACAACAGAAAGAACCCTGTGTCAGCCCTGCTGTGCTCCTGGAATGGCAGGTTTGGGAGCAAGGGGTTAAAGGAAGGTGTGCTGTGTCTTGCTTCCACGCAGATTAAAGGAAACATTCTTGCTTGATGAGCGTTTTGAGCTCAGGCGTAAGTCAACTCTTGGAGGCAGGTAAGCAAGACCCTTGCTCAGATTGGAGTTTGCTTATAGATTCTCACATACACCCAAAGTGCAATGAAAACAACCTTGAGTTGCCTTAGCAGGTGACCATGTTGCCATAGCAATTATAAAGAGCAGGTAGCAGAATGGGCTTCAGGAAGTCAGTCAGTAGGAATGAGAAAATCAAAGGAAGAGCTGGAGAGATGGTTGAGCAGTTAAGAGCACTTGCTGCTCTCGCAAAGGATCTTGGTTCTGTTCCCAGCGTCCAACTATGCAGCTTACAACCACAACGTGTAGCATCAGGAGGCACCTGACACCCCTGGCTTCTGTGGGCACCTACAGTCTCATGCACGTACCCCACACACAGACACACACACATAATCACAATTGATAAAATAAATATTTTAAAAGTGAATCAGTGCCTGGCATCTTTAATCCCTGCATGTGGGAGACAATGGTAGGCAAATCTCTATGAGTTCAAGGCCAACCTGGTCTACATAATGAGTCCCTGTCTTAAAACAAAACCAAACAAAAACCAAGCAAACAAAAGGAAAACAAAGGACAACAGCATTCAGACTTTGGATGCCATGTGGGGCTGGAGAGGTGGCTCGGCAATCAAGCATGGGAACTGTTCTTATAGAAGACCTGAGTTCAGTTCCCAACACCCATGATAGGCAGCTCACAACCACCTGGGACTCCAGCTCCAGGAAATCCTCTGGCCTCCATTAACACTTGCACTCACATGCACACACACACACACACACACACACACACACATGGATACACATAATCAAGGATAATAAAGATGAAATCATAACAAAAAGGTATTGGTTGCTAGGGAAGGAAACTGTGGACTGCAGACATTTTGTGCTGTAGACAGAACATCCCCTCACGCCATGACAGCTGTCACCTGCATTTCTGATGTTTTCCGTGGCTCTGTGCTGGCCCTTTGCCCCGTTCCACCCAGCTGACCACACCTGTTTGGTCACTGACTTTTGCCTCTTGACTCCTCCCCCACAGCCTCTCCCCAGGGCCGTTGCCTGGCTTTGCTAAGTTTCAACCTCTGGATGGGATGACTCAAGATGAGGAATCTCAAATCCCCACCCAGCACTTAAACCTCACAGCAAAGGAGCCTCAGCTCATCCTGGTAGTGACCCCGTTGCTCTCCGAAGCAAGGGGACCAGTGCTTCTGGATAGCAGGCTAGAGGTGGCTTGTCAGACTTCTCCCTGCCCACAGCAGGAGGGCAGTGTGCCATCCTACCTGTTAAAGGGGAGCCGCACTTGGGCTGGTTTTGCCTCCATTAGGGAAACTCCTAAACAGGAAGCAGCCGAGGCCGGATGAGCATGCGTGACAGGAAATGCCAAGTTCCCCTCTCCTCCATCTGCCCAAGGCCCACTTGTCTCCACCTGCAGTCCAGGCCCACCCACACCTGAGATCATCCTAGCCTTGGGCCAGGTGTTTTCTGAGGCAGTGTCTGGCTCATACCTCCTTGGCTGAAAGCTCAGCCTTCATTCCTACGTCTGCAGCCCCAGGCCCACAAGCTAGGCTGTCTGTCTGATGTTAATGACCCCAGACTTGGACAGCAAAGAGTCTCTAAGAAGCCATCAGTGAATCCTCAGCTCCTGTGGGATGCGGGTGACTGGCCTCAGTTTGGAGTTCAGCAGGGTTAGGGCGTTCTCCACCCACTGTCAGCAGCCCCTACCCACAGTCCCTGTCTGCCATTCCTCATGTCCAAGCCCACCGGCCCACCTCATGCCGTGATTAGCCATCATGGAATTAGTGATGTAAGTCGGGAAGCGTTCTGTAAGGCTCCTTCAGCACCCTTTCCCCAGCACGGCTCTCATGTTGCCTTGTCAGAAGCAGATTAGGTCTAGAAAGCACCATCTTGGAATTGCCTCGGTGGCTATGTAGCTAAAGCTTGCCTTAAACTCCTGACCCTCCTGCCTCTGCCTCCCAAAATGGGTGTTGTTTCCCAAAACTCAGATAAGGCATACAAATGTGCTGCCGTGGGGACAACAAGGAGGACACATGTGCTCCACAGGTGCACACCTAGGACAATTCAAGAGCACCCTGCGGCTGTAACCATCATCCTGGAAATTCTTTAGTGCTCCATCTTCCTGCCTCTCTTATTCTACAGAACGGCCTGACCTCTCCCTTCTCTGTGAGACTACCCGCCCCCCATTCCATGAATGTGCAAGGTAACAGTGGCCATACCACCCCGAATGAATCGGTGCTTGGTGGCAAGCCCTCTTGCCCAGTTATCGGTCGCCTAGGTGAGCAGATAGAGCACTCCCGCCCATCATCAGCCTTTCTGCCTAGCTGGCAACGGTCTCAGGATGCTCTAAAGTGGCTGCACTCGATTCGGGTGCCCTCAAGATGCTTTTAAACAAAGGCAGTGAGTTGGCTGGACCTCTGGGCCGCCCACTGTGTGCGCCACAGAGATTTGCATTTCCTTTCCATATACCTTGTCTTGCTAATACCATGTTGGAATTATTTCCTTAATTTCTACAGCTGCATGTGCGGAAATGGCTTATACTTCCTGTTTTGATAAACTAATAGAACTTTACTGGGAGCCTTGTTCCCAAGTTGGCTCTGTCCCCTTAGTCGGCCTGTTGCTGGATTAAAGAGATCTTTAGAACGCCCGGCTTGACTGGACTTGTGACAAAACAAAGACTTGTATAGATTACATTGCCTGAAAATAGGAAACATATTACCTTTGGCAGTAAGGCTTACCTCTCAAGTTGCTTAGAATCGGTTATTCAAGACTCCTCTGCAGAGGAAGTTGGGGTTGGATGCTGGGGGCGATGTGTGGTGGGATCTCTGTAAGTTCCCTTCAAAGCTGGCTTTTTGGCTCGAGGTGTACTGGCTTAAAAGTACTTCCTTGGACAAGATATTTCTTGGAACATGAGGACAAAATAGTCTTTGTTTTAGGACAGCTGAGTTTTGTTCTTGGATCTTCATATAAGTTTGAGTAATCATTACTTTTTTTTTAATGCGCAAATCAAAAACAATAGCCTGTACTTTTTCCCCTCTCATGAACATATGGTGTGTCAGCTTTAAACGAGACTTACATCTGCAGGAACCTGGGTGCACTTCTGTTGATTTATGCCCTTACTGCACATGGTTGGTCTGCACAAGTAGCTAGAGAAATTGTCTTGAGGCCTTTAGATCACTTGTGAGTTTTATTTTCGGGTATTAAGATCATCTCCAAGGCCCTGGGTGTAGATGCTGGTGTGTCTAAGGAAGGATTGGTGCTGAATGGCGTGCGTGGCACTCGGGATTGAGTAGACCCTATTCACCAGGCACGGAGGAAACTCTTCCTGTCTGTCTCGTGGGACACGGTCCCTGGCGAAGGCGATGTGATACTCTTGTCTTGTCAGTGCCAAGAACTGCTGGAAGGACCAGGAGCCAGCGCCACTCACTGTGGGACCGGATGTGCTCTTAATCTTGCAGCTGCTAGCACTGATCTCTGCCCTACCCTGACACATTCCATTTATAGATGGCAGAACCAGAGAGCCGGCAGCTTGAGGCATGAGAGGCTCCGATAGAGCCTGCGAGGAGCCTGGGTCAGGAAGCTAGAGCCTGGCTTTCCTTACAACATGTTATCACGTCTGGTCTTCCAGGGGCCAACAGCTCACTGACAACCCAAAGCATGTATCCAGAGTGGTGTAGGGGTATCCAGGATGGACATGGTAAAGATACAGGGAGTCTTAGATATTTGCAAAAATAATGGTGGAGAGAGAGAGAGAGAAAGAGAGAGAGAGAGAGAGAGAGAGAGAGACTGTCCAGTACCTGCCCATTGCACCTAGAAACTTACAGACAAGTGCAGTGCCGTCAGGATCCTCCACAAAAGGACTCTTAGCAATCTTAGGCCTTCACTTTGCTACCTGCTGCTAAGTGGTTGGGTTATTCCTGTGACTTCCAACCAGGCAGCAGTGCTATGTACCAAGTCAGGATAGGATAGAACTCAGCCCAGAGTGAAGAGCCCTAAAAGGAAGTATTTAAGAAGGGGAAGAACTGAAATTCATTTGTTACATTGACTGGAAATCCAGCATCAAAGACCTGGGCTATAGAACTCTCTTAATTCCCGCGGGGAACAAGGTCAGGGTCAGAGAGGGGACTAAGGAGGCATTTCCTAGGAAGGATGAGGCTCAGGGTCACTTGGCCATGGACCCCACTCAACCTAGAGGAGATCCTTCTGCTTCAGTGACAGACCCACCTGTTGATGAGGTCAGGCATGCTCAGGTGGTATGCCCACATGTGGACCTGTTCCTTGATTATCAATCACAGCATTCTCTTTTCACAGTGTCTGCATGGGTGCCACTTGGAAATGGGATGAGGTGAGGAGGCAGACTGTGGCCATGTTCCTGACTGACTCCACACTTAGGGTATCAGAGCTACGGAGAGCACAGTTGTCATTCAGGGGTGACCTATTTGGGTGACAATCCCTATCTCTAGTCTATCGTCTCGCCTCACGTTTCACCTATGAAGGCACCTCCAGATCCTCACCCAGCATCTTTGCCACTGCGCTGCTTGACTTTCTGAGGACTGTGGCGTTGTGCTGTTCTCTCGGCTGCCCACACAGTCCTGCTCTCTGTATATTTGCAGGACTTCTCCCCACTCCATGACTCCTGCATGCCTACCCCAGACTTTATCTAGTAGGCAGGGTTCGGCATCTCGTATGGCGGGTGATTGGATGGGCTAGTGTGATTTCTCCAGGAAGGAGTTGATGATTGATATCCCTAGACCTTGCTATGTTTGGTAGCGTGGCCTACAGACAGATGCCATCAAGGCAGCCTGCATAGGGACAGCATTTAGGCAAGTCTGAGTGAGTCTGTCAAGTACGCTTTACCCATCACCTCCTCTTTCCTGGCTTAGTTTCCAGATACCCTCTTCCTCAAAACGTCGTACCACAATTCAAACGATGTCCATCTAGGCATTGACTTATATACTTAAGCAGTCATCTCTACTTATTCACACACGATGTAGGCAGGGACTATGTCTAACATGTCTCTGCTTTATGCCAGAGCCTAGCACACTACATCGTCCACAGTAAGCAGTTAGCTGAGGGTGAGACAATGGCTGGGGTGTGCAAGTGAGGGACTTTGTGTGAGTGAGAGAGAAGAGTGTGAATGGGAAATGCAAGTCCACAAGTGAGCGAGGAGTGAATGAACTTGTCAAGAGAAAGCCAATGATTGGCCTCAGCCACGCTTGCAGCATCCAGATAGTTTGCTTTCAGAGTACCAGATACCCTCTCACAGGACAACAAGCCCACGACACAGGCTCCTTACTGGTCCCAGAATCCCGAGGGAGGACATGTGAGGCTGGTGTCTCAGGGGATGAGACTTTCGTGGCAACTTTAGGGAATCTTCGGTGGAATACCACTTTGGGCCGTGAGTTCTTTTTACCCTGGGATTAATGACATCCCAAAAGCAGTCTGGCCAGCTCAGCTGGATGGATGTGGGCAGCCCACAGCACCCGGTGAGGTAATGGGAGCCTCCCCATCCTAGGAACTTCATCTTAGCTGCTATGGCCAGGTACTCCTGGGGCCCGGGTTTTAACCTG